>NC_080583.1:17481184-17791973 GCF_029962835.1 Magnolia sinica | reverse complement strand
CAGTCAGCGACCAGCCCACAAAAGGGAGGAGTGTCGAGTTGCTGACTAGGCCGTTGGACGGTTGGTCCAACTCAGCCGTGACTGGTGCTGAGTTACTGGGCTACCCAGTTCGAGCATTGACCGAGTTGGGTGGCCACACCGAGTCAGGGCTCAGCCCGATCAGGGAAATCCTGATGCCAGCGTGCAGTTTGCTAGACTCAGCGGCTGCTTAGCCAATTTGGCATTTGTTTTGTGATGCCGGCTTGAGCATGAGGGCGGTAGGAAGCCTGACCTGGTGGAAGGCTCTCTAAATGCCTGGACCGAGTCTGACTGGCCCCTGCGAAGGTTGCTGCTAGATGGAGGCGCGAGATCAACTCAGTGGTTGTCGTCCACCGCCTGTTTAACATGAAAGGATCGTGGCTCCGTGAGTTACGTTGTTCGGATGCTGGAGGTGGGCGAACCCAGTCAGGTACCCATCCAACATTGTCAGTGTGAGGTTGTTAAGACGGGTAGTCCTAAACAGATGCCGATTTGAATCCGAGGTCGGTTCGCACGGCCCGTTGAGTTTGCCCAGCTTGAGCTGCCTTACCCACTCGGCTCGATGGTGGCCTTTACCCGAACCTGAGTCACATTGTGGTTCGTTGGCCCATGTCTGCGGGTGAGTAGAAGCCGAGTCAGGTTGCTGTGTTGGCAACAGAGCGACAGTTTGGGCATTACCTGGACTGCCCTATGCGTCAGTAGAGGCTCGGTTGACGCTCCAACCGATGGTGTGGTGATGCCGTCAGTTCGAAACAGAAACCAGACTTCCTTACTCGGCGTCTCCCTCATATCTTTCTCCTCTCAGAGGTGTTGGTGGTCTGCATTGATTCAACTCGATCCGAACAGACCGGGTCGACGCAGTGCGGCACCGAGTTAGCGCCTGCCCTGACTTGCTGACTCTCTCCCCCTCTATTTTCTCTTGTCCTCTCTCTTTCTCTCCCCTCTATTTCTCCCTTGTAGTGGTGCTACGGGTCTGTACTGACCCAACTCGGTCCGAGTTAAATAGGGCGAGTTGGTGCAGCGCGGCACCGAGTCCACTGACTCCCTCCTTTCTCTCTTATCCTCTCCTTCTCTCTTTCTCTCTCCCTCTCTCTAGATCTAGTGAGAATTCCGAGACGGTCGTTCTCCTTTTATAGGGCTGAAACACGCTTAGACGACTCATCCAACGGTCGAGAGCTTGTGGCCGTTTCGGACGTTTTCCTCTGATTACTCGAATGCATCGGGTCCATCCATCATCAGGGATGGTTTCCTGCTGATAAGCACCACCGAAAAAGTAACCTTCCAGCTGCCGTGGGGCCCATGCTATCTTAGTGGGTTTCACGATCTAACAGCGAAGATGACCTGCCCGAAAATGGCGGATCTCTGTCTACGGTCTATAGGCGTGATCTGGTCCGTTTGGATGGATCAGAGGGAGCTTTTGATCACTACGGGCCTACTTTTTCCAGCAATCATCGCCATTTCATGCATTTCGCGATATCTTCCATCTCCCAGGAATTTATCGTGAGATAAGAGGCTCTTTTGAGAGAGCCTCTGCTGCCCTACTACGAACGGTAGAGATCTCTCGCGTGGCCTGGTGAAAGGCCTGAATCACGCCAGCACAGTTTCCCTAAGTGGAAACCTTGCAGCATCCCTTTTCTTTTGGAGAGAGGCTGCCTGCTCCTTTCTATCGCTGGAAGAAAGGAATAGATCAACGCGTGAGGGACGACCAAGATGCAGGGATAAAAGGGGACGCGGATTGCCCACGTGGATGCCTCTGAAATCTCCCATTTTTAGAAAAATTCTTCCGCACGTTCCCGGCTGCCCTCTGCTCGTGCACATGCACATCTTCATGGGGAGGTTTGGACAGCGTATGCTGGTTATCCGGGGCCTTCTTAATTAATAGACGGTTCAGATCTTCCGGAAAGTGGCCCGAAGTGGGCCACAGCTCATTCAAAACGGACGTTGTCCGTTCAACGCGCCACAGTGAGACGTTCGCTGCTTTTTTTTGGTTTCCATCGGGTCAACACCCGGTTGACTGTGCTAGCTTCCGGTGCACAGAGTGCACACTGGCCCGTGGTGTGCGCGCACAATGTTGTGGCCCCATACTGATGATTTTATGCAATCCACGCCGTTCATCCTTCCATGAGTTCTTATATGAGGTGTTGAACTTGTGATCAGTGCGATCCAATGCTTGAGTGGCCCTCAAGTCACCATCGGAGCACTTATTCGCTGTTTTCCACCGATCTAAGGGTTAGATCGCTCTGGGTTTGAGTATTAACGGTCAAAACGGAGTCCTATGGTGGTGGATACATTCGGGCCCAGCCAATATTCTCGTTGAGCACTTCTAGTAATGTCATCCTTACCCTATATTCGTCATGTGCCTTTACCATGTGTGCACACCTAGACGCTTAGACATCTACCTGTTTACTCTTTTATTTGTAGGGTCGTTCTCTGATCAGGGCCATCGATGTGGGCTGTCCATCCAACTCCAGGTATGTCGAATTGGTGGTTGAATCCCATAACTCGATGGTTGTGATGGGGAGATTAGGTTAATCGATGGGACCAGCGGACGTTTGGTTTAATTCCTAATTTTGGTGAACTGTTCAATAGCCCAGGAGCTGTTCGGAGTTTATTCTCACCATCTTGGTTTAGGTTAGAGTTGTTTATCAATTAGCAATTACACTAACAAAGGTTTTAATGTTAACACCCGTGTACCAGAGGTGTGGGGTGTTACAACTAATGATCAAGTATGGACATGATTCGATCGTTGGATCATTGTGCATTAACCACATCGAACACAAAACCATCAAATAAGGCCCACCTAGGCTTTAGATCTGTCTGATCTTCAATCAAAGGCCCCGATTAAGGCCTCCTAGGAGAATGGTCGGTATGGATTTCATCAAAACAGTATGTGGACCTCATTTTTAGTACTGTGAGTGCACCAGGGGCGTGCACCCACTATACACTGTACGAAAAACAGGTCAAACTGAGTTTGACACGATGATTTTCAAAGAAGGAAATATTCCTCCTTCCTTTTCCCCCAGCGACTGTTTTAAAAAAGAAACACACCGTCCGTGTGTTTGTCCTTGTGGCCCACCAAGATCGCCTATCTCAAAGATCCGAACCATCCATCAGGTTTGGCCCTCCATTTCAGTCCAACCCTAGTGATTTTTACCTAATGGTGGGCCCGTGCATACACGCAGCGTCGATCGTAAGAAAGGTAGCGTGCAACAAGGTTGTGTTTCCAACCATCTCAAAACCAACCGTTTGTGATCTAAATGGGCCACCTTCATCCACTCTCAAATCCATCCAAGATGGTGGGACCCTCATAGACGCATGCACACGTGCATGTGCAAAAATTCAGCCCAAAGTCTCACGAACATTCCACTGCCAAAAATGGAAATTGTTCCTTCTCCATGACTGCCAGCAGTTGCGATCCGCGTGCTCGCTCCCTCTTCCATCTTAGTTGTTCACCCCAATGCTATCCCAACCCTCCATGTGATGCAATCAATTTAGGGTTTTCTTCCACAACAAAACCGAAATGGTCACTGGCTTCATGTTACCGGTTGTATTTAGAGTTGTTGCATAGTAACGTGATCCAAGCCTTTTGTTTACAATCCAACAGTTTAGATTTATTAGAGAGACCCTATAAAAGAGCTAGGGATAAAGTTCAGCGGGGCTCCTCATCAGTTCTTGTGGTTTACACGAAAACTAGCCGACGCCTTAAAGCTCCGAACCCACCACCCAAACGAACTTGGAGCTCCATTTTCTTACTCTTACTAGCATCACATGAAAGGTCTAAACCCTCCAGCAGTACCGCTTCGAAGGAAGATGGCCGGCATTTGAATCCGCCATTATGCCCACGTCTTCTTCCCCGCCATTCTACTGGACCAAGCCATCCCAGTTCGAGTCCGTTCAAACCTGGTTGTGTTCAAACTCGCTACTGGACATCACTGGAAAAGGCAGAAAGAATGTGAAAGAAGAAAGAAAAGAGGAGAGAGGCAGGGAGATCGAGTGCTTGTGGTGGCTTCATGTCGCACCACCGAATCAAGCTGAATGGTGTTACTATTGAGTCAGCTGGGACTAGTTGCTCCGGTCATTCAGTTGTTGCTATTGGACCTTCAGCAGATGGGAAACAAGGAGAAGAAGAAGAAGAAAAGGAGAGAGAGAGAGAGAGAGAGAGAGAGAGAGAGAGAGAGAGTTTTTGAGCAAGGGTCGTGCCACACTGATCTGCCAGGTCGAAACTACTAGCACGACTCGGTTTTGTTCGTGTTGGGTTGAGTTGCTGCCCAAACACATCCACATCCCCCTCAAGAGAGAAGAAAAGCTAGGGTGGACGAGATTTTGGTTAGTGTTGGAGTGCAGTCTGTTTACCGAGTTGCACTGCTGAGTCAAAATCGTGTTGTGGGGCATTTAACTCACTGAGTCACTCCTGAACTGAGAATTGGCAGTGTTGAAAGGGAGAGTAAGAGGAGAAAGGAAGAGACAGGAAGAGGAGGAAGTCAGAGTGGGAATTCTTATCCAGCCACTCTTGACCCGTTGTGGCAAGACGATACCGAGTCGGGGTCAAGCGTTGTCGAGTCGGTGGGCTGAGTCCAACAATGTGAGGTTGTTTGGTTGAGTCTAGGCCCTACTGACAACCCAATGATGAAGAATGAAGAAGGAGAAGTGCTGACATCCCAATGATGAAGAATGAAGAAGAAGGAAATTAATATTAGCAACCTTGATGGGTTAATTTGGCGAGTTCATGCGTGGGTAGAACTTGGATCTAACCGTATAATTTCATAATTCGTGGCAGGATTCAACTCTAAGTGCACACGTGCTCCTTAACAGCGCTTGTAGGGAATTCAACTTACAAGGTGATGACTTCTTCCCCTTAAGCTTTCCATTTTCAAATTAGTTTAAGTAATAGTCTTTATTAAAATCACAATTATTATCTCATAGTATGCGATCTCTTACACTAGTTATGAATTCTTAAGACATGACTTATAAATAATTTATAGTTGATAATTATGAACCATGATTGCATGTAATAGTTACTTACATGATAGCCTCCATTTAATTCTCAATAGATAGCTCATATCATAACCTATTGCAATTATTATGAATCCAATGCTTGACATATGCCTGGTATGCTATAACTATATGCTTTCCCATGAATTGTCGTAAGTCGCTTATGAATCTCTATTCACTACACTTACTAGTGGGCAACTCCCTCTTGTGTATGTGAACCCATACTTAGGATATAACAAGATAAAGTGTGGTAAGGAATGGACCCTCGATTTGGAGGTTATATGGGACATGGAACACTAATGTGGGATTTACCATCCATAGGTCATACGGCTTAAGTTGCTTAGGAATGAACTTTTTAACCGCTCTAATTTAACCTTGCCTGGCCCCTTTGCCATCTTTATTTAATGTTCTGAGTACCATTTTACCGCCGCAATTTAACATATGTCCCAGCTGCGTGGCTTCGATGGCCTATACACATGCGATGGTAATCCCTACTTATTGAATTTAATTGGTCACTAGTCAACGGGCATCCATTAAACATCCTAAGATGAAAAAATATCATGGACCAGGGATGGTGGAATGGGACACTATGCTCGAGCTGTCGGCCTATGCTGGGTGACGAGCCCCCTGTAGTGATCTTTGAGTTACTAAATTGGCTGGTTGTAATTGGAATAATAAAGAGTTGGCTAATCATACATTCATGGCATACTGGCGATGATAGGTGGCTAATTCTGGATGCTGTAGCACATGCCCTTAGGTTATCTGGGGTATCGTTTCACTAACTCCCAAACCATCGACTATCGACCTACGTACGTGATGTACGATGGCTTAGTCATTTTGGTGTATGTCATGTACACACGTGATGTGCTACGTTGGTGACCAGTCATATGCATGGGTGACGAGCCTAAATTCGATTGGATGAGCATCCCCAAGTCGATGTGCATTCACACATCCATGCATTTAAATAAGACTGTATCATGTTTTATTTTGAATGCCCTGTTGTTTTTAAATGCTTAGCTAAGGCGGTGATGTGTAATCTTAAGGAGAATTCAAACTAAGTTGGTCACTCATTCATTGAATATATAACCGCACAGGAAATATAGGTGGCTTAAAAGATATTCATGTCTAGATGGATAAAGAGCAGGGTACGATTATCAGGAATGCATAGTTGTATCTGCCAAAAGAAGCTGTGTGATCTTATGACTCAAGTTTATATGCATTTTATTATTTCTCATGTGTAAATTATGTAATTCTTGTATTTGTTAATATATAAACATTAGTTTGTATAAATCATTATGGGCAGTCACTCATATATTCTAAATGTAAGTGTAAATTTTCTTTTAGGTTTGATTTGTCTACCTTCCACTAAACTGCTTACTCTCAAAGAAAAAGAAAAAAATACCTAAATTTGACTATCTTTAAAGGTTAACACTTCGATTTTTGGAGAACGAGTCATATGTTCGGGTTCTGAAAATTCATGGCGTTACACACTCTCAGCTGAATTTCCCAACTCTTTAGACGATTACTTGACACACTTTGTATATTCAAATGATCTGATAATAAAAGAAATCATGAATTCCTCACAAGACAATACCTCGGTAGTTGTCACAGACTGAGAGAACCCTTATTCCGAAGCCCCTCCTTCCCCAGATCATAAATGTTTACCATTAAAGGAGGAGAAGCTGAAAATTGAACGGGAGTCTGAAACTTCGGAATGTGTCGAGACTGCATCACTATGTGAGAATTTTTCTGAATTTTATCTAAGTGTAGTCTCTGATTCACCATGTTATGCTAACATTGAAAATTTTTCTATCAAAGGTGAATCGTATATACTTTGGACACCTCAAAATATTAAAAAGAAACCATATACTAAGGTCCATAAATTTCTCTGGAAATTCATGCTCCAAGGCATCCGAGCTTATTGCCAAAAAGGCTTTTGGATGATCTTGTTGAGAAACCTACTGAGAAATTTATCAAGATATTGGCCGGAGGAGGAACCTTGTGGCATGACTAAGTAGCTTTTCCCTTACTTCCCTAGTTTAAGATAAGTTTATTGCTTTCATAGGACTAGGGTAGTTTGCTTCTGCCATTTTATGATAGTTTGTTTATCATTTGTTGAGTCTTTTGTGCTAACCCATCTTCATACTGAGATCATTGAAAGAAATAGCCTCAGAATTCTTTCTTCAGGTATTACCTTTCCATCACTTCCCTTTTCTTTTCATTGCCTCTTTTACATTTCATGCTTATTGCTTTTATATTGAGGACAATGTAGATTTTTCAGTTGGGGATGGGGGATTAGGTAAACTAATCAGTGTTTTCTCAATTTGTTTTCTCAGTTTTGAGCAAAAATTTTGAAAATTTTCAATGTTTTAAGTTGAAATCTGTTCGGGAAGCGATGAATTATGTACTTAAGAATGCTTTGGGTATGATAAGATAGCGATTGAATTTTAGATTGTTAGAGTTTGATCATCTAAGTAATGTATCACTTCAGTTCTTGCGCTAAATTGATTAAGAACTAATTTGAATATCATGTTAATCTAGATCACAAGACGCATTCAATTTCTCTTCTGTAAGATGCTAGAAGTTTTGATTATTAGTATGTGAATCATTGATAGATGGCAAGAATCGAGTCTGGAGAATTTTATCCACCTTAAAAGAAGAAAAGAACTAGTTAAAAAAATAGGAGATCAACAAAAAGGTCAGAAATAAAAGAATAAAAAGAATGGAAAATCTAAAAAATATATAAATAAAAAATTGACCGTCGATATAAAATCAAATTTTGGAAAAAGAAGGAGAAGCGGATAAGTTCAGAATCAGTACTTGAGTTTCAAATTAGTCTTAAAGTGATGAGCATGGCTAACATTATGAGTTGATAGTATCTGTACAGAAAGTAAGTTGATTTTCACTGAGCACATTAAAAAACATTATATGCAAATTATGCTTCGATTTAATGGACATAGAACTTACTTGAAGGTGTGTGGTAAGTGTCCATGTGTAGGTGACTGTGTGATTGATTAAGGTATCATACTTGAACAGTATGCAATGGCTATAGATAAATTGCAGACTAACAGCATGGTGTTGAACATTTGAGTGTGTCTAGGTTGAAACTCTTTTGAAAGCTACAATATATGTAGCATTTAGATAAGTTATTTCTACTTTCATAGTTATTATCTATCACTTTTTACCATGGTTTTTTTTTTTGAAAGGGTTTTTCCTTGTTAAATTCGGTGTGTTTACATTGTTTTTTATTGGTACGATTGAATTACTTCACTTGATTCATCTCTGCGTGCTTCCGCGGTCCCCCAACAAGTGGTATTAGAGCAAACTGTTCACACCCCAAGTGTAGGGTTGTGATGTAGTAATAAACTCGGTGAGACCGAGGTCGAATCCCAAGGGACTGATACCTGTACATTATCTGAAACTAAGTAGAACTAGAACTAGACTAAGATGTAATCTAAATCAAATAGAATTTAAGGAATAATTATGAAATAATTATCTAAAACTTAAAGAATTCAGGAAAAGGAAACTAGGGATTTAGAGGATCCACTTGTAGAGATCAAGGAGATCTTATGCCTGTATTAAAAACTCAACTGGACTTAAAGTCCATCTTCATCCAGTTGAAGGGAGTAACCATGAAAATTAAACTGAATTTCCTTTGATATAGTTTTCAAGAGATGAAAGGTATATGAATTAGAATGGATTTCATCACCAAACCATGCCCAGGAGACAAAGCAAACAACAGAATTAAACTAATTACCAACCAATCAACAATGCATGAAGGTTAGGAAGGGTACCATCATCCGACCATGCCCAGGAGACGATGGTGAATAGTAGGGCTTCCTGACGTCATAATCATCAAAAGGAGAAAGAGATACTCAAAGCCATCGCAGACCCGTTGTAATTTTAGTCACAACAAACCATTAATAACTAAAAACATTTCCTTAATTAAACTAAAATCAACATCAGTTCAGTATAACAAAAAGCACAAGCAAATAGTTCTCCCATCACACTACAAGCTTCACCTCTTAGCCCTAGCTAAGAGGTTTAGCCCAATATGATTGAACTAGATCTCTCCAAAAATAATAAAACAAACAGTAAATAAAACAATTTTAAAAATGACTCTCTTTCTAACGTTTCCAGCAGCTGCTCCTTACTAGGATCTGGATTGAATCCCCCCATTCTCTCCCGCACGTCTCCTTTTTATAAGTTGATGGAGGTCGGTGGGGACTTACGCAGCTGAAGTCGATGGACACGAAGCACAGCTGCATGTGAAGCTTTTACGCAGAGTTGGTGGCTTTCTTGCGCAGCAACCATCAGAAACAGAAAATCGGGAGTCCTTTCCAGAATCTGATCCGGACAGGCGTCTTCGAAGTGGTCGGCCGTCCCATGGGCGTAATTTGGACTGTCTAGATGACCGGGCTGATCCTCGCCATGCTCCTCAAACGGCCCACAGTGTCTAGACTCGGACGCACTGTAAATGGAGCCTACGGAACTGGTGGTACGACGTTGGTGGGGCTCCTGGTTGAAGAAATCCACACCGTTCATCAGTTTCTTCTCTAAATTTCAGTTGGGAAGGGTTGTTTTTTCTCGGGTTTAGCGTGGCCCATCGAATCAAATAATTCCAACATCTATCTTGTGTTTGGAAGATTAATAACTGTTCTTCACTACCTTCTGTGATTTCGTCACCTAGGCCATGATCATAGGGCCCTTTCAAGCCTGATTGACGGTCCAGATCATCCAGAACATGGACCATGGTGGCCTACTAGGACGGATAGTAACCTCTGTTATGAAACAGAGTTTTCAGTTTCGCGCTGTGATAGTCGGTGGGCCCGTGATCAGTGTATTCTGGAAAATCCACTCTGTCCATTAGAATTCTCTCGAAAAACCATTGGGGAAGGGCAAGACCGGTTTGATTTCGATGTGGCCCACAAGACTTGGCGTTACACCATTCATCTTGCGTTGGGACTATAATTTCGTTTGTACACATGCATGGGAGTAAAAGTTCACCTTGATGAGGTCTTAGCCATCCCTTGGAGTGAATGGATGGTTTGGATCATCTGATTGGATGATGTGTGGGGTCCACTATCAAAAAACAGACGAACAACGTCCGTTCGTTGTTCCCACACAAAAAGAAGATGGGTCGGCCCGTCTTTGACCGGGCTGACCGTCCGGTGCACGGCCGATGCGTGTACACTATGTACATGCACTGTATATGTAGGGTCCACTGTGATGCTTGTGAGAAATCCGCTCCGTCCATCCCCTTCCTCATTTAATTTAAGACGTTGAGTCCAAAACTGAAGCGTATTCAGAGATCAGGTGGGCCCCATATTGATGATTAATGTGCTGATCTGACTGTTGGACCAATTCTACATGGATCCAATGGATGAAATTCTACATATACGGTTAATTTATGGCATTCAGGCCATGTATGAAGTTTTGAGCCGAATGGATGGTTGGAACCATGTGATCTTGCATTCTGGACCAATTTCGGAACATTTGAACTTCAGTTTCTCGATTTTCTTGGGTCTCTGACGTGTAAATCCGTTGATCTTGGTCCCCTTAGGTCCATCCCTTGCCTTGGTGATTTTGGAGTGTCAAATCCATGCATTTAGCACCCTTTTTCAATCCAAGCTTATAAATACACCTAGCAACACAAACACGATTAAAATAGGGCATTAAACAGTATGATGTTCGTAAATCCAGGCAATAACTGGGGTCTGATATGCAATATTTGACCCTCAACACAAACGTTGAGGTGTAGGCTTGAATCCGAAAGTGAGTATCAATGGCTGCCAATCCTAAGTATGATGTTGAGAAGTACTCCGAGAAAAACAATTTTGAATTATGGAAGGTCAAGATGATTGGCCTATTAGTTCAACAAGGATTGATGTTGAGGGTCAAATATTGCATATTATCCCTCATTTATTACTTCGTTTTATGAACATGATGATGCTTAATGTTCTATTTTAATCATGTTTGTGTTACAAAGTGAATTTAAGAGCTTGGATTGAAAAAGATGTTAAAAGCATGGATTTAACGCTCAAGAATTACCACAGCAAGGATGGATCTTATGAGACCAAAAATGAAGATTTCACATGCCAAAGATCCAAGAAAATCAAGTAAGGAATGAAGAGAATTAAAGACTTGAAGTGAAGAAAAGGAACCCTAAAAATCTGCCTGCTTTGATTAGTCTAAGCCCTACTTTAATCAGTCTAAGTTTGACTAGTCTAAGCTCGACTCGTCTAAGCTCCTGCTCGACGAGTCAAGGAAACTTTAACTCGAAGTCCAGTAATATCAGATTCTAAATTCGCGCGATCTTCAACTAGTTGAAGGTGGTCCTTGACTAGTCGAAGGTGGTGCTCGACTAGTCGAAGGTAACCCTCGACCAGTTGAGGGTTACACAGATTTTGCATGGACTGCGTAAATTTGATGCGGTTTTCAAAATTTTTCAATTCGGTGCGAAAGTTGTAATTGCAAAACTATAAATAAGAGTCCCTAAGATGTTTCCAGGCATCTTCTAGGGTTTGAGGAATGGAGAAAAAGGGTGGAGCCGCCATCCGGGAGTTTTTCTTCTTCTTCCTTAGTTCATGTTTTGTTTAATAGTCTTTATTTAAATGATGTCTATGGTTGGCTAAACCTCTTAGCTAGGGCTAAGAGGTGAAGTTTGTAGTGTGATTAAGATGTTTTCTTTGTTTTGATTCATATTTTGTTGAACTTTCTTAGATTCTAGTTTTATTATTAACGAATATTTTTAGTTTTTAATAGTTTGTTGTGACAAATTGTAACAGATCTGTGATAGCTTGAAATATCTTCTTTTCCGAAATTGAGACTGTGAAATTAGAAAATCCTGTTGTTCACCATCATCTGTTAGGCATGATAGGATGATGGAATCCTTTCTAACCTTCACAATTCTCTTATAATTGGTTGTGGGATTGGTAAATCCTGTTGTTTGCCTTGTCTCCTGGGCATAGTTAGGTGATGGAATCACTTCCAAATCCTAACAACTCTCATCCATTGATGATTAGATCCATGAGAAGTTCAGAGATATGACAAATCTCTTCTTACCAATCGGATAAGATAGGACTCTGATTCTAGTTGTGTCCCTGAATCAAGCAAGGTAGCATCCTGAGAACCTACAAGTGGATCCTTGGCACCCTAGTTACCACCTTTCAATTTATAAGTTTTAATTACCTTATTCAAAATCACTTTCTCAAATATTTTAGATTTAGGTTTACATCTTCTTCTAGTTCTAGTTACTTTCAGAATACACAAGATTAGTCTCTGTGGATTCAACCTTAGTCTTACCGAGATTATTACTACATCGCGACCCTACACTTGCGAGGTCCTTGAGAAGTGACTATAACTTATGGATAATGATGAATGGAACAAATTGGATAAGAAAGTGAGAACCACCTTTCAATTGTGCCAAACTGATGAGGTTCTATACAATGTCATAATAAAGAAAATTGTGGCGAGTCTATGTGCAAAGTTAGAGGATTTCTATGTGAAGAAATCCCTTGAAAATTGCCTATACTTGAAACTGCAGTTGTTCAATCTTAAGATGGCAAAGGGAGGAGATGTTGAAGCCCACATTAGAAACTTTAATAAGATGATTTGTAAATTGTTGGATGTGGAGAATACAGTTGGGGATGAAGACCAAACATGTATTTTGTTCAAGTCTCTCCCTGCTTTGTATGAGTCTTTCAAAGACACCGTATACTCTGTTAAAATGTCTCTTAATATTGATATCATGATCCCAACCCTTTAAGGAATTGCGATAAGAAAGTGAAATGGTAACATGGGGGCCTCTACTGATGCATTATTTATGAGGGGGCGGAATTCTAAGTGAGGCATTGGATCTGCTCGATTGAGATCCAAATCCAAAGGCAAGGACAAAGGTAAACTGAAGTACCGAAACTATGAGATGATAGGGTACATGAAGAAGGATTGCACAATCTTTAAAAGAGAGAGAGAGAGAGCTCAGAGGCTTCTTCTAAGGAGGCCAACACTGCCACATCTAATGAAGGTGCATGAGGAAGTGATGTGTTATCAGTGTCTATGATTAGACACTTATACAATGATTGTAAGGACAAGTGGATTTTGGACACTAGGGCTTCATATCACATGACTCCTTATCGAAGTTGGTTCACCAATTACAGAGTGTGTGGTGGCCAAGTATTTATGGGCAATGATAATGCTTGTAATGTTGTGGGTGTCGGTACGGTGCTCATCAAGTAATTGATGGGATGGAGTGTACGTTGCCTGAAGTGAGATACGTTCTTGATATGAAGAAGAGTTTAATATCTCTTGGTGCACTCAAGGTGATTGGGTGCATATTCACCAGTTTCGATAGTGTCCTTAAGGTTTCAAAAGGGACACTCATAGTTTTGAAAGCACAGAGGCATGAAAATCTCTAGAGGTTGATCGGGAGCACTGTAATAGGTGAAGCTGCAACAGCTATAACAGATTTCACGTTTGCACGTATGTGGCATGCACGTCCAGGCCACATGAGCAAGCGGGGCATGAAGGTACTTTCAGTCGTTATTTAATTCTAGGTTTTAAAAGTTTTGATTTAAATATATGCGAGCATCATATATACGGTAAAATATCTAAGTTATTTTTTAAATCTGAAAAACATATATGTAAGGGTGTACTTGATTATGTGTATTGTGATGTATGGGGTCTATCACCCGTGATTTCCACTAGAGGGTCATCATGGTTTGTCACATTCATTGACAACTACTTAAAGAAAGTATGAGTTTATTTCATAAAAAATAAATCCGATGTTTTCACCAATTTTAAGCAATAAAAAGCGATGGTGGAAAAGCAGTCAGGACGAAAGGTGAAACTTCTAAGAACAGATAATGTGAAGAATTTACTTCATGTGAATTTAATTAATATTATAAATATGAAGGGATCGTGAGGCACAACACAGCGCCACACACCAAATCAAAACGGTGTGGCTGAGTGGATGAATCGGACTCTGTTGGAGAGGGTCCGATACATGATTACTAATGTTGGGTTAGGCAAGAACCTATATACTGAGGCCATTAACACGGCTTTTTATTTGTTGAATGGGTCCCCTTCTATGGCGATTGATTGTAAAATTTCAAAGGAAGTATGAAATAATCAGCATGTCGACTACTCATGATTGCGTGTGTTTGGTTGCGAAGCTACTCTCGTGTACCATCAATTGAGAGAGATAAGGTAGAGCAAAGAACCAAAAAGTACATCTTTGTTAACCATGGTGGTGGTGTAAAAGGGTATAAGTTATATGACCTGGTCACACGAAAAAATCATCATTAGTCATGACGTAAAATTCAACGAAGGATCCTTATTCCATAAGAATGAGCAGGATGAGCAAAAAGAACCAGAAAAGTTGGTTGTGGACATTTAGATTGACACAGGTGATACTCAGGCACAAACAGATGAGTAAACAGAGGTACAAGAGCAGGTGGAGTAACCACCTGTGAAAAGGAATCCACCATGGGATCGCGGGTTACTGGCGAGATACAAGGATGACTCAAATATTGCATATACCCTCATTACAAATGAAGGGGATCCATCTTCTCTTTAGGAGGCTCTTGATGAGCCTATTTTTTTTTAAAAAAAAGTGAAAAGTGGCAATGAACGATGAGATAGACTCCTTGTAAAAGAATGAAATGTGGGAGCTGGTGGAGCTTGCAGTTGGCCGAAAAGCGATCGGGTGCAAGTGGATCTTCAAGAAGAAATAGGAAAGGAACAAGGCAAGGTTGGTAGCGAAGGGATATACTTAGAGAGAAGGCATCAGTTTCACTGAGATATTCGCGGTGGTTGTAAAGAAAGTATCTATCTGATTCATGTTGGCACTGGTTTCCCAATAAGATCTCGAGTTGGAGCAAATAAACATGAAGATTGCATTCCTGCATGGGGAATTGGAAGAGCAGATCTACATGAAGTGTCCAGAGGGCTTAGAAGTAAAATGGGTATAGAACAAGGTTTGCAGGTTAAAGAGGTCGTTGTACAGCCTGAAACAGTCGCATAGGCAGTGGTATAAAAAGTTTAATTCTTTCATCTTGAGTCAAAAGTTTATTAGGAGTGAGTATGATCATTGTGTCTATTTCATGACACTGAGTGATGGCTAATTCATCATCCTAGTATTGTATGTTGATGACATGTTGATCGCCAGTCATAGCATGTCTGAAATCAATTAACCGAAGACTCTGTTATCAGGGACATTTGAGATGAAAGATCTTAGGGTTGCAAAGAAGGTTCTCAACATTGATATTCATAGGGACAAGAAAAGGAGCAGGCTTTGGTTATCTCAGAAGGATTACCTTGAGAATGTAATGGTGAAGTATGGGATGGATAAGGCAAAGCCAATTAGCGTTCCCTACTCAGCTCACTTCAAGCTTTCCTCATAACAATGTTCTAAAATAGATTAGGAAAAGTAGGATATGTCTATTGTGTCTTATTCAAATGCAATTGATAGTTTAATGTATTCCATGAATTGTACTAGACCGGATATTTCACATGCAGTTGGTATTATGAGCAGATACATGTCTAACCCCGTAAAGCAACACTAGGAAGTAATGAAATGACTACTTCGATATATTTAAGATACGAAAGACTACGTCTTATCTTTTGAGAAATCAGGGGCCAAGTTAGTTGAATATATAGATTCTAATTACGCAGGCAGTGTGGATTCTAGAAAGTTGACTTCAGGTTACTCATTTATGCTAGTGGGTGGAGCAATCAGTTAGATGTCAAAGCTTTAGTCTATAATGGCTCTTTCCACAATTGAAGCGATATATATGTCACTGACAGAGGCATTCAAGGAAGGTGTTTACTTGAGAGGAATGATAAATCATCGAGACTTCGGCAGGAAACTGTGCCAGTTAATTGTGATAGCGTGAGCGCTATCAATTTGTTAAAAACTTTATTTATCACTCACGTACTAAACACATTGAAGTTCGTCACCATTTTATCCAATGGGTTCTTGAGGAATGAGGCGTGACTTTAGAGAAGATTCACACGAGCGTGAATCTGACGGACATTCTCACTAAGGTGGTTCCCGCAGAGAAGTTCAAATTCTGTGTAATTTCTTTGAGCTCGGCAAAGGCATAAAAGGAGGATGAAGTATGCACGAGAAGCAATGATGAAGCTATGATGCAAGATAGAGGTAAGAGAATAGGATAAGAAACTACATGATTGAAGATTGAAGACATGATGGAGATTGTTGTTGGATGTCTTAAATCAATTCACAATAGGGTCTGTCAATCAATCAATGTCATCAAGCATTGTTCGATCACATTGAATAGTTGTTCGATCTCATCAAAGAAATTTTGAATTTCTCTAGTTGGTTATTGGACTATTTGGGTACATGTTCGATGCCATCGAGATTAGTCTAGATGCCATCGAAACTTAAGTTCGATGCCATTGAGGCCCATCGAAGTTCAATCGAGAAAATTCAGTTTTTCATGCTATCTCTAGATTGTTTTGGTGCTTGTTTGATCCCATCGACGGTCTATCGATTTCATCAAAGTCCCATCGAATGTATTGCGCAAAGTTACATAGAGCTGCATATCTGCGGGATTTATTTCCTATTCCGATTGTGATTCTTCCTAAGGCTATATATAGGGGTGTAATTGGGATTGGGGTGTATCTCAGAGCTTTCCAATTCATTCCTAGGGTTTCAAGGGTATAGCTTGGGGTGATTCGAGGCTTGTTCGAATCGAGTATTCTTTAAACTCTTGTAATTTCTACTTTCATAATGATTATCTATCGCCATGTGCCATGGTTTTAACCCAAAAGTGTTTTTTAGTTGTAATTGATGACTTAAATCGAGTCAGTTATAGGGCATGTCGATGCAATCGATAGACTGTTTGATGTCACCTTCGATGGCATCGAACAGTGCTCGATCCCATCGAGAATTTCTTGATTTGCTTCAATTGGTCACTGGACTAATTGAGTGTCTTTTCGATGCCATCGATATGTGTTCAATGACATCAAAGGTTTGTTCGATACCATCAAACAAGGCTCAATGCAATCAACAAAAATTGATTTTTCTGGTTTGGTTTATGGTCAATTTGGGTGTTAGTTTGATGCCATCAACATGGCTTCAATGTGTCATTTTCGTGTTTGTTTGATGCAATTGGATTACTCTCCTAGATTCATCTATGTGTGCTTCCATGGGCCCCCAACATTTTTCACATTAAATTCGGTGTGTTTGCATTGTGCTTAATTAGTGCAATTGGATTACTTCACTTGATTTATCTTTCTGTGCTTCCGCGGTCCCCCAAGAACTAATATTCTTCTAAAGTCAACATAATGTTATCATCAACATAATAAATGTTGTGTCAAAAGTTTTATGCTAGATGCCAACTTAACATTGCTCCTGTTCTTCTATTCAGGCTATGGATAGCCAATAAGAGAACAAAACACCCACTGGTCTTACTCTTGTGAAATAAGCCCACTCTATTAGAAATATTGTGTACAGAGCACTGTTTAGTATTAAATAAAGCACCAGGGCACTGTGGGTCAGAACCTTTTCGAGGTGTTATTGGGCCGAAAGCACATTTAACTGGAATACCATCGTCTTCCTGTTGCAAGCAGAGAATCCAAAAATAGCGGGCATAGCTTGAAGTTTGACATTTCTACTTTGTTTAGTTAGGAGAGATGTTGAGATTTCCTGCAAAAGCCTTTCCTTCCTGCACAAGGATGCTATCTCGGGCCTACCGAGATGTTTTTGTGAAATCCACCTGTCCATCTAGTTTAAGAGCTCATTTTAGTCGTGCGACTAAAAAATAGGTTTATCCAACACTCAAGTGGGCCATACGAGAGGAAATAGTGGGCATTTAGTAGAACCGTTGAAGAATTCTGTATCAGGCTATATTTTTGGTGGTTTCACTTCTTCCCATTTGTAATGACCTTATAAGGGCATGTTTGGACGGGTGGATTAGATGGGAGTGGATTGTATTAGGGTGGATTGCACAACTTTCAAGGTCATAAATGGGTGCATCAGTGGATTACATGCAATCCCACTAGATTGCTATATCCAGCAGCCAAACTAGTGGCATGTTTGGACGGGCGGACGACTCTTGGGAATGCAAGCCTGATGGTGTTTGGCCAGGCATGGGATTACATGCCATCCATGGGATTGATATACTTGGTGCTAATGTTTTTTGGATAGGACGGTTATAACCGTTTCGCGCCAAGAAATGAATTGCATACTCCCCCTGCCATCAACTCCGTGGCTGGTGGTCTATGCTCTCTACGCCACACCATGATGTAAATGTTTCATTCATGCCTTCCATCCATTTTGACATATCATTTCACATCAAATCTGTTCATTAGGCCATATAGGCCCAGATGAAGATATAAAACACAGACATCAAAGATAAAAAAAACTGCATGTGGACCCCACTGGTGTTTTTAAAGGTCAACCCTCATTCAACACTGTTTCCTGTAATGTGGTCCACATGATTTTTGGATATACGTGATTTTTAAAATCACACCATATAACGATGAGCAAAATAAGATAGACATCATGGATGAAACACATACATTGTGGTGGGGCCCACAGAGCACCGACCACCAGCCATTGCCTGGTGTCAGTGGGAGTAACAAGTCCCGTCGCTTACCTTGACATGCCCATAGCTTGTTCGGGTTATAACATTGTGTGGGTCCCACTGATCTATGTCTCGTCAACGCTGTTAATATCTAATTTATTCAATCAATGTCACTATCACCATGGAACATGTCCATGTACCTGCATGGACCACATCATATGACAGTGGTGTGATACAGATAGATCCCAAAAAATATATGGCAGTCAAAAAAAGAGATATGAATCCCTGAGAAACAAAAGACAGTGTCAAACATAAGTTGTGTTGAAAAAAGAGAGAAAAAGAAACAAGTGCCATATGAAGAGTTACAGTCATTCATGTTGGGCTAGAATTTAAAAATAACAAGGATGATAAGAAAAATGACACCGATGCCAACTAGAAGAGCATAGAATCTCTCTCCATCTGATGGGGGAAGATCATCAGTCGACACGGCCATAGAAACCATGGCCTGCATCGCATAAGTTATCTGCATCATCTGTCAGATGGATGAAGATGAAGAATGGTTGATGTCCAGCTCATCAGAAAATGTGACAACCTGAACCGCATGAGATTCTGTGCAAGGTCTCGACGGTACTGAAGTGACCGTCCTAGCATGCAACTGCTTCTTTCCAGTTCCTGAATGCGCGGTGTCTCGCTCCACTGAAGCCCTTCACCTCCAACCGAGCGTCGTCCCATGTCACGTATATTCTAGGCCTACATCCCACCAAGACGATATAATACTTCTCCTTTCCCATCTGCAATGACATGGACGTAATTGGCACGAGATTCATATTTTGGAATAGAAATTCACAAACGAAGTTTACATGCAATATTTTCCTACTGAAAAATTGTCAAGTACAAATAAACTTACTAAATGAAAACAAAATCCAGTTGTAAGTACGTACCCTTCCAAGCAAGTGGATTGTGTGGTCTTATCTGTTTTAAGAAAATAAACTTACTAATGCATGCATGTGAAACCATATGAAAGATGTTAATTACATAAAAGTTGTCACCATCGCATAAGTCATATTGGTATATACTACATATATACCACCATAAAAGTCAGTCCAAAAATATAAAAATATAAAAAAAAATCTAGAAAATCAAGTATATGAAAGGTATTACATGCCAACTACCAACAACTAAGAAAACATAACCAAAGATTTTAAATCCTTAGATGAATCCGACACCTCGATCACTAAAGTAGTCATGGAGTGTTTTCTTCAACCACTCAAACTGACACTCAAGTCGTAAACTCATAAAGAACAATGTCAGCCCCTTGTCCTTACTCAAGAGCTGACCAACCTCAATAAACTCTAAGTTGGTCAGGCCCTGGAGCTCTTCTAGTACATCAAGCACTTTGGAAGTGCGATTCACTAACTTTTCGTGGCCAGATTTCAGCATTGAGTCAGCAACAATCTGCAGAGAGGCCCCGAGTATAAGCCCCGTATCCTAGACCGTACCGTTCCATAGACTTTCACGATCTTTCCGGTCGAATTTCGGCAACCTTTGACCCTTAACCGGTATTTGTGCGCGACCTTGATTCTCATACCATTAACTCGAGTCGACTCAACCCAAGACCTTTACCATAGCGACCACGCCGTTGCCGCAGTTCCGATGCCGCGACTCGCGCACCGAGGCGATACCCTGGTTGGGAGATGTGAGCCAGCGTTCAGTGCGAGGAAAACATTGCGCGTGCGAATTCCGAGAGAATATCTACAAGATATCACATCAATCAATCAACCCATCAATCCCATCATGTCAAGTACACATCACCTTTCACCCATTCCCAAGTTCGCCCCAAAAGTTAAAAAGATCTTACAAGCCCATACCTTCTCTTACACCATTAGCCACAAAAGTCAAAAAGTCTCTTACACACCCATACCTCTCTCTCCCATCCATCACTTCATCACACATCACCCATCCCTCTCTCTTTACAACTCTCTCACTCCTTCATTTTCAAATCCAATCCAAGCAACCCAAGAGCTCCTCACGTCCAAGCCGTTCCATGGAGAGAAAAATGCATATGTGAGGCCCACCTTTCCATCCCTAGATCTCCCATCCTAGCCATCTATTTCTCATCTTCCTCCATCAAAGAGAAGCACAAGGAGCTAAGGAAGCCAAGGGAGCAAGAAGATCAAGCGGTGGGTGCTTTGATAGGGTGGTTTTTAATATTTTTAAGATGGGCCAAGTGAGGCCAACCGATCAATGGTTTGGATCTCACTTTGGACCCTAAGATGCGGCTGATGGCCCACTTGGATCATCATGATCATTCCATGATGGGGCCATTCTCCATGGACCCCACATGATGTTTATTTTTCTTGCATATTTAGGGTCATCTAGACCGTCTAATTTAGTGGAGAAGGGATCTCCACCGTTGGATTTTGATTTAATGGGCCTATGTGTAATGAGACCCACTTGATGTATGATTTAGTGCAAGGGAGGGCCCATAGTGCCGGAGTCCCTCCATCACGCGGGTCCCACTCTCTATCCCTCTCTCTCCCTCTCTATTTCTTTTTTTATGTGTGATGATAATGAAGTTGTGTGGCCCACTTGAATGGACCCCACCACGAGGTATGTATTCTATCCAAACCATCTACAAGTGGGGCCCACTTTATGTGTATTGTACCCACACCATACCCCACTTGGTGGCCCACCTAAGCAGGGCCCACCTCTAATGTATATGCTAAGTCCAGCGTCCAGGGACGCTGGACGTTTGTTGGAAAGAAAAACAAATATTGTCTTGGTTCCAAGCCAATGGGGGAGGCTCACTTATTTTGGCCCCACCTTGATGTATGTCTTCAATCCACGCCGTCCATTCCGTTCCCAACCTCATGTTAGGTGTTGAACCGAAAAATGGTGTCAACCCGAGGTCCTGGCAGGCTATACCGTAGCAAATGGTGGTTTTCACCATTAAAACCTTCCCTAATACTTTTATATGACGAAAGATGCCCAATATTGGGCTTGTTTTGCTTATCTGGAGCCATGGAGGGCCATTGGATGGAGTGAATTGTCTAGATGTGGACCCCACCTGTGAAATCTACAGAAAAAAAAATCAAAAATAAAAAATAAATAAATAAATAAAATGTTAGCAGCAGCGCTGCTGTGTCAGAGCAGGCAGCGCCTGCTGCTACCTGCGCATGAGGTGGGCCACTCTCAGTAGTGGGCCCCCTCCAAATTTTAGGTCCATCCAAGACTCAGGTGGCCCACATCATAGGAAACAGTGGGATTGATCCTCTACCTTTGAAACCCTTTTTGGGTCCACAGAAGTTTTGGATCAAGGTGAAATTTGTTTTCACCCTTCATCTAGGTCTACTTGACCTTATCAATGGGTTGGATGGACTATAAACATTATGGTGGGCCCCACATGGAACCCACAATGATATATGTGTTTTATTGCCACCGTCTAGGCGGACAATGGAGCCCGCTGTGATGTTTGCGTTATATCCCCACCGTCCAGGGACGGTGGGCGTGTTGGGTTCGTGTGCGTGCGTGTGTGGATGTGTACATGTGTGTGTATATATATATATACATATATATAATATTATATTATATATAATATTGTATGTACTATATATATATATATATTATATACTATATTATATATATTTTACTGGTGATGGGAGGCCCATCTCAGTTTACTTGTGGCCCATGGTTGAGGCCCACTTTAATATATATGTAAGGCTCATCTCAGTTTACTTGTGGCCCATGGTTGAGGCCCACTTTGATATATATGTAAGGCCCATGGGTCGAGGCCCATTTGAGGTATTAGGGGCCCATGGTTTAAGGCCCATTAAGATGATTAGGGCCTATGGGTTGAGGCCCATTTGATGTACATTTGGGGCCCCATTAGTGTGGCCCATTTGATACACATAAGGCCTATGAGATTAGGCCCATTTGATGCATTCTAAGGCCCACAGGTCATGGTCCATTGCAATGCACATAAGGCCCATTGGTGTGGCCCATTAATGTGGCCTACTTGATGAATATGAGGCCCATATGATATGGCCCATTTGATGTATTTAAGGCCCAATAGGATGTACCTAAGGTCCATTGCAATGTACAATCCCAACACGGGTTATGTAATGATGTTTACCTCAGGCTATGCCTTGGGAGCAATGGTGGTTTGACGTCCACATTGCAAGTATAGTGTTGGTTAAATGTCTATATTATGACTTTCTCTAGGGCCCATTGTTAGGCTCGTACGTGTTATGTGTAGGCCGTCTAGACCCATTTTCGTTATGAACATCATCCATCCTATATAACATGTTTAGTTCTATGATTCATAATCATATGCATCATATGTATGCTTGATATGAGAAATGACTGATCATCGCATATGCTTTCGGGCAAATTGTTTAGGGGCTCCTGGATAGGGGGTGTTGCCCTACATGAGGGCACGATACGCGCAGGACTGCTGCATGATTGGATAGTATGATTTATGCATCCGCATTGTGTGATATGGTACTATACGCCCTAGCGACATCAGGGCCGTGCCTCCACAGGCGTATCGTTGTTGGCAGGATTGGACATCAGAAATCTTGTTCTAGATGGGGTGCTATAGATATCCTTAGGTGAAAGTCCCTAAACCCTTATGGTACCAAGAGGTTGCTCCAACATATAGACCGAGTGGGTGTATGAGCGCCGAGTGCCGATTACAAGACGGTTGCGCTTTCCACTGTGTCGTGGTCGGTTGGAAGGGGGTGCGGCCTTAGCCGCCCGAGAGTAGGGGGTAATGCTAGGCTGAGTCTGACTAGCTTGAGGAATGGGTCCGCTATTGACGAGCCGAGCCCGATATTAGCAGGCGAATAGTGAGGTCTTTTCCACTCACCTTATTGCGCGCGATGGGGCGATAATTTGGCTTGGAGTGTACTAGACCCCAGTGATATTTCAGATTTTGAGCTGTATCGATATGTGGACTTAGATGAGGATTTGTATGCTTGAGTTGCATTTCGCATTGCATGGCCTTGGTATGGCCGACATCATTCTTTGCACCGCATGGCCTTGTTACGGCTAATGGTATTCTTGGCATTCATCAGCATGTTCCGCATTACTCTGATACTGCATAACTGTATTACCACCTTGAGCATACACTTTCACCACCCTCTAAGCTTTCTATAAGCTTATGCATGACCATTGCGTGCAGGTGACGTTGGATCGCAGCAGCGCTGAGGCTTGGGCGCGTGGCAGATCATTTTAGAGTTTTTGTTCATCATCATTGTATTTCCCTTTATGCTCATTGTACTTGTAAAGTTTTTTATTATAGTGAAAATGTGATGGAGTTTTTGGTTGTTGTTTGTGGGTTTTGCCTTTAGTTATGCTTATTACGAATCAAACTGATGTAAAAAAAAATCCTCCTCGTAGCATCCCAGGATCGAAACTTGGCGAATGGGCGCTGGGAGCCGAGAATGGGGTTCTACAGAGGCTGTCGACGCCGGATTCGACGATTGAAAATTTTGTGAGCCCGGTTTCTAAGTTTGGGGCGTGACAGAAGTTGGTATCAGAGCATAACTCGGGAATAACTAAGAACAACATTATATGTCTACTATGAATGATTAAGTCCTAAGTTCGGATAGCCTAGCGATCTTTTATTACCGACCCTTAACGTGCGTGCCTTCGCGAGACTTTAAGTTGATAGGCACCTTCGCTCTTTCCTGTAGGACATGTCGCACAGGAGAGTGACCTGATCGACTCCTGCACCACCACCTGAGACTCCGGTTCCACCACCTGTGGCTCCCGTACGATCCCTGCTCCACCACTAAAGATTCCTACTGCCCAACCTGAGAATGCCGCTCCTCTACCAGAGATTCATGCCGCCCATCCTATGGATGCTGCATCCGACCGTATCCGTGAGTGCTTCCCAGTTACAACAGATGCTGCAGGCTGTGATGGCCGCACTTCAGGGGCAGGGCAAACACCATATCGTTTCATTAGCGTAGGCAGAGAAGGAGCGCACGAGTGCCCTCCTTCGTGAGTTTCGACGGCTCGATCCCCCGCATTTCCAGGGTGAGCCAGACCCGGCCGTAACTGAGAGATGGCGCGCCGATGTGGAGAAGATATTTGAGACGATGGGATGCACGACTGAGCAGCGAGTCCGATTAGCCGTATTTCTCCTTCATGGTGAGGCTGAGCACTGGTGGGCATCAGTCTCTCGAGCAGCAGGCACTGATTTTGTATGGACTTGGGAGGATTTTGTGGATCAGTTTGACCGACAGTATTTTCCTGATCACATCCGACGACAGCGAGCATTGGAGTTTGAGGCCTTGGTGCAGGGCGATATGACAGTGGCTTAGTATGCCGCTCGTTTTGTAGCACTCTCTAGATTTACACCATACTTGGTAGATGATGAGGAGCGGAGAGCCCATTGATTTGAGGGGGGCTTGCGTTACGGTCTTCGAGGCCGTGTTATTGGGCATAAGCTCCCGACTTTCGAGGGAGTGGTAAGGAAGGCCTAGATTTTTTAGGCTGAGTGAGACGGTTCTCAGTTTGATCGCGGTTAGAGGAGAGACTGGAAGAGGCAGGCTCTTTCCAATGATACCCAGCAGGGTCGACCACAGCAGAGGCGCACAGGTCGCCCAGCCTTCCGAGCGTCAGCAGCACCTCCACCACCACCTCCGAGACAGTTCACCGGCACTTGTTTTAGGTGCGATGCGGTGGGACACCATATGTGGGAGTGTCCTCGCCCCCAGCAGCAGCAGAGAGGTCCACAGCAGCCCTCACCACTGCAGCAGCAGCAGAGACCCCCACAGCAGCAGCGACAGTAGCCCCCACCACCGAGGCCACCTCAGCAGCAGCATCAGCACCAGCCTCTGAGACCATAGCAGCAGAGGCAGCAGTTTCGACCGCCTCAGCGACCCCAGCAGCAGCAACACGCTCAGAGGGGACAGGCACCTCCTCAGCCGGCTCAGCCTAGATTCTATGCGGCCCAGCAGGATCCTCAGTCATCTAGAGGAGTCGTTGAGGGTATACTTCCAGTATCTGCATGCATTGCACGTGTGTTGTTTGATTCTGGTGCATCTCATTCTTTTGTGGCAGAGAGTTTTTGCCGATCGACTGGTTTGCCATTGGAGTCTGCTCGTAAGGGGTTGACTATATCAACTCCCTTGGGAAAGACTGCAGTGTTGGGCCGATTTTGCTCGTCTTGCCTCGTTCTAGTTAGGGATATCTTTTTGCCTATCGATCTGTTTGCTTTGCCGATGTCCGAATTCGACTTCATCCTGGGTATGGATTGGCTTGCCGAGTACCACACCATATTAGATTGTTCCGCGAGGACAGTCACGTTTTGTATACCTGGCTTGCTGCAGTTCCAGTTCATTACTAATCCCAGAGGAGAGCCCTGGTCTTGTTTGATGTCATGTGCCATAGAGGAGCCCATAGCGGTGAGCATCGACCAGTTGCCTGTGGTTTGCAATTTTTCTGATGTGTTTCAGGAGATTTCAAGATTACCTCCTCATCGACTCACCGAGTTTCAGATTGATCTCGTGCCCGGTACTGCGCCTATTTCAAAGGCCCCATATCATTTGACACCATTGGAGTTGCGGGAACTGCAAAAGCAGTTGGACGAGTTGCGCGAGTTGGGCTTTATCCGTCCAAGCAGTTCGCCGTGGGGAGCGTCGGTACTCTTCGTGAAGAAGAAGGATGGCACGTTAAGGCTCTGCATAGATTACCGCGAGATCAACAAGGTCATAATCAAGAACAAGTACCCGCTCCCGAGGATTGATGATTTTTCAATCAGCTGCAGGGTGCACAGTTCTTTTCGAAGATTGACTTGCATTCTAGTTATCATCAGATTCGGGTCCAAGAGAAGGACATTCCAAAGACAGCATTCAGGACGCTTTATGGTCATTTTGAGTTTCAGGTCATGTCCTTCGAACTGACCAATGCGCCAGCAGTGTTCATGCAATTGATGAACGAGGTCTTCCGTCCGTTTCTCGATCAGTTTGTTGTAGTCTTCATCAACGACATTCTGATCTATTCGAGGACCCGTAAGGAGCACGAGCAGCATTTGGAGGTTACGTTGCAGACCCTCCGCGCAGACCAGTTATATACGAAGCTGGAGAAGTGCAAGTTTTGGCAGGAGGAGGTGAAGTTCCTCGGTCACGTGGTGACGAGGGAGGGTGTTGCAGTGGACCCCTCGAAGGTTGAGGCAGTGCATCAGTGGGGCCAACCCACGACTGCGTCTGAGATCCGCAGTTTCCTTGGTTTAGCGGGCTACTACCGGCGTTTCATTGAAGGCTTCTCTCGTATTGCAGCCCCGTTGACCAGGTTGACCCGGAAGGGCGCAGAGTTTATTTGGAGTGACGCCTACGAGCGAGCATTTACGAAGTTAAAGGACCGTCTGACGTTCGCTCCTGTCCTCACTCTTCCCTCTAGGAGTGACGGATTTATTGTGTTTACCAATGCCTCGCATATTGGTTTGGGTGCTGTCCTGATGCAGCACGGGAGACCAGTGGCCTTCGCGTCTCGCCAACTCAAGGTCCATGAGCTGAACTACCCCACGCATGATTTAGAGTTGGCTTCAGTTGTCTTTGCACTGAAAGTGTGGAGACACTATCTCTATGGGGTTAGGTTCGAGCTCTTTTCTGACCACAAGAGCTTAAAGTACCTCTTCTCGCAGTCTGAGTTGTACATGAAGCAGAGGCACTGGATGGAGCTCCTGAAGGACTATGATTTCAATCTCCAGTACCACCCGGGTAAGGCGAACGTGGTGGCAGATGCCCTCAGCCGTCAACCACGAGGCCTGGTGGCGCATATGATGATTCAGGAGTGGCAGATGCTCGAGGATATAACAGAGTACGACTTTGAGTTTGGCTTGCAGTCTTCTATTGTGCAGTTATCGAGCTTGTCGATTCAACCCTCTCTTGTCGCAAGAGTGATCGAGGCTCAGTAGGCAGACGAGTTGTTATGAGATTACCGAGCAGAGGCAGCATCTGAGAGTCAGGCAGATTGGCAGATTGGTTTTGACGGTGGACTTCGCTTCAAAGACCGATTATGTGTCTCGGATATTCCTGAGCTACGTAGAGATCTTATGACCGAGGCACATTGATCGCAGTTTTCTATCCACCCTGGCTCGACGAAGATGTACCGCAACATGAGGCGACAATATTTTTGGGCGGGAATGAAGCGCCAGATCGCCAGTTTTGTGGCCGAGTGTGACACATGCCAGCGTGTCAAGGTCGATCATCAGAGACCCCCTAGTTTATTGCAGCTGTTGAGTATCCCGATGTGGAAATGAGAGCATGTGTCGATAGATTTCATTATGGGCTTGCCGAGGACTCAGCGCGGTCATGACGCCATTTGGGTTGTCGTTGATCGTCTGACGAAGTCGGCACATTTTATTGCGATACGTGCGACTTGGCCTTTGGACCGGCTTGTGAGATTATTCATCGAGGATATTGTGAGACTGTATGGCGTTCCAGTCTCGATCGTTTCTGACCGAGACCCGAGGTTCACGTCTCAGTTTTGGGAGAGCTTCAGAGAGCGATGGGGACTGATTTACAGCTCAGCACCGCGTACCATCCACAGACCGATGGCCAGACTGAGAGGGTCAACCAGATCCTTGAGGATATGCTTCGGGCCTACGCGATTGATTTCGGGAGTAGCTGGGATGAGCATCTGTGATTAGCTAAGTTCGCATACAATAACAACTATCAGGCGACCATCGGCATGACTCCTTTTGAGGTACTATATGGCAGACCATGCAGATCACCGAGTTGTTGGACCGAGGTTGGAGAGCGTCGCCTCCTAGGTCCCGAGCTTGTGCAGGAGACATCAGAGGTTATTGATATCATCAGGTAGAGGATGCACACAGCTCAGAGCCGGCAGAAGAGTTTTACTGATCGTCAGCATCGTCCCTTAGAGTTTGATGAAGGGGACCATGTGTATCTCAAGGTCTCGCCCATAAAGGGCGTAGTTCGATTTGGAGCGAAGGGCAAGCTTGCCCCGAGATTCATATGACCTTTTGAGATCATTGGATGCGTTGGCGCCGTGGCCTATCGGCTTGCCTTGCCATCTCAGTTGTCTAGCGTCCACGACGTTTTTCATGTCTCCATGTTGAGGAAGTGTGGGTCAGACATCGTTCTTGTTATCGATTGGCAGCCGTTAGAGGTTCGTGAGGACGCTTCTTACATCGAGCAGCTAGTCCGTATCCTTGATTGGAAGGAGCAGGTCCTCCGGACCAAGGTCATTCCGTTGGTGAAGGTTCAGTGGGGTCACCATTCTATTGAGGAGGCTTCTTGGGAGCGCGAGGTTGAGATTTGAGAGCGTTATCCCCATCTTTTTTATGATTGATCATGTGTTGTATTTTGTATGTTATCTCTGATGTTATATGATGATGAGTATGTTTCTTCTCCCTTATGAGTTCTGCTTAGTTGCATGATTATGTAAATTTCGAGGACAAAATTTTTATTAGGAGGGGAGAGCTGTAAGCCCCGTATCTTAGACCGTACCGTTCCATAGACTTCTGCGGTTTTTTCGGTCGAATTTCGGTAACCTTTGACCCTTAACCGGTATTTGCGCGCAATCTTGATTCTCATGCCGTTAACCCGAGTCGACTCAACCCAAGACCTTTACCATAGCGACCGCGCCGTCGCCATGGTTCCGATGCCGCGACTCGCGCGCCGAGGCGATACCCTGGTTAGGAGATGTGGGCCAGCGTTCGGTGCGAGAAAAATGCCGCAGTGCGAATTTCGAGAGAATCTCTACAAGATGTCACATCAATCAATCAACCCATCAATCCCATCATGTCAAGTACACATCACCTTTCACCCATTCCCAAGCAAGCCCCAAAAGTCAAAAAGATCTTATAAGCCCATATCTTCTCTTACACCATTAGCCACAAAAGTCAAAAAGTCTCTTACACACTCATCCCTCTCTCTCCCATCCATCACTCCATCACACATCACCCATCCCTCTCTCTTTACAACTCTCTCTCTCCTTCATTTTCAAATCCAATCCAAGCAACCCAAGAGCTCCTCACGTCCAAGCCATTCCATGGAGAGAAAAATGCATATGTGAGGCCCACCTTTCCATCCCTAGATCTCCCATCCTAGCTATCTATTTCTCATCTTCCTCCATCAAAGAGAAGCACAAGGAGCTAAGGAAGCCAAGGGAGCAAGAAAATTAAGCAGTGGGTGTTTTGATAGGGTAGTTTTTAATGTTTTTAAGATGGGCCAAGTGAAGCCAACCGATCAATGGTTTGGATCTCACTTTGGACCCTAAGATGTGGCCGATGGCCCACTTGGATCATCATGATCATTCCATGATGGGGCCATTCTCCATGGACTCCATCATGATGTTTATTTTTCTTACATATTTAGGGTCATTTAGACCGTCTAATTTAGTGGAGAAGGAATCTCCACCGTTGGATTTTGATTTAATGGGCCTATGTGTAATGGGACCCACTTGATGTATGATTTAGTGCAAGGGAGGGCCCATAGTACCGGAGTCCCTCCATCACGCGGGTCCCACTCTCTATCCCTCTCTCTCCCTCTCTATTTCTTTTTTTATGTGTGATGATAATGAAGTTGTGTGGCCCACTTGAATGGACCCCACCACGAGGTATGTATTCTATCCAAACCATCTACAAGTGGGGCCCACTTTGTGTGTATTGTACCCACACCATACCCCACTTGGTGGCCCACCTAAGCAGGGCCCACCTCTAATGTATATGCTAAGTCTAGCATCCAGGGACGCTGAACGTTTGTTGGAAAGAAAAACAAATATTGTCTTGGTTCCAAGCCAATGGGGGAGGCCCACTTATTTTGGCCCCACCTTGATGTATGTCTTCAATCCACGCCGTCCATTCCGTTCCCAACCTCATGTTAGGTGTTGAACCGAAAAATGGTGTCAACCCGAGGTCCTGGCGGGCCATACCGTAGCAAATGGTGGTTTTCACCATTGAAACCTTCCTTAATACTTTTATACAACGAAATATGCCCAATATTGGGCTTGTTTTGCTTGTCTGGAGCCATGGAGGGCCATTGGACGGAGTGGATTATCTAATGTGGACCCCACTTGTGAAATCCACACAAAAAAAATCGAAAATAAAAAAATAATAAATAAATAAAACGTTAGCAGCAGCGCTACTGTGTCAGAGCAGGCAGCGCCTACTGCTGCCTGCGCACCAGCGGACGGACGGACTAGCGTACGGCCAGTGACCCACGGCTGTAGCCGTGGGCCCCACCTTGATGTTTATTTGTCATCCAACCCGTTCATGAGGTGGGCCACTCTTAGTAGTGGGCCCCCTCCAAATTTCAGGTCCATCCAAGACTCAGGTGGCCCACATCATAGGAAACAGTGAGATTGAGCCTCTACCTTTGAAACCCCTTTTGGGTCCACAGAAGTTTTGGATCACGGTGAAAGTTGTTTTCACCCTTCATCTAGGTCTACTTGACCTTATCAACGGGTTAGATGGAGTATATACATTATGATGGGCCCCACATGAAACACAGTGATATATGTGTTTTATTGCCACCGTCAAGGCGGACGATGGAGCCCGCTGTGATGTTTGCGTTATATCCCCACCGTCCAGGGACGGTGGGCGTGTTGGGTTCGTGTGCGTGCATGTGTGGGTGTGTACGTGTATGTATATATATTTATATATATATATATACATATATGTAATATTATATTATATATAATATTGTATGTACTGTATATATATATATATATATATATATATATTATATACTATATTATATATATTTTTCTGGTGATGGGAGACCCATCTCAGTTTACTTGTGGCCCATGGTTGAGGCCCACTTTGATATATATGTAAGGCCCATGGGTCAAGGCCCATTTGAGGTATTAAGGGCCCATGGTTTAAGGCCCATTAAGATGTATTGGGGCCTATGGGTTGAGGCCCATTTGATGTACATTTGGGGCCCCATTGGTGTGGCCCATTTGATACACATAAGGCCCATGAGATTAGGCCCATTTGATGCATTCTAAGGCCCACGGGTCATGATCCATTGCAATGCACATAAGGCCCATTGGTGCGGCCCATTGATGTGGCCTACTTAATGAATATAAGGCCCATATGATATGGCCCATTTGATGTATTTAAGGCCCAATGGGATGTACCTAAGGTCCATTGCAATGTACAATCCCAACATGGGTTATGTAATGATGTTTACGTCGGGCTATGCCTTAGGAGCAATGGTGGTTTGACGTCCACATTGCAAGTATAGTGTTGGTTAAATGTCTTCATTATGACTTTCCCTAGGGCCCATTGTTAGGCTCGTACGTGTTATGTGTAGGTCGTCTAGGCCCATCTTCGTTATGAACATCATCCATCCTATATAACATGTTTAGTTCTATAATTCATGATCATGTGCATCATATGTATGCTTGATATGAGAAATGACTGACCATCGCATATGCCTTCGGGCAGATTGTTTAGGGGCTCCCGGATAGGGGGTGTTGCCCTACATGAGCCCACGATACGTGTGGGACTGCTGCATGATTGGATAGTGTGATTCATGCATCCCCATTGTGTGATATGGTACTGTACGCCCTAGGGACATCAGGGCCGTAGCCTCCACAGGCGTATCTTGGTTGACAGGATTGGATACCGAAAATCTTGTTCTACATGGGGTGCTATAGATATCCCTGGGTGAAAGTCCCTAAACCCTTATGGTACAAGTGGTTGCTCCAACGTCTAGACCGAGTAGGTGCATGAGCGCCGAGTGCCGATTACAAGACGGTTGCGCTTTCCACTGTGTGGTGGTCGGTTGGAAGGGGGTGCGGCCTTACCCACCTGAGAGTGGGGGCAATGCTAGGCTGAGTCTGACCAGCTCGAGGAATGGGTCCACTATTGACGAGCCGAGCCCGATATTGGCAGGCGAATAGTGAGGTCTTTTTCACTCACCTTATTGCGCGCGATGGGGCGGAAATCTGGCTTAAAGTGTACTAGACCCCAGTGATATTTTAGATTTTGAGTTGTATCAATATGTGGACTTAGATGAGGATTTATATGCTTGAGTTGCATTTCGCATTACATGGCCTTGGTATGGCCGACATCATTCTTTGCACCACATGGCCTTGGTACGGCTAATGGTATTCTTATCATTCATCAGCATGTTCCGCATTACTCTAATACTGCATAACTGCATTACCACCTTGAGCATACACTTTCACCACCCTCTAAGCTTTCTATAAGCTTATGCACGACCGTTGTGTGTAGGTGGCGTTGGATCGCAGCAGCGCTGAGGCTTGGGCGCGTGGCAGATTATTTTAGAGTTTTTGTTCATCATCATTGTATTTCCCTTTATGCTCATTGTACTTGTAAAGTTTTTTATCATAGTGGAAATGTGATGGAGTTTTTGGTTGTTGTTTGTGGGTTATGCCTTTGGTTATGCTTATTACGAATCAAATTGATGTAAAAAAAAAATCCTCCTCGTAGCATCCCAAGATCGGAACCTGGCGAATGGGCGCTGGGAGCCGAGAATGGGGTTCTACGGAGGCTGTCGGCGCTGGATTCGGCGATCGGAAATTTTGTGAGCCTGGTTTCTGAGTTTAGGGCGTGACACCGAGTACTTCACAGGGACGAGGAGGGCATGATCGTTTCCTTGTTGTACTCCCACTTCGAGTAGCATCAGAATCAGCTGTGTGAGTGGGAGTCTACATGAGCCACGTTGTCCCATCAAATGACTATCTGGCAAAAATGGGATGGTCCCTGTGGAGTCTGTGACAAAATCATCTGAGAGGTCAATTATATTGTTGATATAATTATCCAGCTCTCTCCATGCATCATTGAGTTCTCGTTGAAGATAAGATGATGATGCTGATGCGGCCATACTCTTACTGCCTTGCACATAACGTCCCGTCGCCTATTCCAAACTGACAATAACTGCAAGATCATCCATTCTCTCAATCCATTTCCCACGGAGTCTTTCAGCATGCGGGTGAGACTGCAGCCGTACATTGAACATTTGTAAGTACAGTAAGAAGTAAATACTGATGTGAATATCTCCACTTTATATTTCAAAAATCATACCTTAAGATATTCCTCCCAAACTTCATCAGGAGCCATCACCACCATCCACTCACTGTCCCATCCAAACCCGCTAGCCGCCAACATATCTTTCACTACAGTGTACTCCCTCTTGTAATACTTTAGTTGGTTCGACACATTTTGCCACTTGAGGACTATATTGGTATGCCTCGTCACGGTTTCAGCAGCAATTTGGTATGCCTCACGTTTAAAACCATTATCGCCCTAACGTCCCAATGCAACTTGTTCTATAAATATGTCGATCATAACCTGATCCATATTGAGAGTCCATTTTATTTTTAGGGCTCGGGACGCAGGCTCGGCCGGGGATTTCACCGTCTTCGCGCATGAGGAACATCGTGTGGGCACCACTAGTGTCTTAACTGGTGACTAAGTTGGTGTTGATGGATCATTAGACATCCTATTTGTCATACCACCTAAATATCAAGTACATATGATGATTTGCAAATGTCAACCATAATCATAAGAATGACAATTACTTCAAAAGAAGGATTAGCAAAATCATCATCTGATATTTTCATATGATGAATCTATCTAGTCAGAATTTGGAAGATCACAATTCCATTGTCAGGTATGTAACGTTTTGTTAAAGTAAATAGCAGCAAGTCATGGAAATTAAACATATAACGATCAATTATCAACTCCTACTATTCTACTGTGCATCCGCTCACATTCTAGTTGCAATATCATCACGCACACGAATCCAAGCATCCTTTTTATGCCGAGATGCTTGCAGTAACCATTGTCACTCGTCGTTCATTGATACCTCGTGAGGCGTTAGGTTACTCTCCCCATTAACAACAGATATTCTAGCGTATTCCATCTCTTCTTGAGATTCATGTCCGGTACGTATGAAATTGTGTAAAACACAATAGGCTATCACAATTTGGACTTGTGTGTGGAATTCATACTGCATGACGATCTTCAAGATTGGGAATCTTCCTTTCATAACACCAAGACAATGCTCAATTGCATTGCGCAACTGTGCGTGTCGGTAATTAAATAGCTCCTTCATGTTGGCAGGCACTCTCCCTGTTCGATACTCCTGTAAGTGGTATCGAACACCTCGGTATAGAACCATAAAATCGGGTGAATGTACATATCTGGCATCGATAACATAATATTTTCCTACACATTTGAATCAAAGTCCCATTGAGTGAACAATCTCTTAACAAATAACCAGTACCATGTGGAACAAGCAAGGAATCATCTGATCGACTTAATGCGTTATGTAGGACTCTCGCATCCGAAGTAGAACCCTCCCAACCGGCCAATATGTATATGAAATTCATATCAAATGAACACGCCTCCAATACGTTTTGGGAGAGGACCCCCTTCCAATGGCAGAAGCTCGCATGGTCACCGGTGGGCACATGAGCTGGAATGTGTGTACCATCAATTGCCCTGACGCAATCCTAGATGCATTGGATAAAGGTGTGAATGAAGGAAAGTAAAAAAATACATATATAGAAATCCGACCGACCATAATTAATACCTGAAAGTAAGCAGCCCAATTTGTGTTTGTCTTAATCTCAGAGGGAGTCGTTGGTCCAGCTTGTTTAACGAAAATGAGGTACAGAGATACAATTGCATCTAGTACATGGTAAAAGTGGCAACTCGTTGTTTCACCCGATTGAATGAATCTATGACCAATGACGTAATTTCGAACATTGTGCCCTAATGTGTGTAGGAAAATAACTAACTGTTCTTCAAGACTCACAAGTTGAGTATTACGCAGCATTGTCTTTTAGCGTAGCTGGGTACATAGTTCGAAGAATGTCTCTCGATTCATCCTAAGTTACATGACACAATCTCGGTCACTGGCCCTAATGATAGAGTTGATGAACCTGGCTTGCTCATCATCTCCATGACAAGTCGGCTGTTTGAACATGTATTCATGACAATATTCCTCGACAGCCACCACACAAGCCATCATCGCCCGAGCAACTATGACACTATCTGTATCTTCTCCCGAATCTTCACTCTCCATCGTCAACTGATAACCAACACTATCAGGTTTGTATACTTAAATTCACAATATTTAATAGTATTTTTTAAATTAAAATGGGGAATAGACTAACTCTGCAAGCTTAGAAAATTACTATCAATTAAACATTCAATCGTTCCTTTAATTTGACTCTCGTTATAAGTCGAGTTTCTTGTGTGGGAAGGTTTTTGGAACATCTGAAGTCCTTTCATCTCCTCTTCGACAAAAAATTGAACAATTTAAAACCAAACTCTCCTCTACTCCAGATCAATTCTACTACCTGTATTTCGCTCATAAGGAACTTTCAACTATGGATTCTCATGTGGGGATGCTCTATTGATTCACAATCTTTTCAACCTATTCTAGAAAGACAAATAAGTCTTAAATGGTGGGATAAGCTCAACTATGATTATATGTTAAAAACTTCAGATCCCACAATTTTTTTCAAGATCAGCAATCAAGATAGAATCTCTTCAAGAAAGTCTGAAGCTATAGATTTAAATTGAAAATCCAGACATAATAAAAGGAAAATTGTTTGAGGGTAAAAAAAAAAAGATATATGGCAGAAACATGAAAATCCAGCTTTAGTCTAGTCTATGTTGTAAGAGCAAGAGGCAGAGAGTTTTTTTTAAAATGATATATGGCATAAAATTTTATCTGATAGTGTTGGTTATATGGGACCAAAATGAATTGAAGCACAAGAAAGTAAACCGAAACAAGCTCATAACTTGATACATACTAGGAAACGAGCAATTCCATGTTCAATGATGGAATGAGATCAACCAGTTGTCCTGATAACTGAAAGCATATTTTTCCGTAACTTATGAATGGATAACATGCACATGCCGACATACATATTTTGGAATGATATCAACCAGTTGTCCTGGCATAATTTCATAAACATCATCTGATTGGCAGCAACATATCAGATGTGGAAATGGAAGTATTCATTGCTAATCCTAGCTATGAAATCAAGTACATTTCACAGAGATCTTATCACCAACCAAACAATAAAGTAAAATTGTGTTTTCCCATATGAACAGAAGAGTAGAAACTTACCTCTTAAACATCTCTGTAATGAACAAGAACGATATGCTCAACACTGTTTCTTGTAAAATGGAACAAAATGTATTGGAAATATTCCTTGAGACAAAATAACAAACGACCACAATAAGCAAGTCTCGTCTTACACCATTGAATGCAAATTAGACGTTGTTCGCATATAGGTCATTGACTTAAAAATTGAATGAAGTGTGCAATATTAACTACAAGAGCATTGCGAAACCATACCAGATATGTATAATAGATCGCATAGATTAGAGAAACCATATTAAATAAACTTCAAGGAAAAGCAACCATGCTGCGATTAACCAAATGAGAAATTCATAACATACAGATTTCAGGAAAAAGCAAAAAGGGAAAGAATTTTAATGAAGACAAAATACAAAGCAAAGATTTGTGAAAGATCTCAATATTACAATAGAAGGCAGAAACTGAAAAACCAAATATTTATTTCAAGTTGAAGAGAATGGGGAGGAAAAAAATTCAAGTTTATCCCATAGCGATAAAGGCTAAAATCATGATAATAATGCTTTGCATAAAACAAGAAGGAGAAAAAAAAAAGGAAAGAAAGAAAGAAACCACAGAAATGAGTATCTACCTGTTAGGACTTGATCAAAAAAGAAGAAGATATCATAGACTCAATTAAAACAGTAAAAGGAAAAGACTTACAAGAAAAAAAAAAACAAAAGAAAGAAAATTGTAACAATAAAGAACATCTAAAACAATATGCTTCTCAGCATAAAATTAGAAAAACAAGAAAAATGACTAAAGTAAGCAAATAAGGAAAAAGGAAGACTATTCAGCTAGAGCTTTATGCTACAAGAAACACATGCACATATCTATAACAGTGAGATTTTACTATGGATAAATAGAAAACCACAGTCATTGAAATCCCATCAATAAGAAAAAAATAACAAAGAACATGCCCATGTACATTAAACGGAAACTCAAAACATGAAGAAGAACAAACAAACAAACAAAAAAAAAAAAAACCAGAAAATAAAATAAAAATTCAAGGGGAAAAATAAAAGACTAAAGAAACATAGCAGAAAAGAGGATTCGTAACTCATATCCATGACTACCTCTCCAGAGATGAACATTGCAAATGATACATGTTGAAAGATAATCAGATATGTCAAACCCAATATGTCTTAAAATTCAATAGTCTATCAAAGTTAGAATCCATATTAAAAAACATACTAAGAAACACATCAGCCCTTAAAATAGGCTCCAGTTTTGGAAAACAGGAGTTGAGATAATAGGATTCTGATGCAAATCGATAATGTAAACTAAATGTGAAATAGATGGAAATTTATGGGCACACATTACACCAAGTGCCTGATTTCCTCTCATTTGATTTATGACAAAAAAGCATGGACAGATATCAGCAAATGAAGATAGCATTTGATCAAACTATCATCTATGTATGTACTTTAAATCAGTAACATTTATAACTGGATGTCAAGGAAAACCAACAACAAAAAATGCATCTAAGATATACTAATATAACACTCCAACTTGATAAATTGAACTTCTTAGAAGAACAATCTATTGCAAATAGTCCAGATATATCCACTTTATGTAACAATCCAAAACAACAATCTATTGAAACAAGAACAGTCTACAAATCTCCAAAACTACTTGCAATTAAATCATTATCAGGAGAATATTACACCAAATATACACTTTCTGCAACCCAAAGAAAACCCAAATGATACAGGTTGAAAGATAATCAGATTTGTCAAACCCAATATGTCTTAAAATTCTATAGTCTATCAAAGCTAGAATCCATATTGAAAAACATTCGGAGAAACACTACAACCTTCAAAAGTGGATCCAGATTTGGAAAACAGATCCTAGAGATAACAGGATTCTGATGCAAATCAATAATCTAAACCGAATGTGCAACAGAGTGAAATTTATGGGCATACATTACACCAAGAACCTAGATTCTAAGAAAACCAACAACAGAAAATCCATGTGAGATATACCAATGTAACACTCTAACTAGGTGAATAGAATTTCTTACAAGAACAATCTATTGCAAATAGTCCAAAAATGTCCACTGTATGTAACGATCCAGATGAACAGTCTATTCTTAGAAGAACAGTGACTAAATCTCCACTTTAATTACCAAATTATCATCTATACAAGTACACAAGAGTAGAAAAATTCATAATTGGATTTCAATGATAATAGTCTATTTTCAGCATGAACAGAAAGAACAATGATAACTATCATCTATACATTGATCAAACTATCATCTATACATGTACATTAACCAAATGAAAAATTCATAACTGGATTCCAAGGAGAACAGTCTATTCCCAGATGAAGAGAAAAATCCATAACTGTCATGTATACCTTGATCATACTATCATGTATACATCTCTACTTTATGTGAAATTCCAAAAGAATAGTCTATTCTCAGAAGAACAGTAACTAAATCTCCATTTTAATTTTCAAATAAATCATTCTCAAAAGAACAGTCTAAAAATCTCCACTTTATGCAACCCAAATAAAAACCAAATGATACAGGTTTAAAGATATTCACAATTGTCAAACACAATGTGATTGCAGAAATTCCACAGAACCTAATTTCCAGTCATTTGTTTTATCAAAATAAAAATGCATGGACAGATATAAACAAAAAAAAAGAAAAAAAAAAGATGACATTGATCAAACTGTCATCTATACATGTACTTTAGGCATGGAAATTTCATAACTGGATTCCAAGGAGAATAGTCTATTCTTAGAAGAACAAAAAAAAAAAATTTCATAACTATCATCTATACATTGGTCAAACTATCATATATACATGTACTTTAGATATGAAAAATTCATAACTAGATTCCAAGGAGAACAGTCTATTCTCAGAAGAACAGTGCAAAATTAAACAGCTTGCATCTATACATTGATAGAACTATCATCTATACATGTAAAAAAAAACACAAAATTTCATAACTGGATTCCAAGGCATACAGTCTATTCTCAGAACAATCCTTCAAAATTCATAACTATCATCTATACATTGATCAAACTATCATTTATACATGTACAATAGATCAACAAAACATGATTTTTTTTATAACAAGATTATGATGTCCATGTGTGAAATCCAACCAATAGAAAATCCATCTGAGATATAGCAACAACAGACAAATCCAGCAATAGATATACCAACAACAGAAAACTATCTGAGATATACCACTAAATCCATCTGACATATACTAGAAAACCATCTGAGATATACCAGAAAACCATCTGATTTAAAAAGAAGAAGATATTATAGACTCAATTAAAACAAGAAAAGGAAAAGATTTACAAGAAAAAAAACCAAAAAACAAAAATAACACTAAATTAAGAACATCTAAAATATGTAATTCTCAGCAGAAAAATAAGCAAGAAAAATGGCTAAATAGACTTCAAGTACTGCAATTTACAAAGAGTTCGCTACCCATAAGCAGGAAAAAGTAAGAAAATTCAGCTAGAACTATATGCTACAAGAAACGCATGCACAGTAAGAATGTGATTTTAGAATACTTAAAAAAATAAAACAAAATCATTGAAATCTGATCAATTGTTGGAAATCCATCTGGGATATACCAACATATGTAAATTCCATCTAAGATATAGCAACAACAGAAAACCATCTGAGATATACCAAAAAATCCATCTCAGATATACCAACATCTGTAAAACCCATCTGAGATATACTAACATAAGAAAATGCAACAATATATATACCAACTAAAAAAAACCCCATCTGAGATATGCCAGAAAAATCCATCTGAAATATCATGTGTAAAATCCATTTGAAAGATTTATACACACTAAAAACAGCAATAGATATACCAACAATAGAAAATCCACCTTAGATATACCAAAGAATCCAACTTAGATATACCAACAACAAAAAATTCACCTCAGATATACCCACAATAGAAAATCTATCAATAGATATACCAATAATAGAAAATCTATTACAGATACACCTACGCAAAACCATCTGAGATATACCAACAACAGAAAACTCATCTGAGATATACCAACAGCAGAAAATCCATCAATAGGAGATGTTAATCATATGCATGCAATGAAAGGCAACAACAATAGGATGCGAAGATTAGTATATATGACTTATTGACTGAAAATCCACCCCCATATATATCAGAACTCTAAACGAATCCGTCGCAGCCAACGACACAGGCCAACTTCATATCGGAGGGCTTGTCTCGCCAATGACAAAGCCGCATACATCAGATGCATACAAAATCACCTCATCCCTCTCAGGCGCAACAGAAATCAGGACTTACTAGAACATGCAAGACAAATCGAGGTTTATTCATGAAAATTGGGTGAGGAAGAGGACCTACCTTCACTCGAGAACGCCGTCAATTCGCGATGGCAGCGCCGACTCGACTGAAGATGGCCATCGCGACCTGATGATGGTTCTTATAACCCCATTTCATGCCAAAATAATCATCTCATGCTACCATCACTCTCACCAAACCACCAAATCATAACCTCTGAAAACCCATCCGGATGTGTCCGTACGATGGACATCGGGCTGAGAATGGCAGGGAGAAAAAATCCTAATCCAGCTTCAAATCCATGAAATTTCACAAGTACCACCAAAAACCCCCCGAATCCAGCGAGAAATCCAGCCGAATCTAGTGAATTTTCTCACCCGTCTTTAATCCATCGCCCGTCCAAATGGACGGCTATACGGATATTGTGGGATTCGAGGAGCCTATCCCACCTAATGCAGGCTACTCTAGTGTAGGCCGCCCATCCAAACACGCCCTAAGCATACTGAGTAAACTCTTTAGGGTCCACTATAAGGCTCATATCCTAGACCATACCGTTCCTTAGGCTTTCGTGGTCCTTCTGGTCAAATTCCGGCAACCCTCGACCTATATCCAATGTTTGCACCCGATCATAAGCTGAGTCCTGCATATCAGAGTTGACTCGACTCAAAAATTGTACCCTACCAACCACACTGTCGCCGCGGTTCCAACGCAGCGACTTGCGCCTCAATCCGATACCTAGGCCAGGAGATGTGGGCCCACATTCATTCTGAAGAAATGTCGCGCGTTGTGAATTTCGAGAGAATCTCTACGACCTATCATATCAATCAATCAAGTACACATCATTTCACAAGTCAAATACATAACTCATCCCTCTCTTACACCACCTTACCCAAAGTCAACTCTCTCTCCACCCATCCCTCTCTCACCCAAAATTCAACCCAACCCATCCCTCTTCTTACACACCCATCCCTCTCTCCTTATATCACCCCTCTCTCTCTCTCTATCTTTTCTCTCTTATTCCAAGCAACCTAAGGAGAGAAGCCAACGTCCAAGGCATTTCCAAACACCATGGGAGCTTTCTGTGGCCCATTTCCTATCTCCCATCCCCACCCTCCAAAATCAATCTCAACCATTGAAGTCCATCCATTGGAGCTCTAGCATGCTTTGGTGGAAGAAGGAGGAGAAGATCATAGGTGGGTGATTTTATTTGTTGATTTCAATGATTTGAGGGTCCACATGTGGTGGGACCCATTTTGATGTATGCTTTGTATAGGAAGGGCCCATAGTGGCGGGGTCCCTCCCCTTCTCACTGGCCTTTCTCTCGTCTCTCTCTCTCTCTCTCTCTCTCTCTCTCTCCCTCTCTCTCTCCCTCTCTTTCATTCTTGTTTGGTGATGATATGGCCGTGTGGCCCACCTGGATGGACCCCACCATGAAGTATGCAGCTTATCCATGTCGTCCATCGAGTGGGCCCACCTGACATCCCACAACCCACAAGTCCAGATGTAGGGAAAACACAAAAATCAGATTGATCTAAATCAGGTGGGCCACGTCCATGTGAGACCCACCATGATGCCTGTGTTGTCTCCAAACTGTCCAGCGTCTAGGGACACTGGACGTGGCCAGCAGTTAAGTATGAACTGACAGTGGGGTGTACTAGCTAGCTTAAAAAAAAAAATAAAATAAAATAAACATAATATTATTATAATATATAATATAATATATTACTATTTCATGGGAGGGTGGCCCATCACGTGGAACCCACCTCATGTATTTCATCCACACCATCCTTGGACGGTGGGACCCACCCCACATGTGGGGCTACACCATGTTGTATGTGTCTGTCCAGGCCGTCCAGGGCTTGGACGTTGTTGGGACCCACCCCACGTGTGGGGCTACACCTTAAGGTATGCGTTTGTCGACCTAGACATTGTTACTTTATTAAATATAATATTATATATATATATATATTATACATATATCTATATATATTGAATGTGTGGTGGGCCCTACGTGGGACCCACCTATGCTACGTGAAGCAGTAGCTATTGCATCGTACACAGCTACCTAACTGTTGTACTGACAGCAGCACGTTCTGTGGGTCCCACCTATTTCATCCACGCCGCCTATCTATGGGACCCACCATGATGCATGTATTGTATCCATACCGTCTAACCATTTTGAGAGATCACTTAATGGCATGCAGGAAAGAATGGATCAGATCTAAAGTTCAAGCGGACCCCACTATAAAAAAAATTAATGGGGACAGTGACATCCACCATTCAAACTTCTAAGGGCCACAGTAGTTCCCAATCAAGCCAATATTTTGGTTTTCCCTTCATTTATCTCTATGTTAACTTATGAATAGGTTGGATCTCAAACATACATAAGGGTGGGCCCGACTTGATATGTATGAGGCCCATTGGTGGTCCACTTGATGTATATGAGGCCCACTGGTGCGGCCTATGAGATATGGCCGACTTGATATGTATGAGGCTCATAGGTCGCAGCCCACTCGTTATATATGCGACCCATTTGATGAGGCCCATTATGATAGGTTGGGGGCCCATGGGACGAGGCTCATTGTGATATATCCGAGGCCCATGGACGCGGCCCATTGAGATATATCTGAGGCCCATGGGCGTGGCCCATTGTGGTACATTCGAGGCCCTTGTATGAAGCCCGATGCGATGTATATGAGGCCCATGAGCGAGGCCCGATGTGATGTATGTGTGGCCGTTACGTTGTGTATGAATCCCTTATGTGGGCCACTCCTTGGGAGCAATGTTGATTAGATGTCCACATTGATGGGCAATGATGGTTAGATGTCCTCATTGTGACCTTCCCTTAAGCCTTGTTAGGCCTATTCTCTTCGTAAGTGGGCCCCATTCTCCATAGAAGGATGGTTCCGTGCTATCGGATTGGATATAACCACGGCCGAGGGCTGATCTTTATATTATGGTTCAATCTGTTGTTCATATATGGACCTCGCCTTACTTATAGGCCAATTATCGGTGCCGATGATCAATGTTGATTATTGGTGTCGATTATCGAGGCCAATACCAATTATTGATGTTAATTATTGGTGCCAAGTATCGAGGCCAATTTTGATTGTTAAGGCCGATTGTATAGGCCGATTCCAATTTTCGAGGCCGATCCCAATCGTCGAGGCTAATTTTGATTGTCGAGGCCGATTGTATAGGCCGATTTCGATTGTCGAGGCCAAGTATTGAGGTCGATTCAGATTGTATAGATCGATTCCGATTGTCGAGGCCGATTCTCATTGCCGATTTTGATTGTCGAGGCAGATTCCGATTGTCGCGGCCGGTTATATAGGCTAATTCTGATTGTCGAAGCCGAGTATCGAGGCTGATTCCAATTGTCGAGGCTGATTGTATAGACCGATTCTGATTATCGAGGCCGATTGTATAAACCGATTCCGATTGTCGAGGCTGATCCCGATTGTCGAGGCCGATTTATAGGCCGATTTCGATTGTCGAGGCCGATTCCGATTGTTAAGGCCAAGTATCGAGGCTGATTTTGATTATCGAGGCCGATATAGGCTAATTTCTATTGTCAAGGCTGAGTGTTGAGGCCGATTCCGATTGTCGAGGCCGATTGTATAGGCCGATTCTGACTTTTGAGGTCGAGTATCGAGGCTAATTTCGTTTGTTAAGGTCGATTGTATAGGCCAATTCCTATTGTTGAGACTGAGTATCGAGGCCAATTTCGATTGTTGAGGCCGATTATATAGGGCGATTCCGATTGTTGAGGCCGATTTCAAGTATCGATTCCGATTGTTGAGGCCAATTTTGATTGTCGAGACCAATTTTGATTGCCAAGGCCGATTGTTGAGACCTATATGATGTTTATGAGACCCTTATTTGAGGCCCATTGTGATGTTTATTTGCCCTGTGTGATGTATATGTAGCCCGTGTTTAAGGCCTAATGTGATGAATATGAGGTCTATGTGATGAGGCTCATTGTGATGCATTTGAGGGCTAGGCGATGGAGTCCATTATGATGTATATGAGGCCCACTGTGATGTGTATTAAGCTCTTGAGTGAGACCCATGATGTTGTCTATTTGGTATAAGACCCGTATCATAGTCTGCACCGTTCCGTAGGCTTCCGTGATCCTCCCAGTTGAATTTCAGTAATCCTCGACCCGTATCCGATGTTTGCACGCGATCCTAAACCGAGTCCTATATACTGAAGTCAGCTCGACCCGAAATTTATACCATAGTGACCACGCCGTCGCTGCGGTTCTAACGCCGCGACTCATGCACTGAACTGATACCCAGGCCAGGAGATGTGGGTCTGCATTTAATTCGAAGAAAACACCGCACGTTGCCAATTTTGAGGGAATCTCTACAATATGTCCCATCAATCAATCAATCACTCATGTCAAGTACAAGTCAAGTCACACCTTACCCTAAGTACAACCAACCCATCCCTCCTTTTCCCTTAAGTCAACTCTCTCTCCCCTCACCATCCCTCTTTTACAAAAAAAATCAAACAAACCCATACCTCTTCATTACAACCACCACATCACCCATCCCTTTAATATATATATTTTTTCTCTCTTTCCCTCATTCTATCTCTACTCTCCCAAGCTCCATACGTCCAAGCCTTCCCAAGCAATTCCAAGAGCAACAAGTGTGGCCCATTTTCCCACCCTCTCATCCCTCATCCTCACCATCAAAATCCCATCATCCACCATTAAAGGTTAAGCATAGGAGCTAAGGAGGCTAGGGGAGCAAGAAGGAGGCTTAGAGGTGGGTGATCCACCGTTGATTTCTATTTTAAGGACCCACTTGTTGTGGGACCCACAATAATGTATGTAATGTAGTGGGGGGCCCATAGTGGTGGGGTCCTTCTATCTCACCGGTTTTCTCTTTCTCTCTCTGTCTCTCTCTCTTTCTCTTTCTTTGGTGTGATGTCTTATGGCCACCATGTGCAAGGCGATCTTGGCCGCTTGATCGTGAGGCCCACCTTGCAGCGGGTCTATTGGACGGTCAAGATGAAGGAATAACACCAGTATCAGATTGGTTCCAATTAGGTGGGCCACGTTCATGTGGGACCCACCTTGATGTGTGGGCCACGTCCATGTGGGAGCCACCACAATGCATGGGTTTATCCATGATCGTCCAGCGGGTGTGGCTAACATGGAGGCGTGTATTGACATGGGCATGTACTAACAGCTATAAAAAAATTAGCTTTTTAAAGATTGGGATGGGCTGCTCATCCAGGCCCCACCTTGATGTATGTAGATAATCCACGCCGTCCATTCCGTTGCTTAGCCCATTTTAGGAGTTGACCCAAAATTTGAGACCAATCTGATAATCAAGCGGGCCATACCATAGGAAATAGTAATGTTTACCATTAAAACCCACCTGATGATTCTACGCACCGAAACATACCCAATATTGGGCTTGTTTTGTCAGTAGTGAGCCATGGAATGCAATGGCCGGGGTGGATTTCCCTGATGAGGGCCCCACCTAAGAAATTCCTTAGAAAAATGCATTTTCTTAAAAAAAAAAATTTGCATGTGCAGCAACTGTCAAAACGCACGCAGGCAGCGCCTACACGCTGACGTGCAGATGGTCGAGGCAGGGACCGTGGCTCACCATGATGTGTGTGGGACATCCACTCCGTGAATCAGGTGGGCCCCTAGGGCCGTGGCCCCCCTCCCAAAAATCAGCCCCTCCAGGGACTCAGGTGGCCCATGCCATAGGGAACAGTGAGGATTCACGCCTACCATTAAGATCCTTTTTGGGGTCAAAAGTTTTGGATCAATACAAAATTTGTTTATGACCCATTGTTAAGGCCCACCTTGATTTGTATGAGGCCTGTTGTTGAGGCCGCCTTAATAGATATGAGGCCCATGTTATGAGGCCCATTGTGACGTATGCAAGGCCCATGTGATTAGGCCCAACTTAATGTATTTGTGGACCGTTGTTGAGGCCCACCTTGATATATATATATATATATATATATATATATATATATATATGAGACCCATGTTACGAGGCCCATTAATGTACCTGAGGCCCATGGGTAGAGGCCCAGTGAGATGTACATGAGGCCTATTATAACGTGATTCCACTATGGTTTATGTGTTGACCTTTATAGGGGGCTATGCCTTGGGAGCAATGATCGTTTGATGTCCATATTGTAAGGATAATGTTGGTTAAATGTCCGCATTATGGCTCTCCCTAGGGCCTATTGATAGGCCTATACTTGTAGCACGTAGGCCGTCTAGGCCCATCTTTATTATGGCAAAGCCCATCACCACATAACTTGTTTAGTATAGATCCATGATTCATGATCATGCGCATCATATGTATGCCTGATATGAGGAGTGACAGATTATAGCATATGCCTTCGAGCAGATTGTTTATGGGCTCCCTGATAGGCAGAGTTGCCCCACATGAGCGCTCGGTACGCGCAAGATTGTTGCATGTCTGATAGTATGATTCATGCACTTGTATTTATGTGATCGTGATTATTGTATGCCCTAGCAACATCAGGACCATAGCCTCCACAGACACATCGTGGGTGGTTGGATTGGATACTGAAAATATTGTTACTAAGCATCGGGGCACCATAGATGTCCCTAGGTGAAAATTTCAAAACCCGATGGTACCAGAGGATGACTCCAACGTCGAGACCGAGTGGATATATGAGCGTACGAAGGCCGAATACCAGGAGGCTGCGTCTCCTACTATGTCATGGTCGGTTGGAAAGGGGTGTGGCCTTACTCGCCCGAGAGTAGGGGGCAATACTAGGCTGAGTTTGACCAGCTCGTGAATGGGTCTGCTATCGACATGCTAGATAGATATTGGCAAACTATTGGCCAGGCGGATAGTGAGGTTTCTTACGCTCACTTGGACTATGCGGCTAGGAGAGCGACAATGTCATTTGGAGTGTACTGAACCCCAGTGATTATTAGAATGAGAACTGTACTGATATATGATGAGGATTGGCATGCTTAAGTTGCATCTCGCATCGCATCACCGTGTTATGGTCAATAGCATTCATATTTTACACCGCATAGCCTTGGTACGGCTGATTGCATTCATGTACTCATCACCATGATTCCGCATTACTCTGAACTTACATTCTGAGCACGCTTATATTACGCACACACTTACAACACCCTCTAAGCTTTCTAGAAGCTTATGCACGATCAATGCGTGCAGGTGACGTCAGGACGCAGCTGTAGCCTTGTTAGAGTTGGAGCGTGTAATCGAGCTTTTGGAGTTTCTGTTATTATCATCATCTTGTATTTTCCTTTCATACTCATTGTACTTAAAAGTTTTTTATCATAGTGGATTTTGTGATGGTGTTCTTGTGGTTATTGTTCGTAGGTTATGCCTATTGTTATGCTCATTACAAATCAGATTGATGATTAGAAATCCTCCTTGTAGCATCCCAGGATCGGAACCTGTTGTATGGGTGCCGGGAGCCGATAATGGGCTACTACGGAGGCTGTCATTGCCGGATTCGGCGATCAAAAATTTTGTGAGCCCGGTTTCTGAGTTCGGGGCATGACATTTGACCCTTGAGTGAGGTCATGGGTCCACTGTATGTTAGACTCTATATGAGTCATTCCTTGGGGACAATATTGGTTAAATGTCCGCATTGTTGAGGTCGATTGTCGATGACGGTTATTGATACCGATTATGAGTATGTGATGGCATAGCATCATAATACATGCCCATACACATCATCTGCATGTTTTTTATGAGATATGATTGACCATTGCATATGCATAGTGCCAGTTTTTATGAGACTCTCTTATAGGTGAAGATTGTCCCACATGAGTGCACAGTATGCGCAAGATTGATGCATGACTGGATTGTATGACTCATGCATCTTACATTATGTACTGTGATTACTATACACCCTAGCGACATCAAGGCCGTAGCCTTCACAGGCATATCGTGGATGGCCAGATGAGACACCGAAAATCTGTTATTAGCATTAGGCTGTCATACATGGCCCTAGGTGAAAATCCCTAAACTCTCTTGGTACCAAAAGGTGCCCTAACGTTGAGACCGAGTAGATATATATGAGCGTATGAGGGCCTAATACCAGTGGTCATGTCTCCCACTGTGTCGTAGTCGGTTAGGAGGGGGTATGACCTTACTCGCCTGAGTAAAGGGACAATGTCTAGGTTGAGTTTAACCAGCTTGAGGAATGGGTCTGCTATCGATGAGTCGGGCCCGATATTGGCAGGGGGATAGTAAGGTTTCTTCCACTTACCCAGTTGTGAACTCAGATAGGGGCGGCAAGCTGGAGTAGAATATAATAGACCCCGGTGATGATCCTAGAGATGAACAGTACTAATATGTGGACTTATTGAGTAGGAGTTGTATACTCATTCATTCATTCATTCACTATCCACTCGGGCTGGTGGTGCACAATTATTTGTTACGTATACTTTCACAATGGCCATGATTTCGGATGAGGCGCACGACTAACCCGAGATCAGAAGTTTACCACATTGAGTCTGACTATCTAAATTTAGGTATGGGACTGGTTTGGATAGAAGTCACTTATGGTAGATCCCGTAGCCTGTGATACTACGTACCATCATCCCGACTTCACACTTCTGCATGGTCATTCGCACTGTATATTGCATTGCATCATTGGTATCTGATACTTGACTCTTTATGACTCCTCACTTGCATAGCTGATCTGTATTGCATACCTTGATATTGTATGACTCATGGACTTGACAGTATTTCTGTTTACTCTGATATCGTATGATTCATGATCTTGCCAATATTTTCGATATTGTATGATTAGGACATTATATTGTGTACTTGACACTTATCTTGCGCACACACTTTCACTATCCTCTAAGCTTTCTATAAGCTTATGCACGATAGATGCATGTAGGTGACGTTGGTCGCAGCGGCATTAAGCTTGGAGCGTGCAGCTGTCTTCCGAAGCTTTGATTTTATTTTTGATATATGTATTTTTTCCTTTCAGCATTGTATTCAACTAATTATGTTAGTGGATATGTGATAATGACGTTGTCTTTGTGATTTGGATATACTTGTGTTATGCTTCTTATGGGATAAATGTACGTTGAAAAAATCCTCCTTGTACGATCCTAGGATCGAAATCTGGCATTGGGTTGGGTACTACAGAGGCTGTCGGCACCGAATTCGACGATCGGAAATTTTGTGAGCCCAGTTTCCGAGTTTGGGGCGTGACATCCACCATGATTTACATATTTTATCTACTCCGTCCATCCATTTTAAAAGATAATTTGAGGGCTCTAGCCCAAAAATGAAGTATATCCATGGGAAAAAGTGTGAATTGAAATTTTACTATAGAAAATTTTTGGGGGCTACGGAAGTTTTAGATCGATCTGTTACTTATGTTTTCCCTTCATCCATCTCTGTGCGATCTTATGAACAGGTTGGATGACAAATAAACCTCATTGTGGGTCCTACCAAGGTTTCAACCATGGAAGTCGTTATTTTTGCCGTTTCCTATGGTGTGGTCCACTTGAGCTTTGGGAGTGTTTCAATGTTAGAGTCAACTACTAAAATGATCTGTAAATACAGATGGATAGCGTGGATAACACACGAACATTCATGGTAGGCCCAACTGAGTTTACTCAGTACCATAAAAACATACTGAGTAACTAAGTATGCAATCCGATTTCATAAACATCAAGGTGGAGCCCAAGAAGGTTTCAACGGTGAAAATTCTTTTACCCAATATTCTCTCTCGTGCGACCCACTTGAGTTTTTTATCCACCTAATAGTTTGTTTCACGTTGTAAAATGAGCTTGCAAAACGGATAGACGGAATGAATTTCTCACATACATTGTAGTGGGCCCCACCAAGCATCCTTGCGCACGAACTTCCGCGGCCCAGGTAACGGAAGCAGCTTAGCTGGTGTATCGCACACCATAGACCCTGGTGGTGTGTTGATGTCACTAAGTTCCATGGATCCCATCATAAGGTATGTGTTATATCCAAACCGTACGTCCATTTTATTATACCTTCTTAAGAGTTGAACCTAAAAATTAGACAGATCCGAAGATCAAGTGGACCACACTGCAAAATGCAGTGGGAGATTAAACGTCTACCATTTAAACGCTTTTGGGATCACAAGTTTTGGATTAATATGAATATTTTTTCTTCATCCTATTCCACATGAGCTTATAAAAAGATTGGATGGAAAATTAATTTTATGGTAAGCCCTACAAATGTTTAAAGGGTGAGAATCATTATCCACATGCTCTGAAATGGAAATGGATTGGCTACTTCTCTAGCCACCAGCCAATGGCTGATGGTCGGTGCTCTGTGGGCCCCACCATGATATGTGTTCCATCCATGCCGTCCATCTATTTTTCTAGATCATTTTATGATATGAGACTAAAAACTAATTATATCCAAATCTCAAGTGAACCACATTACTAGAAACCGTATTGAATGAACATCGACCATTAAAAACTTTTTAGGCCATAAAAGTTTTGGATCAAGCTGATATTTGTTTTTTCCAATCATCTGGGTCTCTTTGAACTAATTAATAGATTGGATGTCAAATAAATAGTACAGTGGGCTTTAGGAGGATTTTAATGGTGGATATCCAATCACTATTGTTTTCCTATGATGTGGTCCATCTGAGATTTATATCCCTCTCATTTTTGGGTTAAAGCCCTAAAAGGATATGTAAAAATGGATGAAACACATATATCATGGTGGGCCCACAGAGCACTGACCATATCAGCCACGGGCTGGTGGCGGGGATTAGCCAATCCGTTTCCCTCTAAAATGATCTCGCCAAATGATGAACGGTCGAATGGACAGTTTTGTAGACGGGCCTACCGTGATGTATCTGTACATCCAAGCTGTCCATTCTTTTTTTTAGATCATTTTAAGGCATGAGCACAAAAATGAGGCAGATCCAACGCTCAATTTGACAACACCAAATAATTACCTTGGTTGCGTAAATTGCATTAAATGCAAGAGTCTTCGTTTGTGTGGTTCATTTAAGCGTTGGATCTGCCTTATTTTTGTACTCATGCGTTAAAATGATTTGAGAAAAGGAATAGATAGCTTGGATGTACAGATACATCACGATGGGCCCGCCCACAGAACTACCCGTTCAGAGCTAGAGACGGGCGGAGGCAGGACGGAATCCATGTTCGTAGTACATATATCTTTTGGCGGCACGTAACTCTGGTCTCTTTTAATAGTTTGTATAACTCCGGATCTCGAGGAGCGTCATCGCTCGTATTTCGCACAACACCTACCCACTCCAGTCCAGTCAGTGGCTTGATCAAGCCAATCCGCGTCCCCACGTGACAGCTAATCCGCTCCCTAAGGGAAATTTGCGACTGTGGACCCCACCTTTTATCCAATGGTTTTTTTTTTGAAACAATACAAACTAAACTTATGAACTTAGCCCTGCACATACGGACACCAAAATTGAGGACGAAAATACCCCTCTTTTCACTGCCCTTTTCACTGTGTTGCTTTCCCTCCCCTTTCTACCGCTGCTTCTGATGCTTTCACCCCTTCCCACTGCTGGTTTCATTACTGCTTTCACTGCCGGTTTCTTAACAACATTGGAGTGCATCCTCCTTGTACATCAACAATCACACCCTCTTTCGAAAATGGTGGGTCCAGTGAAGAAAGCACGCACCACAGGTATATTTTAAACTCTGTTGGGCCCACATTGAATGTATGTAGTATATCCACGCCGTCCATCCATTTATCTATCTAATTAAAGGGGATGAGCCCCAAATTGAAGCATATGAAAAGATCAAAGTGCATCAAACCACGAGAAGCAGTGTGTATAATGATTTCCACCATTGAAACCGCAGTAGGCCCAACAGTGATGTTTGTTTGTTATCAAACTTGTTCATAAGATCATACAGACATGGATTAATAGAAAACACAATTATAAGCTTGATCCAAAACTTCCGTGGCTCCTAAGAAATGATCAACAGTAGAAGTTCAATTCAAAATTATCATGTGGTGTGGTCCATTTGAACAGTGGATAGTCCACATACATTCAAGTCGAGGTGGGCCCAAATCAGTTAACACAGCATGATAAAAGCATACTGATCAAAATGATCTCAAATTTCAAGAGTTCTTAGTCTATTTGACCTACTTCTCGACAATATGCTCGAATTGTCGCCAACATTCCTAATTCATAATTGGTTGAATTCCTCGAGTAATAACCTTAGAATTTGATGTTTGGCTACTTCAATCGCATTTCAAGTTCATTGAAATTCATGTTAGGCTAGTTCAATTGCATTTCAATTATTTGTTAGGCTAGTTCAATTGCATTTCAAGTTCATTGAAATTTATGTTACCCTCGTTGAATTTCCAGTTTGCCCCACTAAATTTCTAATTTGCCCCGCTCAATTTCATATTTGCCCCGCTGAATTTTCAGTTTACCTTGCTCAATTTCTAGTTTGCCCCACTGAATTTCTAGTTTGCCCCGCTCATTTTCTAGTTTGCCCCGCTCAATTTCATGTTTGCTCCGCTGAATTTCTAATTTGCCCTAATCATTTTTCAGTTTGCCCTACTAAATTTCATGTTTGCCCTGCTCAATTTCATGTTTGCCCCGCTGAAATTCAAGTTAATTTGCCCCGCTCAATTTCTAGTTTCCCCCGCTCAATTTCATGTTTGCCCCACTATATTTCTAGTTTGCCCCACTTAGTAGCAAGCGTAATCGAATTGCATACTGAGTTAGTTAGTACACTCCCATTGTACTGAGTAAACTCAGTTGGGCCCACATTGAATGTTTGTAGTATATCCATGTCGTCCATCCATTTTTCTATCTAATTTAAGGGGTTGAGCCCCAAATTGAAGCATATCAAAAGAGCTTGGAAGTATGACGCATGAATTATGTTATTTTTCTTTCATTGTTTGTTAAATTCTTTGTTTATATCATCTTGGGTACATGAGATTTTCATCGTTATTATTTTTTTCTCACCAAAATACACAGCCAAAACTTTCATGTTATTGTCTTTGATTTTTTTTACTTCCTTTTTGTTGTGAAGAGTAGTTTTATAGATTGATTAAATGCTCAATTGATGCAAAACTTGCTAGCTAAATGAAGCAATCTTTTTTATGAAGCAGATTTTTGTTAAGTTTGATCTTGTTCCGCTAGCAAGTGTTTCCCTCGCAAAGGTTCATGTTGCTCACATGCATGATGGCAAAAAAGTTGTTATAAAGATAATTTTTTGGCATTCTTCCATTTGCATAGGCAACTAGAGCTTCAAACTTTAGATTAGAAATCTCTATGGCATAAATTTGAAACTTTTCATATTAAAGGTTACATTCTCTATGGTGTCATAATACTTTGTTTGTTTATTTTATTTATTTATTTTTACATTAGGTGTGAAGAAGAAAGTTGATAAAGTAATAGTACTTGTGGGGAAAAGAGAGAAGAAAATGACTGTAGACTTATGGCTACAGATTATAACCGTAGCCATAGATTGTCAACCATAGTTCGATAATATCGAAGATGAATACCAAATTGTCCAGCAACAAAACTCGAAAAATAGATGAATTTTCAATATTATCGAGATTAGTTCGATACTATTAAGCATAAGTCATCGATAATATCGAACAATGATCAATAGTATCGATAACTAAATCAAGTAATAACCATAGACCTATGGCTATGGATTATAACCGTAGCCATACGTACCGCAGCATCAACCGTGACCGTTATACAAGACATTAAATCAGAGTTGGTGTTAAATCAGCTATGGAACCTATAGCTACGGCTATAATTTGTAGCCACAGATGGCCGCAATATATACATAAACTGACCACTTAAAAAGTAGGGGCATTTTTCATCCAGAATTTCGCTGCCTGAACGTGGAGGCCTTAAGTTTGCAAGTGAAGTTTATTTTGCTTTTAGAAGTCAAAGGATAAAAGGTAGGGTCCACAGCCACAAATTTCCCACTCCCTAATAATATTATGACATACAGGGACAGCTGGACATTGTCAGAACTGCCGATGTAGACGTAACATTATCAAGGACAGCTGGACATTGTCAGGACACTGACATGAATTATTAGCCTCAACTGGCTGAACCAACTTTCCATTGCAGCTGGCAGCATGGGTGAGATTTCTAGCGAGACTATGTATCCACCGTGCTACTCTTTTTCATTTTGTGCAAGTACAGCATACGGCTTAATGGTCCAAACTGTTAGTCTAGTAGGTCCCACTGTGGACGGACGATGCACCGAAAATAATTTCAATATATCAGCCATAAAGTATAAATTCCAGCCTTTAAATCAACAGTGAATACAAAAATAGAGCAATGGTCATCGTTCAATCTGGAAAAATGTCCACGCTCTTCCCATCCGTGTCACACGTTGTGCATGGCCTATAAACCCTGGATTACATCATATGGACAATCTACATGACCGGACCATGGGATTCACTTGCACAAACTGAACACCTACCGATACCATGCGATACTTTTCAGTGGGCCTGGCCTGTTCGGACAAAAGATCGCGAGCGTATCGTTGGGTACTGTCACTCCCAACCAGTGACGGGGTTGAGTGACTGATCATAGGTCCCACCTGATGAATGCATTGTATATCCACGCGGTCCGTCTGTTTTTTGGACTTATCTCACCATATGATTCTAAAAATCAAGCTTATACGAGTTTTAAGTAGACCACATCATAGGAAACATTGGTTACTGAACTTCCACCATTAAAAGCTTCTGGCTACCACTATAATGTTTATTGACCCTCCACCCATTTATAAGTGCATACTGACCTGGATGAAAGGTAGAGCAAGCAAAAAAACAAAAAAAAAAAAAAACAAAAAGAAAAAACTAAAAAACAAAAAAAAAAACAAAAAAATTTAGCTTGATCTAAGACTTTCATAGCCCATGAAAAGTTTTCAATAGTCATTAGCCACTGTTTCCAGTTGCGTGGACACCTGAAATTTTTATCTACTTCGTTTTGGGTCTATTGCCTGTAATAAATTAGAAAAACAGCGGAAGGTAGTGGACATAATGTCACGCCCCAGACTCGGTAACCGGATTCACAAGGAACCCGATGGCCGGTTCTGGCCGCAACAGCCTCCATAGTACTCCATTCTCGGCTCCTGAAGCAGGTTCCGATCCTGGGATCCTACAAGGAGGATTTCCATAACAATATAATCATTTCCAATACGAGCATACCCAAGATCATAACAAGTAAATCTGAGAATAAAAAAAGGCACATATCACAAAATTCACTATGAATTTGAACTTTTACAAGTTACATAAGGTCCAAAAGGACATACATAAGATAATAGAAGAAAGAAAGGAAGGATGCAATACTGGGTCCTCAAGCTCAGCTCTAATCCAAACTCTGCCACTGCGACACCTGCTTAGGATCTCCTGCACGCATCAATCGTGCATAAGCTTATAGAAGCTTAGAGGGTGGTGTAAGTGTGTGATAATAGTGCACAGAAGAATAATAGGAGATACAGGAAGGAGACATGCTCAATGAGAATATCACTAGCCTTACCAAGGCTTATCATGAATATGATGCAATGAGTACTGGACGCCATACCAAGGCAATGCATGAAGGGGCTTACATAACCAATACTAATGCGATGCAAGTAATGCCAGTGCTCATAACCAAACCGTATGTCAAGTATATTTCTAATCATAAGAAAATCACCGGGGTCCATTACACTGCTGGATGACTGCCGCTCTACAGACCCCGCATAGTCAAACGAGCGTAAAAGACCTCACTACCCGCCTGTGGACAACCAATCACCAGCAAGGCCTGACGGTAGCGGACCCATTCACGAGCTGGTCAGACTCAGCCTAGCAATGCCCTCTTACATCAGGCGAGTAAGGCCACACCCCTATCCAACCGACTACACGACAGTGGGAGTCGCGGCCTAATGGTATAAGGCCCTCGTGCGCTCATATATTTCACCCGGTCACGGCGTTGGAGCAGATCCTTGGTACCATGGAAGTTTTGGAAATTTCACCCATGGGCATCCTATGCACCCAGTATGCTCAAGTAACATTTCCGGTGTCCAAACATGGCCATCCATGATGTATCTATGGAGGCTACAACCCTGATGAAGCAAGGGTGATAATGCTCATATTATGCAATGCCAGATGCATGAATCACACAATCAACTATGCATCAATTCCAAGCATCCAACATGCTCAAGAGGGAATATTACGTCCCTCGGGAAGACAGCATGCAATGCCCAATGGCACAATCATAACCACACACACAATGTCATCCAAGCATACAATGATGCACATGGGTCATGAAGATGGGTCTAGGCGCATCATGCGGTGATATACAAAGTAAATTACATTCCTCCTATCCAAGAAGGAATCAAGACTAGGTACTTAGACAATATCCATAAGGAATCCCACCTCTAGTGGGGGCCCATTTACTTGGGGTAGCCCACGAGATTAAGCATAAAACTACGGGTCTAAGTAATATAGAAATGAGCCTAGCAACTGTCTAAGATAAGTATCCAATCACTCTTAAATACAATCAGACTTAGAGGGGTCCATAATGGGGACATTTAACCACCATTCCCCAAAAAGGCATATCTACCATGAATTATATGGATAAAAGGTCCAAGGCCTACATTTAAGATAAAAATAAAAGTAACCACATACATATATTCCTCATAAAAGGCCATAAAAAGATATAATATCACTTTTAACAACATGGCTCTAAGAGGGGAATTAAGGCCCAAGGCTCAATTCCCAATGGCCATAGAATCCATGCATTAAGTTGGACTTGGTGGGCAGCCCGTGTACACAATATACGGCCCAAAAATAGGTTTAAGTTTGGATGAAATGGGCCCCACTACATCAGCCCAATAATTAGTAATTTAAGTAGGCAACCGAGGGCCCAATACTATCCTTACCTCAGCCCACAAGTCCATCAAAATGGTAAAAGTCGGCCCAATGTATGGTTGGGCCAAGCTGGGATGTCCCTGCCCAATCTGGACTCACTGGATGGTGGTCCTCATAAGATCACTAAAAGTGACCCAAAAGAATGCACTGATTAAGCCCAAGGATTATAAGAAAGCATAAGCATGTAACACATACACAAGTTCTCAATATGGTGAGCCCCACAGCCAAATAAAGTTGTAACCATAAAATTGTACATCGAAGGCCCTTTGATAAACTTTTGGCCCATTTGACTTCCTGGGCCTGCTAAGGTCCAGAAATTAGTTGAGTATGTGGAAATAATCTCATGAAGGCCAACTATACTCACTGGGGAACCCTACCAAATGGAGAGTGTGTATATATCATGAAAAGATCAAGTGGGTCTGCTACTAGATTGTGAGTCCAACAGCAACCCAAGGCAGAGAGTGCTTCCACAATCGGGCGATCCAAGGCTTGGACGGCCTGGACCAAACATGCATTAATGTAGATTCCACACACATGCACATTGAGCCTTAAATAAATGGCCTAAGGTCTATGGTGGGCCTTTAACCACCCATAGAGAAACCTATGAGCTTACCTTGGGATCACCCAGGAGGACATCCAACCTCAACTGGTTTCCAAGAGGTAGCTCGCCACTACCCATATAATGAAAGATCTAAGGCCTAAGCAATGTGTGGACTAGTAGGCCATACACCAAGCCCAACTCATAAGCCATATAGTAGGCCCTCAAGTAAGGTTTGGGCCCAACCACAAAGGTCATAATTCCACATATTGTGGTGGGCTTCATGGGTAGCCCAGTAATTCATTTACATGGGCAAGTTTCACATTTAACACAAGTGAGTTGGGCCTCACTTTTGGCCTAAGTACAGGGTCAGTTTAGTGGGCAGCCAAGGGCCCGACTTCTTGTGTATCATTGCCCCTAAGACCATCACAATAGATAGGAGAGTATAGGCTCAAGATCAATGGGCCTATCCAAAAGAACTGAGTCCACAAGGCCTACTTGCTAATACAAACATGCATATACTATATCACATAATGGGCCCTAAAGAAATGGCCCAAAACAAAAGTCATCCAATTCATACATTATGGTGGGCTTGAGGGCAGCCCATAAACCCAAGAATACACATAGGCAAGGCATATACTGACAGTGTGGGCCTTACTACATCAGCCCAAAGACTTAACAAGGCCCTCCACACTATACATTTATGTGGGCCCCACAAGTCAGCCCATAATTAAGCATTTCATGAGGGCATCACGGCTAATAAATACACACGGTCAGCTTGTAGACGGCCCGTTGGGCCCGTGAAACAATAAGGTTAGGCCCTACACGATCTTGGGCTCAAGAAATAGGTTTCCAGCCCATTGGGCCTACAAACTACCAAAAATCTGGTTAAGGCTAACCCCCAACATCACCACAAAGGTGGGCCTTAAGAGGAACTAATTATGCCCAAAAGTGTCTAAGGAAATAAGGTAAGGAGTGTGTGCAATACTCCCTTAAATCTGGTGGGCCACAACAGCTCCAAAACAATCAACTATGGATTAAATTTGGGCCCCTTACTGGGATTTCAGCCCACCCACTTCCTGGGCCTGCTGGAATCCAGAAATTTATGTAATTCAGATGGGTTACTAGCCCATGGTGACCCACACATATCATAGTGGGTCCCACCGGATGAGAGGGGAATGCACAACACATATTAGAAGTGGGCCATGCCGCTGGAATACAGGCCCAGCAACAGCCCAAGGTAGGGGCGTCCCGTGATGGGTAGTCCTACGGGCCTGAGTATCTGGCCCAAAACTGACCCAAGTTTGCAGGCCACACCACGGTCAGTACAGGAGCCCGATGGCCATGAAAATTTACAAGATGATCCTTCCATAGGTGGACCATGAATCCTCAAAATTTTGTGATTTTTGGACGGTCAGAAGTATTTTAATTAATTTAAATAATACAGACCATCAAGAAAATCTGGTGAATCGGGACACCTGAACGTGGTGAGCCATTCCAGCACTTTCCACGGTATGCACAGGGCTCCATTGGCCCCAAAAATTTGTAGGTGAGTCCCACCATGGGTGGACCACCTCCCTGTAAATTTTCATGATTTTAGGATACTCAAAAGTATTTAAATTAATTTAAATAATACAATCTATCCAGGGTAAAATATTGCTGAAATATAACTGTCCTGAATTTGGGCCATCCAATGGGTGGGTTCTGGGCCTCCAAAATTCCTAAAATTTGGACCCAAGGTCCCTCATCAAGCCTAAAATAAGGTAGGATCCAGAAATATGGCCCAACTTCTTAGAAATTATTTTTTTTAAATATTATTTTTATGGGACTATCCTGCTGGACTGCACAGCAGAAATTTCTGGCAGTCCAGTATGTTGACCCACCCTTTTGGATGCACAAATAGGATTCCTTGGCCCTAAAATTTTGTGGATAGGTCCTACCATGGGTGGGACACCTCCCTACAAAAATTTAGGATTTTTGGGATAGTAGAAATATTGTATTTACCTCATGAAATTCATGGACAGCAAGGTCCAGATTTTTATTTTCCTGCTACAGCAATGCTGCTGTCCCTGACTTTAGCACCCCATTTGAGTGGGCCCAGGTCTATGTAAATTTGGAAAAATGCAAGACCAACCTTCCTATACAAGTATACAGTAAGGTGGTGTCCACAAAGGTAGCCCAGCATTTCAAAATCAGGCTGATATTTATGAGTTTCCTGCAAACAGTGTAGCTGGACAGTCCAGAAAAATCTGCACCGTCCACCCTCCTTGGCCTACCCTTTTAGGTGATAAAATAGGGACATTTGAAGCTGAGGTTTAGCATACTTTTAGGTGGGGTCCATACCTCCAAGAGAAGTCTAAGAAATCAGGAAAAAGGAGACCACAAACAAGGCCTACAACACATACATTACAGCATAAAAAAATTCCAGCAATCTGGACAGCAACATGTTGCTGTCTAGATCAGCCCAAATATTTAATAAATGGGAAATAAATCATAGATTCCACAAGGTGGGGTCCACCCTGATGTGTCACACAACTCCCAGGCTCGGCCCCTCCCCAAGAAAATTCATAAAATCAGGCCCAAAGGCTTTCCAAATCAAGCAGTAAAACTAGGCAGCACAGTTAGGCCTGGGTGTCCAACAACTTGGGCCTGGATGTCCCAAAAATTTAAAAATTCTAGTTGCATGGCACATCAGGTGGGCCACATAATCATTACATCCAAACCATAGAAAGTGGAGAAGAGAAGAAGAAGAAAATCTCATCAAGATGGGGTCCATGGAGAATGGCCCCATCAAGATCACATGCATGCAAGTGATGGCTAAAAAAAAAACCTTATCCAAGGAGTGGTGGACCTTCACCATTGATGTGGCGAGTCCTACACTCTCCATATGAAGCAACAAAAGATCTATGAAAAATAAGAACCATGCAATCTATCCTACATACTCACCCACTTGTTGGATCTTCAAGATTCTTCAACCACCATGCTCCTTAAGCTTCAAGGAAGGGGGTTCAATGGTGATGATGAATCTTTGATGGTTAGATCTAGGGGGAAAGAAGAGGAAAGATGGCTGGAAAAGTTCAGCAATGGAGGACATTGGAGAGCATTTGCAAGGAGAAGAGAGAAATGAAGAAAGAGAGAGGGAGATGCGAGAGTTTCTAAGGTTGAAATGATTGCTTTCTTAGAAAAAGATGAGTTTTGAAAAGAGAAAATAATCATTGCTCATGGGATAGGGTGGCTCATCATTGCCTAGAGAAGCTAATCTCATCATGGTTTTCTTGAGAAAAGAAGCCATCATTGCTAGGATAAAGGTGGCTTACATGGGGAATAGTGCACATGGGGAAATGTGCAATCAGGTGGGTCCCACCAAAAATGCAATCAACGGTCCAAATAATGTGCAGCCCATAACTTTTGATGGACATGCCGGATTTACGCATGAGACACGACGCTGGAACCGCGGCGACGATGCAGTCGCAATGGCATAGGTCTTGGGTCAAACCGAGTCGGGTCTACGTGACCAAACTCAAGAGTGACCGCAATCACTATCCGAAGGTCGCGGGTCACCGAAATTTGATCAGTAGGACCGCGGGACCAAAATACACGAGATGCATACTCATACACACACATGCAAACATGTGAACTCGGGTCAGGTCTCACAATCCTCCCCACTAAGAAAGAAATTTCGTCCTCGAAATTGATAAAACTGAGACAATAAAATGCATAAGCATCCTCATATATATCAATCGTCAATCAAAAGAAGGAAATGCAAGAAATACAAGCAATCAATCATCAAACAAATAGGTATAACGCTCTTTAATCTCGGCCCAACAACTAGGAGATCTGCACGGTCTACCATAACGTGCCTCAAAAGGAGCCATGCAGTCTCACTATCTCCTCAATAAACACCTTGCAAGCCGATCCATAGACCAAGAAGCACACACTGGAATGAAATGAGCCAACTTCGTTAAACGATCAACGATAACCTAGATGGTATCGTGCCCGTGCTGAGTCCTCGACAAACCTGCGATGAAATCCATCAATATGTGCTCCCATTTCCATTCTGAAACACTCAACACCTGCAAGGGACTAGGGGTTCAGATGATCGGCCTTAACACGCTGGCAAGCATCACACTCGGCCACAAAACTAGCAACTAAGAAAAAAAATACTGGCTTGACAACAAAACAAGCCAACAAGCTCAACATCAGCAATACAAAACTATTCAGCGGGCAAGAACATCTCACCAACCAAAATGGAACACAATAATATCATCGGCCTAACACAGCGATCTTTCCAAAAATGTCGATACTGAGAATCCTCTACGGCAGACTCTAATAGCAAACTGATCAAACAAAAGCCCTTGGATACAAAAGGGGTACGATGCACCAAAACACAAGACATACATACGGAGACAAGAAAAATACCCATAACGACTCCCCTAATAATTAAGGGTCCTTCGAAGTCGCGCAAAATCAAGCTTAAGGTGGCTGGGGAGGTGTCTGTCCCCTCTGCATCTGCGGTCTCTACTGTTGTGAAGGTCTACACTGCAGTCTCGGCTGCTGTCGGGGTCTCGGTGGCGGGAGCCACTGTCGCTGCTGCAAGGGAAGAGGGCACTCGCGCCTCTGATGCCCTGTCTGCCCACATCTATAGCAAATGCCAGTAAATGCCCTAGAAGAAGAAGCTGCTGCATGCGATGCTGATGCTCTGGCGGCTCAATAGGCTATGCACCTCTGCTGCTGTCGACGCTGTCGGGAGCTACCGGAGGGGGCCTGCCTCTTTCGGCCTCTCCTATGATCACGATCCCTCCGCGAACTGGTCCACTTGGCCTCGCCCTAAAGTAGAAATATCGCTAACGGAGCTCACTGCAGAGTCGAATCTCGCAAAAGGGGACTCACAAGCTCCTGTTCTGCCTGACCGAGCATCTCAGGAACGGGTTGACGAGTCTGAAGAACATCAGTGACGACCTGCATCAACTGCTGGAGATGCTCAGCTCCTACAGGAATCGTCAAATAAGCGGGGGTAGGACTAGCCTCTGGCGGAGGCACAGGTATGGCGGGAGCCTCAGGAATAAGTACTATGGGCACCAAAGGGGAAACAGGAATCTCAGGTGGTGGAGCAAAAGTCACTCGGACCACCGGAGCAGAATGAGAATCATGTCCATGGGCACCACGGCCACGAGCGTCACAATCATGGGCACCTCGACTAGACGACATGGTCTACAGAAAGAACAAAGGTAATGAAAACTGGGAATTAGAATCCTTGAAGGCTCAAATGGAATGAGGAAAATGTACTCGGGACACTACTTGTCCTAAGATTGCAGCAGATATGTGATGTTATCCCTAGTTATTCTAAAATTACTTGCTATACTCTGATACCAACTCCTGTCACGCCCCAGACTCGGTAACCGGATTCACAAGGAACCCGATGGCCGGTTCTGGCCGCAACAGCCTCCGTAGTACCCCATTCTCGGCTCCTGAAGCAGGTTCCGATCCTGGGATCCTACAAGGAGGATTTCCATAACAATATAATCATTTCCAATACGAGCATACCCAAGATCATAACAAGTAAATCTGAGAATAAAAAAAGGCACATATCACAAAATCCACTATGAATTTGAACTTTTACAAGTTACATAAGGTCCAAAAGGACATACATAAGATAATAGAAGAAAGAAAGGAAGGATGCAATACTGGGTCCTCAAGCTCAGCTCTAAGTCAAACGCCGCCACTGCGACCCTACCTAGAGTCTCCTGCACGCATCAATCGTGCATAAGCTTATAGAAGCTTAGAGGATGGTGTAAGTGTGTGATAATAGTGCACAGAAGAATAATAAGAGATACAGGAAGGAGACATGCTCAATGAGAATATCACTAGCCTTACCAAGGCTTATCATGAATATGATGCAATGAGTACTGGATGCCATACCAAGGCAATGCATGAAGGGGCTTACATAACCAATACTAATGCGATGCAAGTAATGCCAGTGCTCATAACCAAACCGTATGTCAAGTATATTTCTAATCATAAGAAAATCACCGGGGTCCATTACACTGCTGCTGCCGCTCTACAGACCCCGCATAGTCAAACGAGCGTAAAAGACCTCACTACCCGCCTGTGGACAACCAATCACCAGCAAGGCCTGACGGTAGCGGACCCATTCACGAGCTGGTCAGACTCAGCCTAGCAATGCCCCCTTACATCAGGCGAGTAAGGCCACACCCCTATCCAACCGACTACACGACAGTGGGAGTCGCGGCCTAATGGTATAAGGCCCTCGTGCGCTCATATATTTCACCCGGTCACGGCGTTGGAGCAGATCCTTGGTACCATGGAAGTTTTGGGAATTTCACCCATGGGCATCCTATGCACCCAGTATGCTCAAGTAACATTTCCGGTGTCCAAACATGGCCATCCATGATGTATCTGTGGAGGCTACAACCCTGATGAAGCAAGGGTGATAATGCTCATATTATGCAATGCCAGATGCATGAATCACACAATCAACTATGCATCAATTCCAAGCATCCAACATGCTCAAGAGGGAATATTACGTCCCTCGGGAAGACAGCATGCAATGCCCAATGGCACAATCATAACCACACACACAATGTCATCCAAGCATACAATGATGCACATGGGTCATGAAGATGGGTCTAGGCGCATCATGCGGTGATATACAAAGTAAATTACATTCCTCCTATCCAAGAAGGAATCAAGACTAGGTACTTAGACAATATCCATAAGGAATCCCACCTCTAGTGGGGGCCCATTTACTTGGGGTAGCCCACGAGATTAAGCATACAACTACGGGTCTAAGTAATATAGAAATGAGCCTAGCAACTGTCTAAGATAAGTATCCAATCACTCTTAAATACAATCAGACCTAGAGGGGTCCATAATGGGGACATTTAACCACCATTCCCCAAAAAGGCATATCTACCATGAATTATATGGATAAAAGGCCCAAGGCCTACATTTAAGATAAAAATAAAAGTAACCACATACATATATTCCTCATAATAGGCCATAAAAAGATATAATACCACTTTTAACAACATGGCTCTAAGAGGGGAATTAAGGCCCAAGGCCCAATTCCCAATGGCCATAGAATCCATGCATTAAGTTGGACTTGGTGGGCAGCCCGCGTACACAATATACGGCCCAAAAATAGGTTTAAGTTTGGATGAAATGGGCCCCACTACATCAGTCCAATAATTAGCAATTTAAGTAGGCAACCGAGGGCACAATACTATCCTTACCTCAGCCCACAAGTCCATCAAAATGGTGGAAGTTGGCCCAATGTATGGTTGGGCCAAGCTGGGATGTCCCTGCCCAATCTGGACTCACTGGATGTCCCAAAATTCTGATCTTAAGATGGTGGTCCTCATAAGATCACTAAAAGTGACCCAAAAGAATGCACTGATTAAGCCCAAGGATTATAAGAAAGCATAAGCATGTAACACGTACACAAGTTCTCAATATGGTGAGCCCCACAGCCAAATAAAGTTGTAACCATAAAATTGTACATCGAAGGCCCTTTGATAAACTTTTGGCCCATTTGACTTCCTGGGCCTGCTAAGGTCCAGAAATTAGTTGAGTATGTGGAAATAATCTCATGAAGGCCAACTATACTCACTGGGAAACCCCACCAGATGGAGAGTGTGTATATAACATGAAAAGATCAAGTGGGCCTGCTACTGGAGGTCCAGTAACAACCCAAGGCAGAGAGTGCTTCCACAATCGGGCGATCCAAGGCTTGGACGGCCTGGACCAAACATGCATTAAGGTAGATTCCACATACATGCACATTGAGCCTTAAATAAATGGCCTAAGGTCTATGGTGGGCCTTTAACCACCCATAGAGAAACCTATGAGCTTACCTTAGGATCACCCAGGAGGACATCCAACCTCAACTGGTTTCCAAGAGGTAGCTCGCCACTACCCATATAATGAAAGATCTAAGGCCTAAGCAATGTGTGGACTAGTAGGCCATACACCAAGCCTAACTCATAAGCCATATAGTGGGCCCTCAAGTAAGGTTTGGGCCCAACCACAAAGGTCATAATTCCACATATTGTGGTGGGCTTCATGAGCAGCCCAGTAATTCATTTACATGGGCAAGTTTCACATTTAACACAAGTGAGTTGGGCCTCACTTTTGGCCTAAGTACAGGGTCAGTTTAGTGGGCAGCCAAGGGCCCGACTTCTTGTGTATCATTACCTCTAAGCCCATCACAATAGATAGGAGAGTATAGGCTCAAGATCAATGGGCCTATCCAAAAGAACTGAGTCCACAAGGCCTACTTGCTAATACAAACATGCATATACTATATCACATAATGGGCCCTAAAGAAATGGCCAAAAAAAAAAGTCATCCAATTCATACATTATGGTGGGCTTGATGGCAGCCCATAAACCCAAGAATACACATAGGCAAGGCATATACTGACAGTGTGGGCCTTACCACATCAGCCCAAAGACTTAGCAAGGCCCTCCACACTATACATTTATGTGGGCCCCGCAAGTCAGCCCATAATTAAGCATTTCATGAGGGCATCACGGCTAATAAATACACACGGTCAGCCTGTAGACGGCCCGTTGAGCCCGTGAAACAATAAGGTTAGGCCCTACACGATCTTGGGCTCAAGAAATAGGTTTCCAACCCATTGGGCCTACAAACTACCAAAAATCTGGTTAAGGCTAACCCCCAACATCACCACAAAAGTGGGCCTTAAGAGGAACTAATTATGCCCAAAAGTGTCTAAGGAAATAAGGTAAGGAGTGTGTGCAATACTCCCTTAAATCTGGTGGGCCACAACAGCTCCAAAACAATCAACTATGGAGTAAATTTGGGCCCCTTACTGGGATTTCAGCCCACCCACTTCCTGGGCCTGCTGGAATCCAGAATTTTATGTAATTCAGATGGGTTACTAGCCCATGGTGACCCACACATATCATAGTGGGTCCCACCGGATGAGAGGGGAATGCACAACACATATTAGAAGTGGGCCATGCCGCTGGAATACAGGCCCAGCAACAGCCCAAGGTAGGGGCGTCCCGTGATGGGTAGTCCTACGGGCCTGAGTATCTGGCCCAAAACTGACCCAAGTTTGCAGGCCACACCACGGTCAGTACAGGGGCCCGATGGCCATGAAAATTTACAAGATGATCCTTCCATAGGTAGACCACGAATCCTCAAAATTTTGTGATTTTTGGACGGTCAGAAGTATTTTAATTAATTTAAATAAAACAGACCATCAAGAAAATCTGGTGAATCGGGACACCTGAACGTGGTGAGCCATTCCAGCACTTTCCACGGTGTGCACAGGGCTCCATTGGCCCCAAAAATTTGTAGGTGAGTCCCACCATGGGTGGACCACCTCCCTGTAAATTTTCATGATTTTAGGATACTCAAAAGTGTTTAAATTAATTTAAATAATACAATCTATCCAGGGTAAAATATTGCTGGAATATAACTGTCCTGAATTTGGGCCATCCAATGGGTGGGTTCTGGGCCTCCAAAATTCCTAAAATTTGGACCCAAGGTCCCTCATCAAGCCTAAAATAAGGTGGGATCCAGAAATATGGCCCAACTTCTTAGAAATTATTATTTTTTAATATTATTTTTATGGGACTATCCTGCTGGACTGCACAGCAGAAATTTCTGGCAGTCCAGTATGTTGGCCCACCCTTTTGGATGCACAAATAGGATTCCTTGGCCCTAAAATTTTGTGGATAGGTCCTACCATGGGTGGGACACCTCCCTACAAAAATTTAGGATTTTTGGGATAGTAGAAATATTGTATTTAACTCATGAAATTCATGGACAGCAAGGTCCAGATTTTTATTTTCCTGCTGCAGCAATGCTGCTGTCCCTGACTTTAGCACCCCATTTGAGTGGGCCCAGGTCTATGTAAATTTGGAAAAATGCAAGACCAACCTTCCTATACAAGTATACAGTAAGGTGGTGTCTACAAAGGTGGCCCAGCATTTCAAAATCAGGCTGATATTTTTGAGTTTCCAGCAAACAGTGTAGCTGGACAGTCCAGAAAAATCTGGACCGTCCACCCTCCTTGGCCCACCCTTTTAGGTGATAAAATAGGGACATTTGAAGCTGAGGTTTAGCATACTTTTAGGTGGGGTCCATACCTCCAAGAGAAGTCTAAGAAATCAGGAAAAATGAGACCACAAACAAGGCCTACAACACATACATTACAGTATAAAAAAATTCCAGCAATCTGGACAGCAACATGTTGCTGTCTAGATCAGCCCAAAAATTTAATAAATGGAAAATAAATCATAGATTCCACAAGGTGGGGTCCACCCTGATGTGTCACACAACTCCCAGGCCCAGCCCCTCCCCAAGAAAATTCATAAAATCAGGCCCAAAGGCTTTCCAAATCAAGCAGCAAAACTAGGCAGCACAGTTGGGCCTGGGTGTCCAACAACTTGGGCCTGGATGTCCCAAAAATTTAAAAATTCTAGTTGCATGGCACATCAGGTGGGCCACATAATCATTACATCCAAACCATAGAAAGTGGAGAAGAGAAGAAGAAGAAAATCTCATCAAGATGGGGTCCATGGAGAATGGCCCCATCAAGATCACATGCATGCAAGTGATGGCTAAAAAAAAAACCTTATCCAAGGAGTGGTGGACCTTCACCATTGATGTGGCGAGTCCTACACTCTCCATATGAAGCAACAAAAGATCTATGAAAAATAAGAACCATGCAATCTATCCTACATGCTCACCCACTTGTTGGATCTTCAAGATTCTTCAACCACCATGCTCCTTAAGCTTCAAGGAAGGGGGTTCAATAGTGATGATGGATCTTTGATGGTTAGATCTAGGGGTAAAGAAGAGGAAAGATGGCTGGAAAAGTTCAGCAATGGAGGACATTGGAGAGCATTTGCAAGGAGAAGAGAGAAATGAAGAAAGAGAGAGGGAGATGAGAGAGTTTCTAAGGTTGAAATGATTGCTTTCTTAGAAAAAGATGAGTTTTGAAAAGAGAAAATAATCATTGCTCATGGGATAGGGTAGCTCATCATTGCCTAGAGAAGCTAATCTCATCATGGTTTTCTTGAGAAAAGAAGCCATCATTGCTAGGCTAAAGGTGGCTTACATGGGGAATAGTGCACATGGGGAAATGTGCAATCAGGTGGGTCCCACCAAAAATGCAATCAACGGTCCAAATAATGCGCAGCCCATAACTTTTGATGGACATGCCGGATTTACGCATGAGACACGACGCTGGAACCGCGGCGACGATGCGGTCGCAATGGCATAGGTCTTGGGTCAAACCGAGTCGGGTCTACGTGACCAAACTCAAGAGTGACCGCAATCACTATCCGAAGGTCGCGAGTCACCGAAATTTGATCAGTAGGACCGCGGGACCAAAATACACGAGATGCATACTCACACACACACATGCAAACATGTGAACTCGGGTCAGGTCTCACACATAAGTGCATACATCGAGGTAGGTCCCTGTAAGACCCGTATCCTAGTCCGTTCTGTTCCATCGAGTCCCGCAATCCTTCCTGTCGAATTTCGACAACCTGTGACGTATAATCGACGTTACGATCGACCCTAAGTCGTATGTTGTAGATTTGAATCGGCTTAATTCGAGACTTGTACCATTGCGACCGCACCGTCGCCGCGGTTCCAACGCCGCGACTCGTGCACCGATCCAATACCTTGGCAAGAAGATGTGAGCCGGCGTTTATTTCGAAGAAAACGCCGCGCGTTTGTAATCCCAAGAGAATCTCTACAATATGTCAAATCAATCCCATCAATCAATCCCATCCATCACCTCATGTCAAGTACAAGCAACCCATGCTTTCTCTCTCCAAAGTCAACCCTTTCTCACCCTCTCTCTTACACACCCATGCTAGTCAAGTACATATCACCTCACCCATCACTCACATCCATCACTCTCTCTCTCTTTACATCCCATCTCCCTCTCTCTCATTTCTCAACTCAATCCCAAGCAACAAGTGAGCTCACGTCCAAGCTTCTCCTTGTGAGAGAAGTGTGATTTTGGTGGCCCACTTTCCTATCCCAAATCCTCCATCCTAGCCTTTCACTTCTCATCTTCAACCGTTAAAGTGAAGCTCAAGGAGACGGGCATTCCAACGGACCGAGAAGATCGACCGGTGGGTGCTTATTAGACTAGATTTTTCATGCTTTATGATGGACAAAGTGAGGCCTACCGAATCAATGGCATGGATCTCACTTTGGACCACTAGGTGTGGCCGATGGCCCACCTTGATGCTCATGATCATTCCATGATGGGGCCATTCTCCATGGACCCCATCATGATGTTTATCTTCCTTGCATGCATAGGGTCATCTAGACCGTCTACTTTGGTGGAGAAAGGATCTCCGCCGTTGATTTTCAATTTAATGGGCCCACATGCAATGGGACCCACTTGATGTATGAATGGATGCTTGAAACGGAGGGCCCATAGTGCCGGGGTCCCTCCATCACACGTGTCCCACTCTCTTTTCTCTCTCTCCCTCTCTTGTTATGTATGTAGTTTATGTATGATAGAATGGCCATATGGCCCACCTGAATGGACCCCACTATGAAGCATGGTTTGGACCCCATCCATTTGTGGGTGAGGCCCATCTTGCATGTGTATGTGATCCACACCACCCCACCATGTGATGGCCCGCCTAAGTAGGGCCCACCCCAATGCACGTGTTATGTCCAGACGTCCATGGACGTCCCTGGACGTTATTTGAAAACACAAATATTAGCTTTTCCAAAGCTTATTGGGTGTGCCATTCATGTAGGCCCCACTTTGATGTAAGTGTTCAATCCACGCCGTTCATTCTATTCTCGAGTTCATTTTAGGCGTTGGACCGAAAAATGAAGCTGATCCGAGTATCTGGTGGGCCATAGTACGGGAGATTGTGATGGTTGCCGTTGAAAAATTCAACTACTATTTTTATCCATCGAAATATATTCAATATTGGGCTCATTTGCCTTGTATTAAGTCATGGGACCCAATGGCAGGGTCAGATTCCACTAATGCGGGTCCCGTACACGAAAAACCATGACATTTCGTGTTTTCAAAAAAATATATATATAATGCATGCAGCAGACGCTGCTGCTGTCAGAGACGCAGGCAGCGCCTGCTGCTGCTGCTGGCGGACGGGCGGACACAACAGACCCACGGCTCCAGCCGTGGGCCCCACCATGATGTATTTTTAATATCCAAACCGTCCATTGGGTGAGCCCCTCCTTGCACTATGATCTCCCCGAAAATCCGGTCGATCTGACGCTCAGGTGGCCCACATTATAGGAAACAATGTGAGTTTAATTCTACCATTGAAACCCTTTTTGGGTCCACGGAAGTTTTTGGATCAAGCTGAAATTTGTTTTTACTCTTCATCTACGTCTGAGTGACCTTATGGACAGATTGGATGCCATATAAGCATTATGGTGGGCCCCACATGGGACCCACAGTGATGTATGTGTTCTTGGCACACCGTCCACTGGACGGTGGATCCCACCCAGATGTATGTGTTTTACCAATGTCGCCAGGGAGCCCCACCATGATTTATGTGTTTATCCACACTGTCCACTGTTTGGACAGTGGACCCCACTATGATTTATATGTTTTATCCGCACCGTCCACCCTGGACGGTGGGACCCACCCCTATAACTGCCCAGTGTATGCGTGCGTGTGTGTCTATATGTGTGTGTGTGTGTGTATATATATATATATATTACATTGTATATATATTAAATATATTAAATATATTATATTTTATAACATACCTGATGGTGGGCCTTCATATGGACTTCCACCATAATGCACGTGCTGCATCCAAGCTGTCCAATCATTTTGAAAGCCCATTTTAAGGCTTGAGACTAAAAATAAGATAGATTTGTAGTTCAAATGGACCCCACCCTGGCATATGTTTGGGGTCCATCTTGATTTTACTTATGGCCGTCCATTAAGGCTCACCTTGGTATATATCTAGGGCCCATATGATTAGGCCCATTTGGTATGCATAAGGCCCCAATATGAATAGACCTAAGGCCCATTTGGTATGCATAAGGCCCATGTTACAAGGCCCATTGTGATGTTTTCAAAGGCCCATGGGACATGGCCCATTGCAATGTACATAAGGCCCATTAATGCGGCCCATTTGATGAATGTAAGGCCCATGTGATACGGCCCATTTGATGTATCTAAGGCCCATGGGTCGAGGCCCAACGGGATGTCCTTAGGGTCCATTGCAATGTGTAATTCCATATGGTTTGTGTAATGGTATTTTATGGCGAGCCATGCCTTGGGAGCGATGTTGGTTTGACGTCCACATTGTAAATACAATGTTGGTTAAATGTCCGCATTGTAACTCTCCTTAAGGCCCATTGATAGGCCCATACTTGTTAATAGTTCATTACTTTATAACATGCTTAGTGCACTTTTATGATTCATGCCCATACGCATCATATGTATGCTTGAGATGAGGAATGTTTGATCATAGCATAAGCCGTTGGGCTGAGACATTTACGGGACTCTTTATGAGACGGAATGCCCCACATGATCGCGTGGTACGCGCAGGATTGCTGCATGATTGTACGGTGTGACTCATGCATCTCGCATATGTGTGACTTGATCACTGCACGCCCTAGCGACATCAGGGCCGTGGCTCCACAGACACATCGTGGATGGCCGTAACGGATACCGAAAATGCTTGGTTCTAGCATTGTTGGCACTTAGAATGTCCTTGGGTGAAAGTCTCAAAACCTTTTTGGTACCAAGAGACGCTCCAACGTTTAGACCGAGTGGATACACGAGCGCCCGAGTGCCGAATACCAGTAGGCCGCGTCTCCCACTGTGTCATGGTCGGTTGGAAGGGGGTGTGGCCTTATCCGCCCGAGTGAGGGGGCTATAAGCTAGGCTGAGTTTGACCAGCTCGCAAATGAGTCCGCTATCGACGAGCCGGGTAGGTATTGGTAGACTACTAGTTAGGCGGATAGTGTGGTCTCTTCCACTTGCTTGGCTGTGCAGCTAGGGAGGAGGCAGTCAGTGTGAAATGTATTAGACCCCGGTGATATCCAGAGTGGAACTGTACTGATATGTGACTAGCACGCTTGCTTTGCATCTCGCATATGACATTTGGCTACATAGGCCTCGCATCGCATAGCCTTGGTATGGCTGATAGCATTCATGCCTCGCATCGCATAGCTTTGATATAGCTGATAGTATTCATGGACTTACCGCATATTTCCGCATTACTCTGATATTATACACTTGGCACTCGCCTTACACACACTTTCACCACCCTCTAAGCTTTCTATAAGCTTATGCACGATAGATGCGTGCAGGTGGCGTTAGGTTGCAGCAGCGTTGAGCTTGGAGCGTGCAGCCGAGCTTCTGGAGTTTCTTTTACTTTCATTATATTGTATTTCCCTTTCTTATGCATTGTACTTAAAGTTTTTTTGATTTAGTGGATATGTGGTGTTGTTGTTTTGTGACTTGGTTATGCTTGTGGTTATGCTCCATTACAAAAAAAATTTCATACTGAAAATCCTCCTTGTAGGATCCCAGGATCGGAATCTGGCGTATGGGCGCTGGGAGCCGAGAATGGGGTACTACGGAGGCTGTCGGCGCCGGATTCGGCGATCGGAAATTTTGTGAGCCCGGTTTTCGAGTTTGGGGCGTGACAGAAGTTGGTATGAGAGCATAACTTGGGAATACCTGAGGATCACATCACATATCTGCTATGAACTTAGAATGAATAGGTTCCAAGTCGGAATAACTTCGCATTTTTTCGACTTAGACCCTTAACCTTCATGCCTTCGAGAATTCTCAAGGCTGATAGACCCTTGTTCTTCCTGTAGGACGTAATGGCTAGAAGATCGACCCGAGCGAATCCCGCTCCACCACCTGCGACTCCCGCTCCTCCACCTGCGGCTCCCGCTCTACCACCGGTGACTCCCGTTCCACCACCAGATATTCCTAATTTTTAGCCCGAGGATGCCACTCCCTTACCTGAGACCGGTGCGGATCCGACCGTACCCGTGAGTGCCACCCAGGTGCAGCAGATGCTTCACGCGATGACCGCTATTCTTCAGGGGAAGAGCAGACGTCCCACTGTTACACTAGCCGAGGCTGAGCAGGAGCGAGCGAGCGCCCTTCTCAAGGACTTCTGACAGCACGATCCTCCGCGTTTCCGGGGTGAGCCTGACCCTACTGCGGCAGAGATATGGTGCTCTGAGGTGGAGAAGATATTCGACACCATGAGATGTACGACCCAGCAGCGAGTCCCATTAGCTGTATTCCTTCTCCAGGGTGAGGCTCAGCATTGGTGGGCATTTGTGGCCCGATCTGTAGCGGCCGATTTCGAGTGGGCCTGGGAGGACTTTGTGGACCGGTTTGACCGGAAGTTCTTTCCCGAGCATGTGCGCCAGCAACGCGGATTAGAGTTTGAGACTCTGGTCCAGGGAGACATGTCTGTGTCCCAGTATGAGGCTCGTTTCGTCGCACTATCGAGATTCGCGACGTATCTTGTTGATGATGAGGGGCGGAAGGCCCGCCGTTTTGAGAACGGTTTGCGTCCTGCCCTCAGGAGTCGCGTGATTGGACACATGCTTCCGACTTTTGAGCAGATTGTGGAGAGGGCCCAGATCTACGAGTCAGATTGGGCCAGTTTGCAGAGAGCTCGTGACCTGAGGGGAGATCAGAAGAGGAAGGAGCCATCCAGTAGCTCCCAACCGCAGCAGCATCGCTTACAGCAGCGACGCACGACCCGCCCAGCATTCCGAGCCCCAGCAGTACCCCCAGCACCACCTTCGGGACCGTTCACAGGTACCTGCTTTGGATGCGGTAGGACAGGACATCGCGTGCATGAGTGTCCCCATTCGCCGCAGCAGCCGCCGAGGGCACCGCATCCACCTCCGCGACAGCCACCACAGCATCAGCAGCCGAGGGCACCGTATCAGCCTCCATGACAGCCCCCACAATAACAGCAACGACCGCAGCACCCGCTTCCGGGACCTCCCCCGCAGCAGCAGAGACCTCAGAGGGGACCTACACCTCCTCAGCAGGCTCAGGGCAGATTTTATGCCGCCCAGCAGGACCCTCAATCATCAGGAGCAGTCGCCGACGATTCGCGTGACTTGGCCCCTACACCGTCTTCCTAGATTGTTCATGAATGAGGTGTCCTGGGAGTTAGAACTTGAGATTTGTGGGCGTTATCCCTATCCCTTAGACGTTTGATTATGTTGGTATGTTGTGTTCTGATTATATATATATATATATATATATATATATATATATATATAACGGTGTGGTTTTCCTCTTTTGGTAAGCTCTGTATTGGTTATATTATGATTTAAATTTCGAGGACGAAATTTCTTATTAGGTGGGGAGAGCTGTAAGACCCGTATCCTAGTCCGTTCTGTTCCATCGAGTCCCGCGATCCTTCCTGTCGAATTTCGACAACCTGTGACGTATAATCGACGTTGCGATCGACCCTAAGTCGTATGTTGTAGATTTGAGTCGGCTTAATTCGAGACTTGTACCATTGCGACCGCACCGTCGCCGCGGTTCCAACGCCGCGACTCGTGCACCGATCCGATACCCTGGCAAGAAGATGTGAGCCGGCGTTTATTTCGAAGAAAACGCCGCGCGTTTGTAATCCCAAGAGAATCTCTACAATATGTCAAATCAATCCCATCAATCAATCCCATCCATCACCTCATGTCAAGTACAAGTAACCCATGCTTTCTCTCTCCAAAGTCAACCCTTTCTCACCCTCTCTCTTACACACCCATGCTAGTCAAGTACATATCACCTCACCCATCACTCACATCCATCACTCTCTCTCTCTTTACATCCCATCTCCCTCTCTCTCTCTCTCATTTCTCAACTCAATCCCAAGCAACAAGTGAGCTCTCGTCCAAGCTTCTCCATGTGAGAGAAGTGTGATTTTGGTGGCCCACTTTCCCATCCCAAATCCTCCATCCTAGCCTTTCACTTCTCATCTTCAACCGTTAAAGTGAAGCTCAAGGAGACGGGCATTCCAACGGACCGAGAAGATCGACCGGTGGGTGCTTATTAGACTAGATTTTTCATGCTTTATGATGGACAAAGTGAGGCCTACCGAATCAATGGCATGGATCTCACTTTGGACCACTAGGTGTGGCCGATGGCCCACCTTGATGCTCATGATCATTCCATGATGGGGCCATTCTCCATGGACCCCATCATGATGTTTATCTTCCTTGCATGCATAGGGTCATCTAGACCGTCTACTTTGGTGGAGAAAGGATCTCCGCCGTTGATTTTCAATTTAATGGGCCCACATGCAATGGGACCCACTTGATGTATGAATGGATGCTTGAAACGGAGGGCCCATAGTGCCGGGGTCCCTCCATCACACGTGTCCCACTCTCTTTTCTCTCTCTCCCTCTCTTGTTATGTATGTAGTTTATGTATGATAGAATGGCCATATGGCCCACCTGAATGGACCCCACTATGAAGCATGGTTTGGACCCCATCCATTTGTGGGTGAGGCCCATCTTGCATGTGTATGTGATCCACACCACCCCACCATGTGATGGCCCGCCTAAGTAGGGCCCACCCCAATGCACGTGTTATGTCCAGACGTCCAGGGACGTCCCTGGACGTTATTTGAAAACACAAATATTAGCTTTTCCAAAGCTTATTGGGTGTGCCATTCATGTAGGCCCCACTTTGATGTAAGTGTTCAATCCACGCCGTTCATTCTATTCTCGAGTTCATTTTAGGCGTTGGACCGAAAAATGAAGCTGATCCGAGTATCTGGTGGGCCATAGTACGGGAGATTGTGATGGTTGCCGTTGAAAAATTCAACTACTATTTTTATCCATCGAAATATATTCAATATTGGGCTCATTTGCCTTGTATTAAGTCATGGGACCCAATGGCAGGGTCAGATTCCACTAATGCGGGCCCCGTACACGAAAAACCACGACATTTCGTGTTTTCAAAAAAAAAAAATATATAATGCATGCAGCAGACGCTGCTGCTGGCGGAGGGGCGGACACAACAGACCCACGGCTCCAGCCGTGGGCCCCACCATGATGTATTTTTAATATCCAAACCGTCCATTGGGTGAGCCCCTCCTTGCACTATGATCTCCCCGAAAATCCGGTCGATCTGACGCTCAGGTGGCCCACATTATAGGAAACAGTGTGAATTGAATTCTACCATTGAAACCCTTTTTGGGTCCACGGAAGTTTTTGGATCAAGCTGAAATTTGTTTTTACTCTTCATCTACGTCTGAGTGACCTTATGGACAGATTGGATGCCATATAAGCATTATGGTGGGCCCCACATGGGACCCACAGTGATGTATGTGTTCTTGGCACACCGTCCACTGGACGGTGGATCCCACCCAGATGTATGTGTTTTACCAATGTCGCCAGGGAGCCCCACCATGATTTATGTGTTTATCCACACTGTCCACTGTCTGGACAGTGGACCCCACTATGATTTATATGTTCTATCCGCACCGTCCACCCTGGACGGTGGGACCCACCCCTACAACTGCCCAGTGTATGCGTGCGTGTGTGTGTATATGTGTGTGTGTGTGTGTATATAAATATATATATATATATATATATATATTACATTGTATATATATTAAATATATTAAATATATTATATTTTATAACATACCTGATGGTGGGCCTTCATATGGACTTGGTCCATGATGCATGTCTTACATTCAAGTCATCCAATCATTTTGAAAGCCCATTTTAAGGCTTGAGACTAAAAATAAGATAGATTTGTAGTTCAAATGGACCCCACCCTGGCATATGTTTGGGGTCCATCTTGATTTTACTTATGGCCGTCCATTAAGGCTCACCTTGGTATATATCTAGGGCCCATATGATTAGGCCCATTTGGTATGCATAAGGCCCATATGATTAGGCCCATTTGGTATGCATAAGGCCCATATGATTAGGCCCATTTGGTGTGCATAAGGCCCCAATATGAATAGACCTAAGGCCCATTTGGTATGCATAAGGCCCATGTTACAAGGCCCATTGTGATGTTTTCAAAGGCCCATGGGACATGGCCCATTGCAATGTACATAAGGCCCATTAATGCGGCCCATTTGATGAATGTAAGGCCCATGTGATACGGCCCATTTGATGTATCTAAGGCCCATGGGTCGAGGCCCAACGGGATGTCCTTAGGGTCCATTGCAATGTGTAATTCCATATGGTTTGTGTAATGGTATTTTATGGCGAGCCATGCCTTGGGAGCGATGTTGGTTTGACGTCCACATTGTAAATACAATGTTGGTTAAATGTCCGCATTGTAACTCTCCTTAAGGCCCATTAATAGGCCCATACTTCTTGATAGTTCATTACTTTATAACATGCTTAGTGCACTTTTATGATTCATGCCCATACGCATCATATGTATGCTTGAGATGAGGAATGTTTGATAATAGCATAAGCCGTTGGGCTGAGACATTTACGGGACTCTTTATGAGACGGAGTGCCCCACATGATCGCGTGGTACGTGCAGGATTGCTGCATGATTGTACGGTGTGACTCATGCATCTCGCATATGTGTGACTTGATCACTGCACGCCCTAGCGACATCAGGGCCGTGGCTCCACAGACACATCGTGGATGGCCGTAACGGATACCGAAAATGCTTGGTTCTAGCACTGTGGGCACTTAGGATGTCCTTGGGTGAAAGTCCCAAAACCTTTTTGGTACCAGGAGATGCTCCAACGTCTAGACCGAGTGGATACACGAGCGCCCGAGTGCCGAATACCAGTAGGCCGCGTCTCCCACTGTTTCGTGGTCGGTTGGAAGGGGGTGTGGCCTTATCCGCCCGAGTGAGGGGGCTATAAGCTAGGTTGAGTTTGACCAGCTCGCAAATGAGTCCGTTATCGACGAGCCGGGTAGGTATTGGCAGACTACTGGTCAGGAGGATAGTGTGGTCTTTTTCACTCGTTTGACTGTGCGGCTAGGGAGGAGGCAGTCAGTGTGAGGTGTATTAGACCCCGGTGATATCCAGAGAGGAACTGTACTGATATGTGTACTTGATGAGTACTGGCACGCTTGCTTTGCATCTCGCATATGACATTTGGCTACATAGGCCTCGCATCGCATAGCCTTGGTATGGCTGATAGCATTCATGCCTCGCATCGCATAGCTTTGATATAGCTGATAGTATTCATGGACTTACCGCATATTTCCGCATTACTCTGATATTATACACTTGGCACTCGCCTTACACACACTTTCACCACCCTCTAAGCTTTCTATAAGCTTATGCACGATAGATGCGTGCAGGTGGCGTTAGGTTGCAGCAGCGTTGAGCTTGGAGCGTGCAGCCGAGCTTCTGGAGTTTCTTTTACTTTCATTATATTGTATTTCCCTTTCTTATGCATTGTACTTAAAGTTTTTTGATTTAGTGGATATGTGGTGTTGTTGTTTTGTGACTTGGTTATGCTTGTGGTTATGCTCCATTACAAAAAAATTTCATACTGAAAATCCTCCTTGTAGGATCCCAGGATCGGAATCTGGCGTATGGGCGCTGGGAGCCGAGAATGGGGTACTACGGAGGCTGTCGGCGCCGGATTCAGCGATCGGGAATTTTGTGAGCCCGGTTTCCGAGTTTGGGGCGTGACAGTCCCCACAATGAGAATGCTACCACATAGCTCGTTCAGTGGCCTCACTTAATTTGCACTCAAAGAAAGTAACTTTACGATGAATGTCTCATGTGGGCATATGATAGTAACTTTACGCAAAATGCTGATCACAAATTGCAATGATTGCCTTTGGTGATTAGGTTGAGCTAAGAGCGGGCACGGTTGAATTTTCATCGCTTAAAATTATTTTTGTAAAGGGGTAATAATTACTTATCAATTCATTATTGAATCATTGCTGATGCAAATGTTGACAGCTTAACTTTTGAGCCTCAGAATCGAGGACAAGAATAAAATAAATGTAAGGCCCATTGTGATGTAATGTGGCTTATATGTTAGCCTCATTTGAAGGATAGGCATATGATAGTGACTTTAGGCAAAATGTTATGATCACAAATTGTAATGATTGCCTTTGGTGATTATGTTGAGTTGAGGACGGGCACTTTTGATTTTTCATCTCACTGGTTATTACTTTTGTAAATGGGTAATAAGTACTTATCAATTAATTACCGGATCGTTTTCGATGGAGATGTTGATAGCTTAACTTTTCAGCGTTGGAATTGAGGACGACTGTAAAATGAATGTAGGGCCCATTGTGATGTATGTGGCTTACATGTTAGCCTCATTTAGGGCATAAGCCCAAAAATGCCTAAAAATAGGGCAGATCCAAAGCTTAAGTGGACCATACCACATGAAACTGTGATAAATCATTCACCCACCATTAAATACTCCTTGAGGCTCCTAGATGCTTTGGATGAAGCTAATATTTGTGCCTTCCCCTTATCCATGATTGTGTGATCTTATGAAGGGTTTCGAGGACAAATAAACTTCAATGTGGGCCTGGTGAAAGAAACAATTTTCAATGGTGGATGTTTACAGACACTATTTCCTTTGGTGTGGGCCAATTGAGTGTTGGGTCTTACTCTTTTTTCAAATCCCTACTCAAAATGTTATGCTAAAATAGAATGACGGCATGGATATGTCAAATATATCACATTGTGGCCCACAAATTTAAGTCAAATTTTATGGACCGTTTTTTAAAGCAGAAATACAACCAGATTATCAAACAAGTTCAATAAGTAATAATTACCTATTTACCATGTATTTACGGTTATGGTGGAAAATCAAACAGGCCCATGTGTTTGATTTTCCAAACTGCAAATGGGTAATAATTATTTCCTTGAGTAATTACGAGGGTGATACAAATGCTTTTTAGTGCTAAAACTGAGGACATTGTCAAATATATGTGGGGCCTACCATGATGTATGTGGCTTATCCATACCATTCATCCATTATCCCAGTTGAGTTTAGGGAATAACCAAAATGTTGAGGCAGATCCAAAGCTCAAGTGCACCACACCATACGATTTAGGGAATCAAACACCTACCTTTAAAAACTTCTCGAGGCCACTATTTCATGGCCACTTGAGTGTTGGATTTGCCTCTTTTTTTTGGGGTCATGGCTCAAATTGTTATGCTAAAATGGATAGACAAAGCAGATACATCATATATATCACGGTGGGGCCCACAATTTTAAACTAGTCCTTTTGGAATAGTTTTCCAAACAGAAATACAATTGCATTTTCAAATTGGATGGAAGAGTAATAATTACTAATTTACTGGACATTTACATTTAATTTGAAAAGTCAAACAACCCTTATATTCATTTTTTAGACAGCAGAATGAAATGTATGAAATTGCATTATATAAGATTAACACCATTATTGCACATTGTTTGTATGTTTGAAAATACTATAATATTTTAAGCATCAAATGTTTGGGATCAGATTCTTCAAGAAAAAACATCTTATTAAACAATAACTTGTTTGGTGGATGATGGATTTGTAACCAATGGTCCAGATTCATAACATGCAGGTCACTTGCATACGCATATAACTCAGATGTCAGGCATAGAGGATGTATATGGATGGACTGCATGGATAAAACACATATATCGAAGTAGGGCCTACAGATCTAGTGAATTTCAAAATCTGCAAAAAATTCGACATGGTACAAAATTGCAATTCCATTCCACCTAACGCCATTCCTTCATGTGTCTCCAAATGTGCTATAGAATTTGTAAGCAATCAAATGCAATTCCATCCCACTTATTTATTCCTCAGCCCATGTTCCAAACCGGCCTTAAACAGTAGGCAATTAACATCATCCATTGCCTAAAGCATTTTAAGTGGAAGACAAACTTAGATGAGTGTGGTCCTTAGTAACCAATGTCAATGGTATTTCATGATAGATTGTAATTATTTCATTTTTGCAGTTGCTTACCTTGGATAAGCTTAGTAAATAGACCATGTAATATAAAGAAAATATGCATAGTTTATGAATTCTCATACCTACCTCCCAAAAAAAATTACATTTGACAGACCATTATCATGTAGGTATATAGGTGATAAAATTGTAATTATGATATTTTTCCTTCATTTTAAGGTCAAATCATCAAATTATTGGCATAAGATTTGAAATTAACTCTTTCATTCTTGAATCATGCTCTAAAATTAGTTGGCAAAATAGATGGAAGGCATGTTTGGATGGCTAAATTCTAGGGCAATATGGTGTAATGTCATGTAAATGAGTAATGATTATCACTACTACAGTAGTTTGAAGTAAAGTGGCATGTAATACGATATCACTAATGCAGGTTCATTTTTTTAATATACATGTAATGTACTCACGTGATTACATACAGGTAGACATAACTTGTTTAACACATGTTATATTTACATTGTCCGTCCAATTTCTAATATCATCTCAAGGCATGGCCTCAAGTATTAGCTTCATCAAACACTTTTGCAAGCCAATGGCACACGAAACTATGCCACCTTTAAGGCTGCAAAGAATTGAGTTTTATAGAGTTTTTTCCTACTGTACGCCTCACGTTTAAGCCAGCAACATTATCACGCCCGTCCAAACTTACTATACCAAACTATGCCCCTGGTGTACGGGCGACTTTTCATCAGACCAAAATACCCCCGCCATTCCTTTCGGAAGCGGATTGGCTGGTGTGCAAAGACGAGCGCTCATGCTCCTCGAACTCCAAGTTGTACGAACGGTTCAAAAGATATCAAAGTTACATGGGCCCCACATTCATGTATTTTTCATCCATATTTCGAGATCATTTAAGAGCATTATATATATATATATATATATATATAATTATATCGAAAGATCAACTCGACCACACCACAAATAGCAGCAGGAAAATTGATTTTCACTGTTAAAAATTTCATAGGGCCCACCATAACATTTATTTTCCATCCAATCTATTCATAAGGTCACGAAGACCTGGATGAAGAGGAAAAACAAATTTCATATTGATCTAAAACTTCTGTGACCCCTAAAAGGGTTTTAATGGTAGACGTTCAATCCCCCACTGCTTTTTACAGTGTGGTCCACTTGATAGTTAGATCTGTCTTATTTTTCGTCTCAAGCCTTAATACGAGCTCGCCAAATAGATGGACAGTTTGGATATAACACATACCTCATGATAAGACCCACAAAAGCAGTGGGGGACTACACCAGCCAAAAAAAAAATAAAAATTGCACTGCGGCCGGTACAACGGTAGTGCCGCCGCAGTCTATGTGGTTTTTTTTAAAAAAAAAAAAATAGGAGAACTTTTTGCTCCCTACATTTTTCTCTAATACATATTTACGTAACTATGTATATATAAGCATATAAAAATATTTTTCTCTATTTCTATTCGTTTCTTTCTTTATTCATTTAACAAGCACATCTCCTAAACCAAAATGAGTTACTTGACGTACCAATTATGATTTTGGGGTAGGAGAAGCTACTTTAGCCAACCAACCTGGTTATTTTCCAAGATTCCATCAGGTCAATGGTCGAAAATCCATTTCATTCACTTCGCGGTCAATTTCAATTAGTTCGCGGTCAATTTCATTCACTTCATTCACTTCGCAGTCAATTTTATTCACTTCGCGGTCAATTTCATTTAATTTATTCACTTCGCGGTGAATTTAATTCACTTCGTGGTCAATTTCATTCACTTCACGGTCAATTTCAATAAGTTCGCGATCAATTTCATTCACTTGCAGTCAATTTCGTTCACTTTGCAGTCAATTTCATTCACTTTATTCACTTCACGGTGAATTTCATTCACTTCACAATGAATTTCATTCACTTTGCGGTCAATTTCATTCACTTCGCGGTCAATTTCAATTAGTTCGCATTGAGTTTCATTAACTTTCGGTCAACTTCATTCATTTCGTGGTCAATTTCAATTAGTTCGCGGTGAATTTCATTCACTTCATTTACTTTACGGTCAATTTCATTTACTTTACGATCAATTTCACTCACTTCGCGATCAATTTCGTTCACTTCGCGGTAAATTCCGTTCACTTCGTGGTCAATTTCATTCACTTCATTTATTTCGCGGTGAATTTCACTCACTTTGTGGTGAATTTCATTTGATTCACGGTGATAAGGGGAGCAAAGAGTGGACAAGGAAAACTATTAAGTGAATCGACCTAGCTGCTAGTAAGCTTATCAAGGAAGCAAACAAGTGTGTGAACATTGGCAAGCCAATCTTTGGAAGCGTGCTCGAGGTCGAAATTGGCGATGAGTTTCACTACAGGGTGGTGCTTTCCATCATTGGCCTTCATCGGCCTTATCAGGGTGGGATAGATTACATAAAGGTAAGAGGAAGGATTCTGGCTATGAAATATCAACATTCCTCCTAGTTAATCATATAACTCATTAAGGTCCATCAACATTCCTACGAAGTGACTAAAATTCACCGTGAAGTAAGTGAACTTTATCGCGAAGTGAATGAAATTCACCACGAAGTGAGTGTACTTCATTGTGAAATGAATAAAATTCACCTGAAATTCTAGGTGGACCACACCATAGGAAACAATGATCAATGGCCATTAAAAACTTTTCATGGGCCACAAAATTTTAGGTCAAGCTGATAGTTGTGCTTTGCCTTCATCCATGTCTGTGTGACCCTATCAACATGTTGCATAGCTAATAAACTTTACGGTCAATTTCATTCACTTCGCGGTCAATTTCACTCACTTCGTGGTTAATTTCGTTCACTTTGCGGTGAATTCTGTTCACTTCACGGTCAATTACATTCACTTCGCGGTGAATTCCCTTCACTTCGCGGTGAATTTTCTTCACTTCGCGGTCAATTCTTTTTAATTCACAGTGAATTTCCTTCACTTCGCGGTGAATTCCATTCAATTCATCTACGTCGTGGTTAATTCCATTTACTTCATTGTGAATTTCCTTCACTTCGCGGTGAATATTCTACACTTCGCGGTCAATTACATTTACTTCGCGGTGAATTTTCTTCACTTCGCGATGAATTTTACTCATTTCATGGTGAATTCCATTCAATTCATCTACTTCGGGGAGAATTTCCTTCACTTCGCGGTGAATTACTTTCACTTCATTCACTTCGCGGTGAATTTCATTCAATTCATCTACTTCGCAGTGAATTTCCTTCACTTCGCGGTCAATTTCATTCACTTCACGATGAATTTCCTTTATTTCGCGGTCAATTTCATTCACTTCACGGTAAATTCCATTCACTTCGTGGTGAATTTGCTTCACTTCGTGGTCAATTACATTCACTTCATTTACTTTGTGGTCAAATTCCTTCACTTCGCGGTGAATTTACTTCACTTCGCGGTCAATTCCCTTCAATTCGCGGTGAATTTCCTTCACTTTGCGATTAATTGCATTTAATTCATCTACTTCGTGGTGAATTTCCTTCACTTCACGGTCAATTCCATTCACTTCGCAGTGAATTTCATTCACTTCACGGTCAATTTCCTTCACTTCGTGGTCAATTTCCTTCACTTTATGGTGAATTTCCTTCACATCGCGGCTAATTCCATTGACTTCATTCACTTCGCGGTGAATTTCTTTCACTTCGCAATCAATTCCTTTCATTTTGCGGTCAATTTCAATGGTTACGGTTATAATCTGTAGCTATAGGGAACCCCAACTTTCAGAAATAACATTTCTGATAAAGAAGGGGCATTTTGGTCCAGTAAATGTGCATTCGTACAACAAGGGAGTAATCTTGGAAGGTAAGTTTGGAATTACTTAATAAGGTACTTAGCTTAAACGTAAGGACCACATTGGGAAAAAGCTCAAGTTTTATATCACATTGGAAACGGATTGGCTACTCTGCCTTCCCCTTGCTTGGTGGCTGGTGGTCGGTGCTTTGTGAGCCCTACCATGATGTATGTATTTCATCCATGAAGTTCATCCATTTTTCTAGATTATTTTAGGGATTGATCCCAAAAATGAGAGGGATATAAATCTCAGGTGGACCACACCACAGGAAAACAATAGTGATTGGATATCCAACATTAAAATCATCCTAAGGCCCACTGTACTGTTTATTTGACATCCAATCTGTTGATTAGGTCATAAAGACCTAGATGAAGGGAAAAAAATAAATATCAGCTTGATCCAAAACTTTTATGGGCCCCAAATTTTTTTTAATGATGGACACTCATTCAATACTGTTTACCTATAATGTGGTAGTTGAGTTTTTTATTTATCTCATTTTTGGATTCCTATGGTAAAATGATATATAAAAATAGATGGACGGCATGGATGAAACACATACATCATGGTGGGGCCCCAGAGCACCAAAGAGGGGAGTAGCCAATCCGTTTCCTATTATATTATGGTAGAATCCAGCCATCCAAACACGTCCAATCACGCCTTAAGTGACCTGCATCAATGTGGGTCCCACAGTCAGGGATACCCTTTCGTGTCGAGAATCATCTTCAATATAATTTCGGCACAGCTTGGAGCCAGTTATCTGGAAGCAAAATGGCAAGGTTGCAACCAATCTCTGTTTGCATACTCATAATGCTTTCATCTTACTATCCACGGCTAACAGTCTCTCAATCAACGGTCAGATATCTACCTGGCTTTTCCGGCCCTCTCCCCTTCCGTCTAGAGACCGGGTAAGCTGTAATCCTCCTTCCTTTGCCGATCATTGGAATGATCTCTTTCGCGCATCCAATGACTGCCATTCGAGATTATAAATGGTCAAATCATAGAAAATTGCATCTTTTAGCCGTTTCTAATCTTTCTATCTATAGCGTTTTTTTCTGGATCATTGATCTAAGCTTTTCTCAACCATCCGGAAATGGCTCTATGGATTGGAGGATTAGGAACTTCGACCTGGTGCAATTTTCAGGCATATACTAATCCGGCTTGTGGTTCAATAATTGGACGGTCCTGATCTATTTAAAAGTGGACCAATGCTCTTCGTATGGGGTTGTTGTAGGTACGTGGGTGTGGGGGATTTGGAAGAAAACCAGCTGTTTTACTACTTCGTGGAGTCTGAGAAGAGCCCCAAAGAGGACCCTCTTGTCCTGTGGCTCATTGGCGGCCCTGGCTGCTCAGGATGGAGTGCCCTGGTCTACGAAATTGGTATGTAATATCAAAGAATCACATGGCACGACACGACAAGTGAGCCCATCGGGTAGTGCTCATAACGATGTGTATTTGTCATCTAAGGGCCTTTTTGGATGCCTGTAACTTTTATAAAATGTAACAAAGTTACAAATTATTTTGTTACAGTTGGTGTTTGGGGGAGGAAAGTCATAGATAACTTTCTCTCAACCTGCGACTTTCTTACAAGAGAAAGAGGCGAAAATGATACAGGCACTTGAGTCATTTTTTAAGTTACCTGTATCTTTGATACACGTAACGGTTGGAAATTTTGAAATAAAATTTTTTGGAAAGAATTGCAACTTGCATTCAAGAGGCCTACCTACATTTAAAATTTGTGGAAATAATCGCAACTTCCCTCTCCAATGTCTCATCTCCCTATCTTAGTCTCATTCTCCTTCTCCCAGTCTCCTTCTCCCTCTCCGATCCAGCTTCAGTAGGGTTAGAAAACCCCTTTCTTTCTTTCCTTTTTTTTTTCTTTTCCCGTCAACCCTGACTGAGGCAGTTTGGCTAGAGGCGTGGGTAATATCCGATAGTTTGTGGGGTCCACCAACTTGTATTTGTTTTATCCATGCCGTCCATTCATTATTTTGGATTGTTTTAGGGCTTAATTCCTAAAATGAGGCATATATAAATCTCAGGTGGACCACACCAGACAAAATTGTAATGATTGAAAGTCCACCACTAAAGAACTCCTTGGGCCACTGTAATGTTTGTTTCACATCCAACCTGTTGATTAGGTCAGAAAGACCTGGATGAAGGGAACAAAACAAATATCAGTTTGATCCAAAACATTAGTCGCCCACCAAAAGTATTTAATGGTGGGCGTTCAATCAACATTGTTTCTAGTGATTTGGTCCACCTAAGATTTTGATGTACCTTATTTTTAGGCTGATGACTTAAAATGATCTAGAATAATGGATAGATGGTGTAGATAAAATAAATACATCATAGTGGGGCCCACATAACACGTTAGCAGCCCATGGACAGTAGTCAACTTAAAGTGACTACTATTGATGGTGCTATGTAGGCCCCACCATGATATATGTGTTATATCCATGACTTTCATCCATTTCTAATTATTATTTTAGGGAACATTTAACTCTCATGTGGACCACACCACATGAAATAGTGGTGACATAATGTATGAAATTTATATCAATGCCATTCCATTGTTCATTTTGTATAAGTGAGGCTTGTTGGTCGGTGCAACTTGTCCCCAAGTAGGTCCCAAATCTGTTGTAACATATGGTTTTTTAAACACTCTCAATTTCTATTTGCATTGAGATTCCTGCACGTTAGGTGTTTTGAAATTGAGTGCCCACTACATTGTTAACATATCCATTTTCAAATAGTTCAAAGTTCCATGTGCATCTAGATTCTTGCTTGTTGTCAAATGGTGAGAAATTGAGGGTACATCGAAGTGTTTAGATATCTGGTTTTAAACAGTCCCTTGATATTGGTCCATTTTAATAATGTCCCACTTTGAGATTTTAACTGCTAATGCAAAATTTGGTAGAAGCAGTTTCCCATGCTTGTGATTTCTCTTTAACTGATCCTTGCCAACAAGAGTCACTCCTGTGGGAAATTTTTGCTTGAATGTGTTACCTCAAGTGTTTTTTTTTTTTTTTTTTTTTAACTACATTATAAGCATTTCGAAAAGATGAGCCCACTTTTATGGCTCACCTGGTGATTTGTTTAGCCTAAGAATCAACCAAACTATTCATTTACATGGGTTTAATAAAATGGAATAATTTTTTCCAATCTTTTTTACGTGTTAATCTGATTTTTCAACAATTCCCTATTTCAAGCTCTACTTAACGTGAATATGTAACTTATTACTTGTAATAAAGTTACAAGTTATCCAAACACAAAAAGTAGGTTACCTGTAAGTAAGTTACAACTTACATCCAAACAGGATTACCTATAACTTTCTTTCACCTGTAAGTAAGTTACATGTAACCTTCTTACAACTTAAAAAAGTTACAGGCATCCAAATAGGCCCTAACCTGCTCACAAGTCGGAAAGGCATGAAAGAATTAAAAACACATATCACCTCCATACAAAACTTTTGTGGCTCTTAAAAAGCTTTCAACAATATTTATTTGATTCCAACTGTAGTTTAGATTTACTTTATTTATTTATTTTTATTTTATCATGTCGTAAAATGATTATGGATGACTGGCATGTATAGGACAAATAAAGGTGGGTGCTCTGTGGGCCCACCATGATGTATTTGTTTCATCCATGCTGTCCATAATTTTTTCTAGATCATTTTAGGGTATGAGACCAAAATTGAGGTATATCACAATATCAAGTGGACCACATTATAGGAAACAATGTTTAATGAACCTTGACCATTAAAAAACTTTTGAGGGCTATAAAAGTTTTGGATCAAGCTGATCTCTGTTTTTTTCCATTCATCTAGGTCCGTAGGACCTAATCAATAGATTGGATGTCAAATAAACAGTACACTGGGCCTTAAGAGGATTTTAATGGTGGATATCCGATCACTATTGTTTTCTTGTGGTGTGTTCCACCTGAGATATATATCCATCTTATTTTGGGATCAAGACATGAAATGATCTATAAAAATGGATGAACAAAATGGATAAAACACATACATCATGGTGGGGCTCATAGAGCACCGACCACCAGCGACCGAGTTAGTGTAAGGGGGAGTAGCCAATCCATTTCCAGGTGGCTTGGTGAAATTAGGCATGTAAGTAATATAATTACTATGATAAGTGGCTAAACAAATAAGCCATGATAGGTGATAGCGCAAAACTCAGTTAGATAATGCCACATAGGTGAAATGATGAGTGTGGTTAACACTCATAATTTGGAGGGATCTTTACATTGTGTGGTCTTGTATAAAGATCTGCCTTACCTAGATTCTTCTCTCTCTTTATTTATTTATTTATTTATTTATTTATTTTACGGTCTTGTATAAAGATTTGCCTTACCATCCTTTTATTTTTTTTAGTACGCATACTTAGTGGTGTACACGAGTCGATCCGAGTCGAACTGGGCTCAACCCGGCCCGGCCCGGTCACTAGCCACACCCAGCCCGAACCCGGCCCGACCCGGTCACCGGGCCAACATGTCCAACCCGAATTCGGCTCGGTCAGCAATCGGGCGAGTTCGGGCCAATTTCGGGCCTGCTCCATCTACAAAGGGATGGACGACATTCTCACTTCTCTGTCTCAAATGATTATGATAAAGATTTAGGATATTATATATATATATATATATATATATATATATATATATATATATATATATATATATATATATATATATATATATATATATATATATATCAGTGTATCAAATAGCGTTCGTAGCGAAGCGGTAGCGTACGCTACATAGCGTAGCATAGCGATTTCGCTACGTAGCGTTCGAAATAGCGTTTTTCCCCTGAAGCGTACGCTACAAGGGTCGTAGCGTACGCTACAGATATGTAGCGTGTAGCGTAGGTAGCGTACGCTACCTGTTTGGTATTTTTTTTTATTTTTTAGTGCAGGAAACAGTGGTGAACTCACACCACAAGCTAAACTTAAGTTAAAAAACAAAAAACGTAATTCTAAAGGACTTTAATCCCCAAACCGCAGCAGGCGACGCAGCTGCTCTCCCCACCCTTCCATTTAGAGACCCAAGATCTTCTCACAGGGTCAATTCGATGCTACCGATGCTGCTTCTCTCCCCACCCTTCAATGTTGTGGTCGAAAGTCAGCTGCCAGGAGCAAACCTACGCTGCTGACGTTGCTTGTCTCCCCACTTTTCAATCGTGAGTTGGAAAAACTACTTCCAGAGGCAAACCGATCGCTATGTAGCTTCAATATTTACAGTTTTCAGCGATTCAATCTCATCCTGAGACAAAAATAGGTATGCTCCTTCCTTTTTTTTTGAATTTTTTCAATGTACAATGAAAATAACTTGGTATTTTCAATTTTTTCCTCATTTTTTCCCTTTTAAAATGCTAGTTACTGTTGGTTTGGTGTTCTTTATAATTTTTTTTCTGTGGTATGGCCCACGTGGGCCCCGCTGAGGTGCGTGAAGGGGTGGGATGTGTGTTATTTTCTATGATGTGGCACACGTGGGGCCTACTGAGGTGTGTGAAGGGGTGGGATGTGCATTATTTTCAATGGTGTGGCCCACGTGGGGCCCACTGAGGTGCGTGAAGGGGTGGATTTGCATTATTTTCTATGGTGGGCCCACTATATAATATTTATCATATATAATATTTAAAAATTTAAAAATAGAAGTATTGTGTAGCTTACGCTACACGCTACACTATTTCGCTACACGTTACGGAGGGTTGAACGCTACGCTACACGCTACCACTATTTAAAACACTGATATATACATATATATATATATATATATATATATATATATATACGGCCGAGTTTGGCCGAACTAGGATATGTTTGAACTCGGCCCGAACTCAGTTCCGGGTCGGGCCAAGTCAATCTTTTTCGGGCCGAGTCGAGTGAGTTAACCGGGCTAGCCCGGTTTGTGTACAGCCCTACGCATACTCACACCGAGAGGAGTACCCGAACACATGACCTCATGTTAAAACTCTTGTAAGTATACAATTGAGCATAAGGTGGCAAGCGCCCAACTTTATAAAATATGAGGGAAATTATTCTAACAAGTGTTTTAGCAAAGATACTAGTGAGTTGATCCTTGGAAGGAAGATGTGCAGTACAACACTAATAACCACCAAAAGGTGCCGAGCAGGTGTTACCCAGGCCCACCTTGATGATGTGTTGTATATCCACGTCATCCATCCATTTCTCCATCTGATTTTAGGTCGTGATCCTAAAAATTAAGTACATTGAAATCTCAGGTAGACCACACTACAGGAAACGGTGGTGATTGAGTGTCTTACCATTAAAAATTTCAAAGGGTCCATCGTAAAGTTTTTCACAATGTTTGTTTCCCATCCAACCCGTTGATAATGTAAAAAAGACATGGATAAAGGGAAAATAAAATTCAAAGATCAGCTTGATGCAAAACTTTTGTGGCTCATAAAAAGTTTTTAATAGTCATTCATTACTGTTTCCAGTAGAATGGTCCACCTAAGATTTGTAGACGTTCAGTTCACACTGTTTCGGGTGGTGTGGACCACTTGAGATTTGGATATGCTCCATTTTTGGGCTAAAGCCCTAAAATTATCTGATAAAAGGGATGGACGGAGTGGATAAAATCTGTGAATGACAGTGGGCTCCACAGAGTTTACACAGCATGCTTATTGTATACTCAGTATGCAATCCGCTTCCGATCCAAGCGGCAAGGATGGGGGCCCATCCGCCAAGTGTGAATGGAATCACGATGAATAGTTTGAATTGTGTAAAGGCCAGCCAAATGGGGCCCACAAGCATGGAAAGCTTGATGGTTAAATGTGGGCCCCACAAGGCAATTTGGCCACAATGGATAGGTGTCCGCACTTGAAAATGAGGATGAAGAACGAGGTCAGCAACCTAGATCGACCAAGAGAGCGAGCCACTATCCTATTTGGGGGTCAATATATATGAAAGAATCAAAAGTGGGTGCCAAATCGTTGGTTGCATGTGAGAGAAAGATGGTTCCCGCACGTGGAATCAAGAATTAGGAATGCTTCTAATGGGTTGGGTCGAATCAAAAAGTTGGCCATGGAGACAGGTGGAACCAGCCATCCCAAACCCCCTGAAATCACCATTTGAGAATCCACCTTCAAAATGCCTTCTCCACGACCCGTTCACCGCCAAAAGCGCATCACAATAATCCCCACCAAAGCTCATTAACATTCACATTGAAACCCATCATGAACCCACCACCATGAAACCCTATGGAAGCCCACAGAGAAAAAGAAATGGGGAATGTTGTGGGTAAAATTGGACTGATCGAATGACTCCAATAAGATAACGGCAACAGCTCGGATGAGAAGTCCGGAAAGAAATTGACCCTAGATACCAACGTTAACCCTCATGAACAACCCAAGTGCAAGGAATGGTAACCTTGGTCGCCTGGTCAACCTTTCCCTAACGCAACCAAGGGGATATTATGGACATTGACCAAATCGCAAAGTCGACCCTAACCTTTGCTACCGATCTAAGTGGCGACCAAAAGCTAGTCACAACTACAAGCACTCACCTTGGCTGCCGAGCTGAGGCCTCACATCGACCATGGAGATCAACTTCACCTCCCGACCTCGGAGGGTGGCCTCAGATATTAGCCTCTGAGGTCAGCTTCGACCTGGCCGTCAACCTCGGCCTCCTCGGATAACAATCACTAAGTGATCCCTTCCATGTACGGCAAGGGTTACCTCCTCAAGATTTTCGCTGAAGATCCTACCCAGATAATCATGACATATTCGGAAGATGATCCCTTCAGAGATATGTACCTGCCTAATGAAGGCATTGCCATATAATTAAGAGTTACCAAGAGATCAGAAATATAGACTTAACCTATGGGAAAGGTAGGCACAAAAACCCTAACGCGACTAGACCTAGAGTGTTTATTCTAACTTAGGCATTGGATGGTCCCCGGTTAGAACTAAGCCCCCCATTGCTATTTAGTTTTCCAAGTACACGACAGTCTAACAAGGATGATCAAATTTTAACATCAATAGTTTGGCGCCGTCTGTGGGAATCGACAGTAAGGTCATCAAAGGACATACCTTGACAACAATGGCAAAAGGAAGAAAAAGGGCCTTGGCTATTATCGCTGCATAAGCTCCCGCACCAGCAGAGCAGCCTATAGTTCCCTAGGATCCTCCCTCATAACATCAAACCGACTCTACTCCTGCGATGCCCTTGCGGAGGTCTCACAGCCGGAGAAGTCGACTCGTCTCCTTAAAAAATTAGGTCAAGGCCTTAACCGACAATATAAACAGCATAATGTGCATATTGGAAAGGTAGAATTCGCCTCCCGACCATGGAGTAGAAGCGGGCGTAACAACTGAGCTATCTCGATCTCCTTAAGTACCTGATGAATCGCACATTGTCAAGTAGCGACCAGGGCAAGATAGCCATGCACCCACACACACCATGGGAACCACCACACTCACTAACTCTGACCTATGTCATACGTTGGAGAAAAGAAAGCGCGGAAAAGCTCCCGAAGTGATAGCAAAGAATGAGGTCCCGTGGGAAGCCGAGCTCAAGGAGATCCAAGGACAACTCGGTGACATTCAACAAGCGTACCGCGCTCGAATTCTAACATCAGTTGAGGCCATGTTGGAGGAGATGGAACCACTGTTTACCGACGACATCATGAGATCTCAACTTCCGTTGAGATTCTGGATGCCTCAGATCACACCATACTCTTAAGCCGGAGATCTAGCCGAGCACCTGGAATCCTTCAGGGCATAGGTGGAGTTACGTGGTTCCTCTAGCTTAGTGATGTGTCGGGCGTTCTCCTTGACCTTGTCAGGAGTAGCACGAAAGTATTATGGGTAGTTGAAACCAAAGTCAATTAGCTCCTTCGCTCAGCTCAGTAAAACCTTCATCACGCAGTTTATTGGAGGGAAAGTTAGAAGGAAGCTAGCGACCCACTTCCTCACTGTTACCCAAAGGGAGGACGAGCTACTGAAAGACTACATTATTCGTTTCAATGAGGAAGCACTACGGGTGGATGGCTAGTCCACAAGATAGCTCTGGCCACCATGATATTAAGCCTACGAGAGGGTAAGTTCCTCTTCTCAATCTGCAAGAGCCCTCTAACCACTTTGGCCGATCTCCTTAACCGAGCGCAGAAGTACTCTAATGTTGATGAACTCTTTAGCTCGTAGAAAGCTACTCGGAGTGCTGGAAGCTCGGCTAAGGATATAAAGCGCAAGGAGGAGCTGCCACCCATTATCACTAGCAAGAAGAGAAGAGACAACGACCCGAACAGAAGCTCGTGCCCTAATCGGCTACAGGAGAGCAAGTTTCGCACCTATACCTCATTAAATGCTACTCCCTAGCAAGTTCTTTTGGAAGTTCGCGACAAAAAGGATCCTGAACTAGCCAAGCGAAATGAAGGTCGATCCTAAAAAAGAGACGAGAGGAAGTATTGCCGTCCACCGCAACCACTGCCATACTATTGCTGATTGCTTTGATCTCAAGGAAGAAATCAAATCCCTCATTCGGGGCAGACATCTGTGGGAGTAAATTCATAGAAGAAGGGATGAGCAATCGAACATGAGGGACGAATAATAAGGTGATAGAAACAACAACGAAGTGACAAGTGAGATATGCACAATCTTCAGAGGACCCGTAGGGGGCGGAGACTCAAATAGAGCTCGCAGGGCTCATGCTTTGAGCATCAGTAGTAACAACACAGAGCATCATATTCATCTCACAAGTAACGTTGTGAAAGAGCAGAAGTTGATTCCTTGTAGCTTAACCTTTACCGAGGAGGATGCCTGAGGAATCCATCACCCACACGATGATGCCTTGGTGGTGACCATGACAGTGGCCAACCATAAGGTGCACCATATATTGATGGACACCGACAGCTTGACAACACCCTCTTCGCTACTACCTTCGACAAGATGGGGATCAGGAGATCCCGACTATGTCCCATCCGAACTCCCCTTCTTGGATTTGCAGGAGATAAGGTCAAATCCGAAGGAAGTATATTGTTGCTCGAGACTACAGGAGAGGGTCACAACTAGACTACCGTGATGATTGACTTCCTCATAGTTGACTGTCCCTTTATCTACAATATCATTTCGGGACGACCATCCCTCAAAATCATGCGAATAACAGTGTCTACCTATCATCTTTCAATGAAGTTCCCGACCGAGCATGGAATTGATCAAGTTAGAGGCGATCAACACGATGTCTGACAGTGCTATTCAACGGCATTAAGGACAAAAGCACGACAACATACGATGACTATCACCTCCATCGATCCTCGAGAAGAATCAGTTGAAAGAGAGTCTCTTGTGGAAGACCTAGTGGTTGTACCCCTTTGCGAGACCAACCCAACTCGCATGATTCAAGTTGGTTCATTGCCAGCCCCAGAACAGCATGAGGAGATCATCAGCCTACTAAAGTGACACACCGACATCTTTGCATGGTCCCACCAGGACATACCCGACATCAAACCATAGGTAATTGTTCACAGATTGAACGTTAACCCTGACCATCGACCAACGTCAACCCCAATCACCGACTAGTGAGGTAGAAACGACGAGCATTCGAACCAGAATGGTACGCCATCATTAGAAAAGAGGTTAGCAAGCTCCTAGAGGCTAGATTTATTGAAGAAATCTACTACCCTAATTGGATAGAAAATGTTGTGCTAGTAAAGAAATTGAATAGAAAATGGCGAGTTTGTGTTGACTACACAAACTTAAATAAGGCGTGCCCTAAAGACAGTTTCCCTTTCCCAAGAATTGATCAGCTGGTCGACAGAACAGTGGGACACGAGCTCCTCAGCTTCATGGATGCTTACTCAAGTTACAACCAGATCGACATGCATGCGCACGACAAGCAGAAAATGACTTTCATCACCGACAAAGTACTCTACTGCTACTAGGTCATGCCTTTCAGGTGGAAGAACGCTAGAGCAACGTATCAACACCTCGTCAACAAGATGTTCACCAAGTAGATCGGACACTCTATGGTGGTTTATATTGACAACATGCTAATCAAGAGCATTAGGATGGTAGACCACGTGACTAACTTCGAAGAGATGGTCACCATCCTGAGGAAGTACCAGATGAAGCTAAACTAGAGCAAATGTGCCTTCGGGGTAAGATCGGGAAAGTTCCTCGACTTCATAGTCAACCAAAGGGGAGTTGAAGCAAATCCTGATAAGATTTAAGCACTACTGAACATGAGCTCGCCCAAAACTACAAAGAAAATTCAATGCCTCATAAGCAGAATAGCGGCCCTCAACAGGTTTGTCTTCAGAGTAATAGATAAGTGCTTGCTATTCTTCTAGCAATTAAAGGGCAAGATGAAGCCAAAATTGGATGAGGACTGTGAACAAGCCTTCCAACAACTCCAACAGTACTTGGGGTCGCCCCCAATACTTTCAAAGCCTGAGCAGGGAGAACATCTGCTACTCTACTTGGTCGTTTTAGCTGCAGCAGTTAGCTCGGCCTTGATATAAGAGGTCAAAGGCAAGCAACTTCATGTCTACTATGTCAGTAAGGCACTGGTCCAAGCTGAGACCAGATACCCTGATATGGTGAAGCTTGTGCTAGCCTTGATCTTGTCATCGCAACGCCTCCACCCTTACTTCCAGCCCACACCATTGTAGTCCCGACCAATTAGCCCCAACGTCAAGTGCTCCAAAAACTCGAAGATTGACAAAGTGGGTGATTGAGCTTAGCGAGTTCAATATTGAGTACAGACCTCGATTTGCTATCAAGGGCCAGGCAGTAACCAACTTTATTGCAGAGTTCACTAATACCATGCTCCCCCTAAAGAAGCTAAAAATGAGGAGGAAACCGACTTACAAGAGTAGACCCTTAACATTAATGGGTCTTCCAATTCAAAAGGCAATGGAGTAGGAACAATCCTTGTCGCACCCAATCAAACCTGCACATAGTAAGCTCTAAGATTTGGGTTCTCGATATCCAACAACATGGCAGAGTATGAGGCACTCCTATATTGGCTCAGGCTGGTGAAAGCGATGGGAACCCAAACCTTAAAAGTCCACGGCGATTCCTAGCTCATCGTCAACCAAGTTGCTGATGAGTACCAGGCGTAGGGTGAGAAAATGATCACCTATCTCCAGAAGACGAGAGAACTTATCAGCAAATTCAGTAAGTGTCAAGTCACCTTAGTTCCCCTAATAGAAAATTCTCGAGCAGATGCTCTGACAAAACTAGCTGCAACAGCCGACAAAGACATTGCCAAATCAATCTTGATTGAGTTCTTATTTGAACCTAGCATCGACCAACTGAACTGAGAAGCATTTCCTGTCATCATGACACCGTGCTAGATGGACCCAATCATAGGATACCTCAAGCATAGAGAATTCAAAGTAGAGTACCTCGGTACACTATGATAGGGGCTGTCCTCTACAAAAGATGATTTTCCTTACCATACTTGAGGTTCCTCCGCCCCAACGAAGCCAAATATGTACTCAGGGAGATCCACGAAGGAGTCTGTGGTAATCACTTGGGCAAAAGAGAATTCGCCCATAAAGTGATTCTATAGGGGTACTACTGGCCGACCATCCATGAGGATGCCAAGAAGTATGTAAGGAAGTGCGACAAATGCCAACGATTCACTACGATGCCCCGACAGCCATCCGAGCGGCTGACCCCTATGACCACCCCCTGCCCATTCACCCAATGGGGGATCAACATCATAGGACCACTACCGATGGGCAGAGGTCATAATATTATTGGCTACTCTCCGCATCGTCAGGAAAAGACTCACCATACACTTCCATCTAGGGGAGGCTCCAGTTGAAATACTGTTAGAGGCATTAGAAGGGCCACCGAAATGGTATTTGGATCTAACAAACTCCACCCAAAGGGAGTTCCCCTTACCAAATTTAATAGATCACGCCATTTTAAGATGGAGAGCGCCCATCACGTCCTTGAAATTCCTGATCCCGAGGCCCCCCTCATCTCTTGGAGAAGTGATGTCTACCCATTTCTTCTAATGTAATTTCCTCTTGCCATCCCTCCAACCCTAAAAGAAGTTAGCAAATGAAATTTCCAGATTGTGCAACGCTATCTTTGGAATGACTGTGGCTGCCAGAGAGTGGACCGGGATCCTGATCAGGATTGACGAGATGAGAGTGAGTCTACCAGCCTGGGAGAGTAGTTTGGCATTCCAACCATGAACCTTGGCAATCATTTTGTCTAGTAGGGGCTTGAAAAGGCTACAAAGAATCCTTCCTTTGACAATTGGGACTCCTAGATAGGAGAAGCTAGTAGCTGATTTCTGAAGACCAAGAATCCCCTCAATTCTCCTAATCCTGACAGAAGATAGATTGGAAGAGCAGTGAAAGGAACATTTACCCAAGTTTATGCGTTGACCTAATATCGCCTGAAAATTAGGGAGAAAGGACCGGACCTCGACTTGCGATCCATGGGAACCATTCAGAAATAATAGCGTGTCATCTGCATAGAGCAGATGAGGGACCATCTTGCATCCTTGTTTCAACTTGAATGGCGAGCACAGCCCATTAGTAACTAGCTTGGAGAAACCCCTACTGAGAACTTCAACTGCAAGAATGAATAGGCTACGAGAAAGAGGGTCACCTTGCCTCAGCCCTCTAGTGGATTGGAAGAACCCGCAAGAGGCGCCGTTGATGAGAACTGAAAACCAACAACTGCTCCAACAGGATTCCACCATCTGAACCCATGAGGAACAAAAATCAAACTTAAGGAATCATTTCAGGAAACCCTATTCAATTCTATCAGAGGCCTTTTCCATGTCGATCTTCAAAACAAGGTTCCCTCCTTGCACCTTTCGGTCAATGTCTCTAAAGAGTTCGTGATAAAGGGCTATATTTTCAGCAATGGACTGACCTTTAACAAAGACCCCTTGTTTGGAAGAAATCGGCTTTGGGAGTAGAGAGCTGAGCCGGACGACAATAACCTTGACGAAGATCTTCTAGATGACGTTGCAAAGGCTAATCAGCTTGAAATCAACGAAGGATTTGGGCCCTGACGCTTTAGGAATCAGACAAATCAACATGGCTAGGAAGGCCCGAGGTAGGCAGCCCCTTGGAAAAAATCCACTACAGCTTTGTGAATATCAGCCCCCACCGTGTCCTAACATCCAATAAAGAATGCCCCAGACATCCCATCAGGCCCGGGGGCCCCATCTTTAGGGAGAGCAAAAATTGCATCCATAACTTCATCAAAGGATGGGGGCCGCATGAGGTGGACGTTGTCTTAGGCGGAGACCAAAGAAGGGATGCAATCTAGTAGCCCGGCAGGATCCAAGATTTCAGAAGGGAGATGCAAGGAAAGAATGCCTTTAAAATATGCCACTGCTTCAGACTTGATAACTTATGGATCAGAAGTGAACTCACCAAAAGCAAGCTGAATCTCTTGCAGATAGGCCCTTCTAACTCTGTCAGTAGCTAAGAGGTGAAAAAATTTTGTGTTCCTATCCCCTTTGATAAGCCACTTGTTGCGGGCCTTTTGTTTCCAGAAGATTTCTTCAGCCAATACCATATTTGCTATCTTCATTCTTGATCCAGTTAACTCTGCAAGGGTGACACCAGAAGAGGAGGATTGGGCGAGGGCCTTTAACGTGTTCAGCTCCTGTTCAGCTGATTTGAGGTTTTGAAACACATTACCAAAAACATTCTTGTTCCAGATTTTTAGCCGGGACTTGATAGCCTTGATTTTTAGGAATAGATTTAAGATAGGCTGGTCAGACATTTGAGGACCCCAGGCATCAGCAATGAGCTGGGACAAGGACCCATCCATCAGCCACATCCACTAAAAGTAGAAAGGCCTCGACATAGATGGAGCAGGGGAAGGAAAGGATAAAAGTAGCGGAGAGTGGTTGGAGTTCATCCTGGGGAGATAAGTGACTTGGAATCCGGAGAATGTTTGAATCCACTCTGCATTACAGAGAATCCTATCCAACCTCGCCCACATCCTCAGCCCACCCGCACGGTTGTTGCACCAAGAACTCCTATGGCCTCTAGCTCACACCCACCATCATCTCCATTGAAAGAGGCTCTTGGCCAACCTACACCACCTTCAGACCTTCACCTCTCGATTGTTCTTTGTAAAGGAATTTGAAGTTGCTCCCTCCTCTCACTTTCTAATTTTATATCGTACTACCGCTTGCTTCCCTCTACATGTACTTCTGTCATGTCCTTGTCTAAGGTGGTTATTTCCACATCCCATTATGAGGGATTAACTCATCTTGGTTGGTAAAAAGCTATGGAAGATGAAATTACTACTATGCATCAGACTAGCACTTGGACACCTAGTTCCATTACCTCGCAGCAAAAGGACTTTAAGTTGTCGACATGTTTTCTCCAAAAAAAAAACTTATCTGATGGGTCTCTTAAACATCTAAAAGCAAGACTCATGGCAAAAGACTATACTCAAACATATGGCTTAAACTATGAAAAAGCCTTTTCACCAGTCACTAAGCTAAACTCTATTCGAGAATTAATTTCTCTAGCCATAAATAGTTCTTGGCCATTATATCAACTAGATGTCAAAAAAAAAAACTTTCTTGCATGACGAACTAATTAAGTCTAAATGGAGCAACCAACAAGCTTTGTTTCTTAGGAGGAGAACGGGAAAGTGTGCATACTTAAGAAATCCATACGTGGATTGAAGCAATCTCCGAGGTATTGGTTTAATAAGTTCTACTGAGTCTTAGTAAAATTTGACTTAACAGATATCACATAAACCATTCCATGTTCATAAAACAAATTTCCAAAGGAATGGTGTCATTGACTGTCTCTGTAGATGATATAATTATCACAAGAAGAGATGCTAACGGTATAACTGAAGTCAAGCAGTATATACGAAATCAATTCCAAACCAAAGATCATGACAACCTAAGATATTTTATATGAATTGAAGTGGCCTAATCAGCCACAAGGATAAACCTGTTCTAGAGAAAATATGTGTAAGACCTATTAAAAGAAATTAGTCTCTTGGAATTTAAGTTGTTCAATACCCCAATGGATCCGAACAACAAACCTTTCAATGATCAAGGTGAACCATTTGGAGACCTAGAAAAATATAAAAAACTAGTTGGAAAACTTATCTACTTAATTGTTACTCCACTAGACTTTTTTTTTTAACAGCTGGAGTGTTGAGTAGATTCAGGCATTAACCCAAAGTCCATAGTTAGGAAGCTGTCACCTGAATCCTTTGATACCCAAAGGAAGATCTTGGGGATGGCCTTTTCTATAAATCTCATTGGCACCTCAAAATTGAATCTTATATTGATGATGATTAGGTAGGTTCCATTACAGACTGAAAGTCCACATCTAGATATTGTACCTTCATTAGGGAAAACTTAATAACTTGGAAAAGCAAGAAACAAATAGTTGTCGCTAGGTCTAGCGTTGAAGCCAAATACATGGCGATTGGTCATGTGGTTGTGAGTCGTTGTGGATATGATCACTCCTAAAGGAACTTCAACTCTTCAATAAAGAACCACTGATTCTATACTATGATACTTAAGTAGCATCACGCATAGCCATAAATCTAGTTTTCGTAAGTATAGGAATTATATAGAGGTGGATTGCCACTTCATCAGAGAGAAGATTACATTCAAAGAAGTAATCACCTAATTTGTACCATCCAAGGCCCAGTAAGTCGACATATTAAAAAAAATTCTGCCTCATCCATAAGGATCCTTTATCGATGGTAAGCCGGGCATAATTGATACATATGTCACAGCTTGAGGGGGAGTGTTAAAAGGCTTTTCTCTACATAATTGAATAAGTCTAGTAGTGAGTTGAACATGTTGAAAGATAATAGGCTTAACCCTTGTTAATTAGGCCCAGTCATAAATGGGCCATGTACACCAATTGGTGTATTATAAAACTTTAGGGTTTGTGAGAAACAAACCACAACTCTTTCTCGCATGTTTTCTTCTTCATCTCTCTCTCTCTCTCCTCTGTAATTCTCTTCTTCACCTTCATACCGTTTCTCTCTCCTTTATATCAGAGTATAATATGATTGGTTTATATTGCATAACAGATATTCTTATTGATTTGTGTATGTGGTCTTAAGATATCATGTCATTGTAGGTCCTTATCCTGCTTCAGAGTGTACATCACGAATGAATACACTCTTTATATCTTCAAAAGCCTACTCTTCTTTCCCTTTGTCCTCATAATTTCACCCTCCTTTTCAGAATTTGATCAATCCTCACTTGCCTACCCTAAGTTAGTGGATAGGTTAGTTATCTACCTAAGGACACTGGTTAGATTGATGCCTATGTTAATAACACCTGCAATAATTAAAAGTTAGGTTGGAGTATGTGGGTTTTAGGACGTGTTTTTGGTGTTGAGTGCTCCTACATGTTGCCTAGCTTGTTTACTCCCTGAATCTCGGTTCACGACAATGGAAGGTTGAGAATGTTACTTGATAGGCCCTTTGTTTTGAGCTTGCATCATCACCTATTTGAGTTCAGTAGTGGTCCTCCTCACTACATGGCTTCTCATGATAGGTAAGTTTAATTGTTTCTACTCTTGTTGCCAACTTCAAAACCACATTTAGAGTACTGCAAATGGGTTGCAACATGACACGATCTTATATAGCCATGTGCAGTCCGCCTGTGAACCTTGTTACTTGTTGTAAATCAAGTCATTATATAAGTGGTAAAATTCTTCTGTATAGTCCTTCACCTTAATGCTTCCTTGGCCGCAATTTTAGTATTGCTTGGAACAATGCCTGATCGTAGTTTATTGGTAGGAATTGCATTTACATTAATTTATTCATTCTTGGCTAGGTTCATATTGGTGCTTTCGATTATTGAGTTCACGAGAGTTGGAGTTTCTCCACCATGCTAACACACTGCGTTAAACTTGTATGCTATAAGCTTTACTTTGAATTTTGATATAATTGAAAAATCATTCTACTTTAGCAAACTTGTCGAGGAAACACTCAATGTGAAGATATCAATCGAAGGATGAGAGATCTACAATAAGTCAGTAGTCCTAATCTTGTCCTGTAAGCCCCATATCCTATACCGTACTATTCCGTAAACTTCCGCGGTCTTCCCGGTCGAATTCCGACAACCTTCGATCCTTAACCAGTATTTGCGCGCAACCCTGATTCACATGCCGTCAACCCGAGTCAACTCAACCCAAGACTTATACCCTAGCGACCGCGCCGTCGCCGCGGTTCTGATGCCGCGTCTCGCGCGCTGATCCGATATTCTGGCCAGGAGATGCGGGCCATCGCTCTGTGCGAAGAAACGCGGCGCGTGCAAATCCCAAGAGAATCCCTACGAGATGTCACCTCAATCAATCAATCAATCAATCCCATCATGTCAAGTACATGTCAAGTACACATCACCTCTCACCCTTCCCCAAGCAACCCCCAAAGTCAAAAAGGTTCTTACACACCCATACTTCTCTTACACCATTTACCACAAAAGTTAAAAAGTCCCTTACACATCCATCACCACCACATCCATCACCCATCCCTCTCTTTACTTACAACTCTCTCTCGTTTCTCAAAGTCATTCCAAGCAACCAAGAGCCTCACGTCCAAGCATTTTCTAACCTCCATGAGAGGATTTTGTGTGGCCCGCCTTTCCTACCCTTTCATCTCTCATCTCAACCATCCAAACCTCATCCCCTCCCTTGGAATCAAAGCTAAGGAGCTAAGGAAGCCTAGGGTGCAAGAAGAAGTCGGTGGGTGATCTTGAATGTTTATCTTTTATTTTATTTTTTTGATTTAATGGTCCACATATGTGGGACCCACCTTGATGTAGGCTTTGTATCAAAAGTGGCCCACAGTGGCGGGGCCCCTCCATCCTCTCCGTTCCCTCTCTCCATTGTTTTTTTTTTCTTTTTTTCTTTTTGTGTGTGTATGATGGCTAGTGGCCCACTTGATGCAGGACCTTATCCACCCCATCCATTGATGTAAACCCCCACTGTTTTCATGGGTGGCACGTGCCATGGGCAAAACACAAATATCAGGCTAATCCAAAATAGGTGGGCCATTTGGGACCCACCTTGATGAGGCATGCCACCCGTCCGTCAGTGGAGGTGGCTACCAGTGAGTGTGCACTGACGTAGGTGTGCTAACAGTGGGCGTGCACTGACATTGGTGGCTAACAGTGGAGGTGTGCACTGACGTGGGTGTACTAACAGTGTGGGTGTGCACTGACATTGGGTGTGCTAGCCAGGGAAGTGTGGACTAGCATGGGTCCATGGGACCCAACCACACCCTCCACCTCACATGTGGGACCCTCCTTGACGTGTTAACCTACCCAGATCCATAGCTCAAGTGGCAGACTAGTGAAAGATATCTCATTTCAACGTGGGGCCAGGCCCTAGTTCAACTGACAGACTGAGGGAAAGATACCTTCCTTCAACACTGAGATCTTGGTACCGTACCCTAGTACGGTGGCTAACAGTGGTGTGAGCGGATGGTGGGGTCCATGGGACCCACCCACACCGTCCATCCACGCCGTTGGGCCACACCATGGTGTATGTGTGGTATCCTAGCCATCCACCGTCTTTGGATGGTGGGACCCACCCCATGTGTGGGGCCCTCCTTGATGCATGAGACTGTCCAGGCCATCCAAGGGCCTGGACGTCAGCACATATACATATATTATATATTTAATATGTTACATATATATTATATGTTATATATATATAAAAGGTGGTGGGCCCTACGTGGAACCCACCTCTCCTTTCATGTGCATAACTGCACAGCAGCAGTTATACCTATATAAGGTATTATATATTTTATATATATACATGCCTTTTTAAAAGAATAAAGCTGCATTGGCAGCAGCCATGGATATATACATTAAATATATATTATCTTATATACTTCATACGTATATAGGGTGGGCCCTATATGGGACCCACCTCTGCTCCTTTTTAGAGCAGCTGAGGCTGCACGTCCAGCAGCTGTGTAGCTGCTCTTGTACCCTTGGCATTAACTAGGTCCGTGAGACCCGTTGTACATGTGGGTACAATCCACACTGTCCAGTTCTGTGGGACCCTCTATTATTCCATGTGTAGGCCCCACCAGGGTGTATGTGTTGTATCTTCACAACCACTGTTTGGGTGGTGGGGCCCACCATGACGTATGTGTCATATCCATACCATCCAACCACTTGTGAGATCATCTTATGGCATGAGAAAATGAGTGAGTCAGATCCAAAGTTCAAGTGGACCCCACCATTTAATAGTGAACCATGACATCAACCGTTCAACTTCTAAGGGCCATCAAAATTTCCAATTAAGTTGATATTGTTTTCATTTCATCCATCTCTATGTTAACTTATGAATGGGTCGGATCTCAAAAACACAAAAGGGTGGGCCCAACTTGATATTCATGAGGTCGTTGGTGCGGCCCGATTTGATATACATTTGGCCCATTTGACTCGGCCATTTAAATCGGCCCATTGATTCGACCCATTTGATTAGGCCCGGTGCATTGTACTTAGGGCCCAGTTGGTTAGGCAGATATGATATACGAGGCCCGTTGTTGAGGCCCACCTTGATATATATGAGGCCCATATGATTAGGCCCATCTTGATGTAGTTATGACCCATCCATTAAGGCCCACCTGTTATACATAAGGCCTATGTTATGCGACCCATTTGCTGTATCTAAGGCCCATGGGTCGAGGCCCAATTGGATATACACAAGTCCATTACAATGTGTGACCCTACCATGGTTTGAGTAATGATGTTTATGGCGGTCGTACCTTGGGAGTAATGATGGTTTGATGTCCACATTGTAAAAATAATGTTGGTTAAATGTCCACATTATAATTCTCCCTAGGGCCCATTATTAGGCCCATACTTGTAGGCCGTCTAGGCCCATCGTCCTTACGAACAACAGCCACCACCATATAACATGCTTAGTATAGTTCCATGATTCATGATCATATGCATCATATGTATGCTTGATATGAGAAGTGACTGATCATAGCATATGCCTTCGGGCATATTTTTTTGGGGGCTCCTGAATGAGCGGTGTTACCCTACATGAACGCACGATATGCGCAGGATTGCTGTATGACTGGATAGTGTGATTCATGCATTCACATTATGTGATATGGTACAGTATGCCCTAGCGACATCAAGGCCGTAGCCTCCACAGACATATCATGGTTGGCAGGATTGGATACTAAAAATCTTGTTCTACATGGGGTGCTATAGATATCCCTAGGTGAAAGTTCCTAAACCCTTATAGTACCAGGAGGTTGCTCCAACGTCTAGACCGAGTGGGTGCATGAGCGCCGAGTGTCGATTACCAGATGGTCACGCTTTCCACTGTATCGTGGTCGGTTGGAAGGGGGTGCGGCCTTACTCGCTTGAGTGGAGGGGGCAAAGCTAGGCTGAGTTTGACCAGCTCGAGGAATGGGTCTTTTATCGACGAGCCGAGCCCAATATTGGTAGGCAGATAGTGAAGTCTTTTCCACTCACCTTATTACGCACGATAGGGCGGCAATCTGGCTTGAAGTGTACTAGACCCCGATGATATTCTAGAGTTGAGCTATTTTGATATGTGGACTTAGATGAGGATTCACATGCTTGAGTTACATTTCGCACCGCATGGCCTTGGTATGGCCGGCATCATTCATGTCTTACACCACATGGCCTTGGTACGACTAATAACATTCATGGATTCATCAGCATGTTCTGCATTGCTCTGATACTGCATAATTATATTACTACCTTACGCACATACTTACACCACCCTCTAAGCTTTCCATAAGCTCATGCACGACCGTTGCGTGTAGGTGATGTTGGAGCACAGCAGCGCTGAGGCAGGATCGCTTTGCAGATCATCTTGGAGCTTTTTATTTATTATCATTGTATTTCCCTTTATACTCATTGTACTTTTAAAGCTTTTGATCATAGTGAAAATGTGATGAATTTTTTGGTTGTTGTTTGTGGGTTATGCCTTTGGTTATGCTTATTACGAATCAAACTGGTGTTGAAAATCCTCCTCGTAGCATCCCAGGATCGAAACCTAGCGAATGGGCGCTGGGAGCCGAGAATGGGGTTCTACGGAGGCTGTCGGTGCCGAATTCGGCGATCAGGAATTTTGTGAGCCCGGTTTCCGAGTTTGGGGCGTGACATGTCCAATGACTTCTTGTCCTTCTTATTGGAGGATAATAACATCCACCACCTCATTGCTAGAATTGTCATCAAAAGGTTGTGATTTACAATTTAACATCAGTGTTGAATATGTTGAACCACAAACTAGCTTACTAGAAGCCCCTTCATTAGTTGTGATCCCTCATGGCCACTATTTTAGGTTCTCTTTTTCTTTTTTTCTTTTTTTTTTTTTAACGAAATCACGAACTCTACCCTAATCACTATCAAATTTTTAGATACCATCTGAAGAATTATTGTTGCCCAGTTCATTATTGGAAGCCTTCGATCCAACACATGACCTCACTCTGATACCAAATAATGTAGTGGGTGCGTGGTTAAAAGTGAAGAAATCAGTCTTTTTCAAAAAAAAAAAAAAAACTCTTAAATCCGCAAGGAGAGGTAAATTTTAAAAAAGTAAAAATAAAATTGATATTATTAATGAAAGTGCTGACCATAATATATTTGATGTACATATATAAGCAAACGAAGCCCTATATTCCTAACTTAACTGGAAATACTTTCCCTAAAATAGCAAAAACTAGTAAATTAGTAAAATGGCATTTCATCATACTAAAACTCATAAACAAACCTTAGATGTCTAAAAGGACTTTAGACCACAATAGGAACCTTAAAAGTCTAAAAGAAGCACGGACAAAACTTACTAAAAATTATAATTTTTAACTTAAAACTGTAGTTTGACCCCTAAAACAATTAAATTCTGCAAAGTTATTTTGGGGCCAATGAACCTTGGATGGTAGACTAAGGCATAAGGCTCGTCAATAGCTTTCCAAAAACAAATTATACTCGAGAAATAGATATCAGTCACAAAGTTATGGCTACTGGAAGCTATAGTGTGCTTTTTGGCTATTTTTGCCCAATTGGAGCCTCATCGGTCCAATTTGTGTGATCTTAGTGTTATATTGAATCATCCTCTACCAGTCCTACATCAATCAATCCAGTTGGACTTTAAGATGTTTTTTTCTATAGTTATATGTGATCTAAGTACCCATGGGCAATCACATCTAACTATAAGCAACCTTGTAATAGGGAGACCTCATTTCCCCGGCCCTTTTTATCATTGCAGGGGAGGCCCTTAGCAGAGGTTTTAGGAGCCTAGTTGAGAGAAATTTTTGATTTCCCAACAATAAAATGGAGATTGGACGAGAGGAAGAACGTCCTTGGGAGAGGGTTCGGCCGCAGAAATCCTCTTCGCATTGTTTTACCCTCTTTATAACTAATCTCACCTTTGACACTTCGGAAGAAGACCTCTTCCACATTTTCAGCAGATTCGGGAGGTTGCTGGATGTTTTCCTCCCCAAGGATCGCACCAGATTTAAGCACCGAGGCTTCGCATTTGTCCGATTTCGGTATAAATAGGACGCCTTCAATGCAGCCCAATGCTTGAATGGGAGAAGAGTCGACTGTAGGATCATCTTTATTGCCAAAGCTAAGAACCAATCGGACTACCCTAGAACAGAGAAGGCCCGTCTAGCCCCTCAGAAGCCCTAAGTTGGCACAGTAACCCATCCCCTCCCCCCCCGGTTAGGCCTCAGATGCAGTCTCCCATTCGACTGGGCAATCCCTAGGCACCAGTCGGGAGTTGTGCATTAGACTCGTTCACGGTGGTAGCTAATAGAGGGGAAGTGGAGCAGTTGGAGGTTGGGCTTTCTTCAGCCTTCATTGCCACCGCATCTAAAGTATCCACCTCGATCTTGCAATTAATTGATGCATCCGCAAATCCACCTTCTCCTACCTGCGAGTCGATTTCATCGGCCCCAAACACTTCCTTCTTCGATTCCAATCCAGGTAGGAGATGGCTGCATTCGCCCCTGCCACCCCTTTGCACTTAGAGATGGGGCTCGTAGATTTGGCTACCTGGTTACCCGAATCTACTCCCCTATTTCAAGGGATTTGGATTCGGCTATTAGGGATTCCAGCCCATGCGTGGTTGCCCTCGGCGATTGAAGCTCTAGCTAGTGCCTTCGGAGAGGTAGTGGAGATTGGCAGCGCAATATTGTGAGGGACATTCCAGGCATTTGCTAGAGTTTGGATCAAGCCCAAACAGGGGGTTGACCTTCACAGCTTGAGATACTTGTCAGTTAAGGGGAATTTTTTCCCGATCTGGGGGGCGGTGGAGAGCCACTGCTCGAGTGAGAGAGCAACCCATCCAGGCCCATCTGTCCAGAGGGAGCAGGAAACCAAGAAATCTTGGGTGGAAAGGGCATTCCACTCATCCAGGGACCCCATCATCTCCTGTCTCCCACATGTTTGTGCTAATGCCACTGAAACATCCACAACTTGTATGCCTTTCCTCTCACCTCAATCCCTCCCACTGCTTATAAGTGGTGTCCAATCCACTCCCAATCCCACTGCTAACACCCTCAACCCTTCTCGCACAAGGGGCACAGGGCTCCAGGGAGACCCTCACGGGGGACCATCGTCTTAGCCCTAGCTGATCAGCCCTCATCCTGCCACCACACCAGTGGTGCTTTAGAGGGCCAATCCTATGTTGCATCAGGCATCAGCTCAGTAGGCCCGACTCCTTCAATGGAATTAACCCAATTCCAGGGACCCTCAACACCCTAGCAGCTGTTCACAACCCCAAGTGTAGGGTCGCGATGTAGAAATAAACTAATTAAGACTGAGGTTGAATCCACAGGGACTGAACCTTGTACGTATTTTGAAAGTAACTAGAACTAGAACTAGATGAACATGTAATCTAAATCAGGTAAATTTAAGAGAATAATGGTGAACTAATTAACTAAAACTTGTAAAATTCAAAGATGGGAACTAGGGTGCCAAGGATCCACTTGTAGCAGTTGGGCAGCTACCTTGCATTGATTCAAGGACACAATTGGAATCAAAGTCCTATCCTATCCAATTGGTAAGAAGAGAATTGTCAGATCTCTGAACTTCTCACGGATCTAATCATCAACAGATAAGAGTGATGGAGATTTGGAAGTGATTCCATCACCTAACCATGCCCAGGAGACGATGGCAAACAACAACAATTTACCAATCTCATAGCCAATCATAAGAGAATTGTGAAAGTTAGGAAGGACTCCATCACCCTACCATGCCCATGGGATGATGGTGAACACCGGGACTTACTAATTCCACAATCTCAATAATGGAAAGAACATACTTAAAGCTATCGCAAATCCATTGTAATTTAAGTCACAACAAACTATTAAAAACTAAAAGTATATCATATAATCAAATTAGAATCCAAGAGAGTTCAACAAACATGAATCAAAGCATGGAAAAACACCCCATCACGCTACAAGCTTCACCTCTTAGCCCTAGCTAAGAGGTTCAGCCAACCATAGACATGATCAACTAAAGTCTCTTAAAACATTAAAGGAAAGAAAGAAATTAAAGAAGAAAAGGAAAAGGAAAACTCCATGCTGATGGCTGTCCACCCTCTCTCTCTCTCTCTCTCTCTCTCTCTCTCTCTCTCTCTCTTCCCACGTCCAAGCTCCCAAGATGCCTCCAAGGCTGCCCAGATGATGCTCCCATTTCTGGATGCCTCTCTCCCTTTTATAGACTAAGCAGGGTCGGTCAGTGGAGAAGCTTGGAGTCGGTGCATGCTCTCTTACGCAGCACTATTCACAGTAGAGAACGCAAGTCATCTTGCGCCCGACTTGAATTTCGGGACGGTGGATGTCCCGTCTTCGGTTCTGACTGCATGACTATGGTCATGGCCACCTGTTGTAATGTGTGGAAGGTCCGGATCAGAGATTCGACTGTGATTAAGCTCACAAAATGGCCCATGGAGGAAACGAGTCTGGACGTGTGTAAGTGGAGGAATCTTGCGTTGAGATACTCGGTGGGCCCCACAGTGATGTTTTTGGTGAAATCCATCCTGTTCATTTATTCCTGGCGAGATTTCAGTCAGAAAGGAGTGGTTTTGGTCGAGTTTTGGTGCAACCCACTATATCAACTCACCTCGCCGTTCATCTTGCATTTTCCGTCGATCTATGTGTGTACACGTGCATGGGTCCAAGAAGACGTCTTGGATAGGGTAGGTCCCATGTCCTGGACGCAATGAACAGTTCGGATCATTCACATGGTCCACAGTGGTGGCCCACTACTGATCACACGGCGGACAGCGTTCACCCGCTGCCTGTTTACGCGGAGAAGAGTCAGGTCAGCCTGGCTTTGACCGGGCTGATTGTCCGGTGCGGTGCGGGAGTGCACCACACTGTGCACTCGCACGACCCCAGGTGGGGTCCACTATGATGTATATGAGAAATCCACTCCGTCCATCCATTTTGCCACCTCATTTAAGGTGTTAAGACCAAAATTGAAGTATATCCAGATATTAGGTGGGCCCTAAATCAGAGATTTAGTGGCTGATCTTTCCGTTGGGCCACTTTCATAAGAATCCAATTGCTGAATTTCTATGTGTACGGCTAATTTATGGTCTTCAGGCCAGATATAAAGTTTCGAGCCAAACAGATGGTGGGAACCCTGTGATCTTGCATTTAGGACGACTTTCAAGCCCCTTTGGACTTCAATTGCTTGATTTTCTCAGATCTTTGGCATGTAAATTCTTCAATCTCAGTCCCCTAAGATCTGTCCCTTGCCTTGGTGATTTGTGAGCATCAAATCTATGCCCTTATCATCCTTTTCAGTCCAAGCTCTTAAATTCACCTTGCAACACAAACACGATTAAAATAGGAGGTTAAACATTATCATGTTCATAAAATTAGGTAATAACTAGGGTCTAATATGCAATATTTGACCCTCAATAACAGCCCTGGGCATATTTGACCCTCAATAACAGCCCTCTGCCCAGAACCTCGCAGTCATTCGTGAAAGATTTTTCAGCTCCTGTAGCTCGCGAGTTGACGGGTCCCACGTCCCAGCTGCTACGTGACAGCCATCAATCAAGGATGGGAGAGCACTTGGTTGCATTGGGGATTCTATGTGGAGTCAGCTCCCTCCATTGCAATGGTCCATCAGATGCCACAATTGGGGCACGTTCATCAGGAGATCCAGCCAGCCCCCACAGACAGCTTTTTCAGCAACCAGTAGCCAACCAGTTCAGGCAGATGGTTCCCTGGTTAGGCCAACATTCAGTGAGGTTAAGAGGGGTTGATCGTCACATGAGAGTCAGATCGGTGGGATGCTCCCCTCTTGGACCTGCAGTAAGCCCCCAGGGTTGGCCACGAGACAAGGAAAACATCGAGATCAACATCTCTACTTCAACCAGAAAATGGCCAAGCAGGGAGGAACAAACTGGCGATATCTCAGGATCAGGGAGGTCAGGTCTCATAGTTGTGGACTTGTCTCCTTACTTCACCAACATCTCTTCGAACAAGGAGTTCTTAGCCCCTCTACCTAGCCCTGCCTGGAGTCATAGATCAAAAGATTGGGATCCTCCCATCTCTCCCATGCTGGAACCGTGCGGGCAAGCGTTGGCCCAGCCAGTTTAGGAGGATCCAGCAGTAACCACAGCCCCCAGTGGTGTCCCCACACCCTCTGTAGGAGCAACAAACAGTGTACTTAAAGGGAGAAGGAAAAAGCTATTGAGCAGAAAAATCCCAAGGCAGTTGGAAGATGGGGAGTGGGCAACTAGGCTTCGGAGACTCAAGCGTCGGGCCGTGAACTCAGGATGTGTAACAGATGGATAGAGCCCTGATTTGGAATGCCCTTGAGGTAGGTAATGTGTTTACCATCAGATCCTTGAGAAGATTGGTTAAGGACTACAAGCCCTCATTGGTGGCTATTCTTGAGCCCATGCTGCGCGAGGAGAGGCGCATGGCCATTGGTTTAAAGTTAGGATTCCACTCATCCCTATCCAATGGTGATGAAGGGGGTAAATTTTGGGTGTTTCACCTCAACTAATTACATGTTTCTGTTAAGTCTAAGTCTAACCAAATGCTCTCAGTTAGTTTGTCTGTGCAGAACTCCAAGGACAACATCCTATTGTCCATTGTCTACGCTAGCTGCTCCAAAATTGACCGAAGTGCATTGTGGCATGATATGACAAGCCTTAGCAGAGGTTTATCAATTCCGTGGGTAGTGGGAGGGGACTTCAATGCGGTAACGGAGGTGGATGAGAGATTAGGCACACGGTAGGGTGACAGAACCAGCATGTCAGAATTCTCAGAAGCCATCCACAATGAGGGCCTCATTGATGCAGGTTATGTTGGGAGTAAGTTCACGTGGAGTAACAACCGTTTTGGGTCTGCGCAAGTGTGGGCCAGGTTGGACAGAGTGCTTATTAATGGCAATTAGTCGGCGGCTTTCCTTACATTCAGGTTGAACACTTGCTCAGAGCTAAATCGGTTCATGCCCCCTTTTTATTATTTCTTCCATCGCAACACCAACCAATCAACAGACCATTCTGATTCCTTAGAATGTGGACACTCCATGACACGTTCCAACAAACCATCAAGAAGGCATGGGAGGGTGATTGCTCAAGTTAGCCTATGGTGAACATTTAGCTCAAACTAAAAAAAGACAAAACAACTATTGAAATTCTAGAATAAGGAAGTATATGGGAACATCTTCCACAAGATCAAGGCAATGGAGGATGAGCTCCAGAGCATAGAGTTCAAGAGGCAGGACTCTAGCAGTGACGAATTGATCCAGGAGAGTGTGTGTTCACTCCCCAAGTATAGGGTTGTGATGTAGTAATAAACTCGGTAAGACCGAGGTCGAATCCACAGGGACTGAAACTTGTACGTTTCCTGAAACTAGGTAGAAATAGAACTAGACTAAGATATGATCTAACCAAATAGAATTTTAAGGAACAATTGTGGAATAATTATTTAAAACTTTAAGTAATTCAGAGGAAGGAAACTAGGGATTCAGAGGATTCACTTGTAGAGATCAGGGAGAAATTATGCCTGCTTCAGAAATCATAGAATTTAACTAGACTTCCTTTGATATAGTTTTCAAGAGGTGAAGGGTATATGAATTAGAATGGATTCCATCATCTAACTATGCCCAGGAGACAAAGCAAACAACAGGATTAAACTAATTACCAACCAATCAACAATGCATGAGGATCAGGAAGGGTACTGTCATCCTATCATGCCCATGGAGCAATGATGAACAACAGGGCTTCCTGACTTCATAAACATAAAAAGGGGAAGAAAATATTCAAAGCCATTGCAAACCCATTGTAATTTCAGTCACAACAGACCATTAAAGACTAAGAAAAATATTCTTTATAATAATCACTAAATCAAATTCAGTTTATGAAATTTAAAGGCACAAAGTAGAATCTCCCATCTCGCTACACGCTTCACCTCTTAGCCCTAGCTGAGAGGTTTAGCTTAGCATGATTATGCTAGCACCACAGAAAAAAAAACAATCAAAGGATTAAAAGAAAAAGAAAACAAGAAACAAAGAAAAACCCGAAACGTCCAGCCGAATCCCTCCCTGCTTCACGTTTCTTCCTTCCTTCAAAGCCAAGCAGCCGCACAGCCTCTCTTCTCCACGTTTTCCTGCCTAAGAAAACTCCTCCTTTTCCCAGCAGAAACCCACCTTTTCCTCTCCGTTTCTCTTCCTTTAACTGCAGCGGCAACCGAAGACGAGCTCCCGTACTCTCTCTCTCCAGCCGTGGATAGCAGAAAGCCAAGGCTCCCTGTCTTCTCCTTTCTTCCGTTTTTTTTCTTTTCCTCCTTTAAACGAATGCTTTTCTCTCTCTTTATAGGCAGCAAAGACCCTGCTGGAGTGTTAGAGGCGGTGGCTGGAGTTTTCGCACTCCATGCGTAAATTTTTCGCAGCAGAAACTGGACGCGCAATCTGTTTTTCGCAGCAAAACACCCTCTATTTGATTTGATTTTGCAGCATGAAATCAACAAATTTGTTGATTCTGACACCTTGGCTAGGGCTATGGCCATCTGTTGAAGCATGTGGATGGTCTGGATTATGCATCAGAATGTGATCTTGATCACGTTACGTCCCACAAGTGCCGTCTTTTCCGGATGTGCGCGGGCTGCATAAACAGCGCCCGATCTTGTCTGCGCTGGACTCTCGGTGGGGCCCACTTACCTTGTCGCTTGATAAATCCGACCCGCCCATTGAATTCCTCTCGGAATTTCAGCAAGGAAGGGGTGCTTTTACTCGGGTTCAGTGCGGTCCATCAAATCAACTCATTCCACCGTCTGCCTTCAGTTTTTACGATCAAAAACTGACCTCCGATGTATCTCGCCATTTCGCCACCTAGACTATGTTTACGGGGCCCTTTTAGGCCTGATGGATGGTCCCGATTATCTGGATCATTGACCGTGGTGGCCCACAAGACCGGACCGCAATCTCTGTTTCATACAGAAATAGAACTTCTGTTTTTGAAGAGGAGACGTCCAGAGGACGGTTTGCCATGCAAGTTTAGTGCAAAAAGTGTACTATGTATACTGTATGATGATTATGAGAAATCCACACCATCCATCTTATTCCCTATTTCATTTAAGCCGTGGGGGCCGAAGTTAAAGCGTATCTGGACAGCGGGTGGGCCCCAAATCAGGGTTTTATGGGCTGATCTATTAGTTCAGCCACTTTCACGAGGATCCAATGGCTGAAATTTGACGTGTACGGTTAGTTTTTGGTCCTCGAGCCATGTATAAAGTTTCGAGCCAAACAGATGATGGAAACCCAGTGATCTTGCATTCTGGCTGACTTTCAGGCTGCTTGAGCTTCAGTTTCTCAATTTTCGCGAATCCCTGGCGTGTAATTCCGTTAATCTTGGTCCCCTGGAGTCCGTCCCTTGCCTTGGTGCATTCTGAATGTTAAATCCATACTTTTAGCATCCCGATCCAGTCTCAGCTCGCAATTCCACCTTGCAACACAAACATGATTAAAATGAGCTATTCAACGGTACCATGTTTATAAATCCAAGCAATAACTAGGTCTGATATGCAATATTCGACCCTCAACAGTGTGTCAGCTAGGCAGCTGTTAGAGCATCTGGAGCACATGGAAGAGATCTATTGGAAACAAAAATCGCATATTCATTGGCTAGAGAATGGAGACAGAAACTCCAAATTCTTCCATGTGTCAGTCAGCGAGAAGACAAGGAGATCGTCTATCACTTCCATCAGAGATGCAGTGGGGACTCCTCTGTCTGATCCAAGTCAGACCAAGACAACTGTGATGAAGTTCTTTGAAGAATTGTTCACGGCAGTGCCCTCTTCCGAGCAAGACGTCTTCACCTCAGCTATTCTCAGTCTTCTAATGCAGCAGGACAATGCCGAGCTGCTGGCCCCACCTTCCCTGGAAGAGACTGATGCGGCGGTGACTTCCATCTCGAAGGATGGAGGCCCTGGCCCCAACGGATTCTCAGTAGCATTCTTCGTTGATTGCTGGCCAACGGTGGGGCAGGATGTCCACAAGGCAGCTACATTTTGGTTTACTAGGGGCGAGCTCCCTAAGGCCTTCTCAGCGTCCCTCATCTACTTAATCCCTAAGTCCTCCTTAACCCAATATTTCGCAGAATATTGCCCTATCAGCCTATGCAACATCATCTACAAAATAATGGCCAAAATCCTCGCCACTAGGCTGAGTAAACTCCTCCCTAAATTGATCACGTGTGAGCAAGGGGCGTTTGTATAGGGCCGGTCCATCACGAAGAACATCGCGCTGGCTCAGGAGGCTGTGAGTGACCTCAACAGAAAGGTTAGAGAAGGCAACACAATCATTAAGTTGGATTTAGAGAAAGCTTATGATAGGGTGGGTTAGAAGTTCCTCAAAAAAATGCTGGTTAGGTTCGGATTCAGTGAGAGAGGGGTGGCCTTGATGGAATCTTGCTGGGCCAATAACTGGTTGTCGGTTCTTATTAACGGGGAAGAGGCCGGTTTCTTCCGATCTACTCGTGGGCTGAGACAAGGGGACCCGCTTTCTCCTGCGCTCTTTATCCTTGCAACCGTGGCATTTTCTAGAAGCTTCAAAAATCTGGTTGTGCAGGGTGGGTGCCTAGCCTTCAAGCATAAAAGGGGCAGCCCTCTTCTCACGCATTTGCTATTCGCTGATGACACCCTGTTATTTGTGAACGGTAGCAGGGCCATGCTTAAATCAGTCAAGAAACTTCTGGCATCCTATCAAGCTACCTCGGGTCAGAAGATCAACAGTAGCAAAATCTACTTTATCTATTCCAACAGGTTATCTGCGAGCAAAATTCGAAGCACGGAAAGACTGCTTGGCTTCGGCAAGGCCCCTAGCGTCGTAAAGTACCTAGGAGTGCCTCTTTAAAGGGGTAGATGCAAGCGCACTAACTTCCAATTCATCATCGACAAGATCCAGAACATAATTTTTAGTTGGAATGCTCGGTACTTGTCCCAGGCGGGTAGACTAATGCTCATCAGGCATGTGCTGGGCAGCATGTCGCTTCACATGTTGGCAGCAACTCAGGTTCCAGCCCAAATGATCGAGGACATGGAATGCTTCTTTGCTAGATTCTTTTGGGCCAACGGTAAAGGTAAGTGCTAGTGGGTGGCATGGAAGAAGATTACCAGGCCGATTCCGGAAGGTGGGCTGGGGGTTAAATGCTTGAAGGAGGTCGTGTCAGCTTTGAGGATGAAACTGGCTTGAAATGTTAAGTATGGGGAGAATGATGGGCCGTGGGTGGCGCTCATGAGTGCAATTCACTCCAGCGACCTAGAGGAGGGGCCTTCAAATGCTAGGCAGGGCACCGCATCTGCCCTTTGGAAGCAGATCAAATCCATCTTGCCTTCGCTGGATGCCAACGTGCAGTGGCTAGTGGGCACCGGGGTGCTGAGCTTATGGGACGCCAACTGGACAGGGCTAGGGGCTCTGTGCCAGCTAGCTGTTTGCCCCATCCCAGCCGTTTTAAGGTCCATGTAGGTCAATGAATTCATTAGGCTAACGAGGCCTCTCCCTCCATCAGCAGTCCTATCCTATCTTCTGCCAGAAACACTTAATGTGATTATCCAAGGGGGCTTCACTACGACTAAAGAAAGATCGGTGTGCTTCTGGCCTCATGCTCCGTCCGGTGCTTTTACCCCTAAATCAGCCTGGAGATTAAGCAGATCATCGTCCCCAACCAGCAGGCAGTGGACCTGGTTCTGGAACAGCACGGTTCCTCCTAAGCTATCAGATTTTATTTAGAGGCTATTGCAGGGAGCGACTCCAGTGGACGAAAGAGTACATCAAAAGGGGTCTTTCTAGCATCAAGATGCAACTATTGTGAGGCTAAAGCCACGGCCAGGTCGAAGGTTGAATCGCTTCATCATCTGTTTATCTAGGGGCAGCGGGCGCACAGGATTTGGGATCATTTTAGCTAGCGGTTTGGGGTCACCCTTATCCCTCATCAGTATATTGCAGTAAGGCTGTCTCAATGGCATTCTGAGTTGGCCCCTGGCACGGCATCAGCTCGAGACCGCAGGGTGTTACCCATCCTCATCCTTTGGGGGTTGTGGCGCTCTAGGAACGGGGCTAGATACGAGCAGACCCCTATGAAAACAGCGTCTTCCATTGCCCGTACCAATGGTGGTCCAATACCATTTGCTATGGTAAGTCGCTGACTCGTGGGCTAGCCAGCCCAGGCCTCATGTCCCAACCTAAACAGAAATTCTGGTCGGAGGTCATAAAATGGAAACGGCCTGCTTGCAGTTGGGTGAATGTGAACGGGTCAGCGAGGGGAAACCCAGGGCTATTGGGTCGGGGAGGTTTTTGCAGAGGGGATAATGGCAATCTTCTCTTCACCTTCACGTTAGGATATGGGCGGGGAACTAACAACAGAGTAGAAATTTGGGCTATTTATAATGGGCTCAAGTTGTGTTTGGAGAAAGGGCAAGATAAGATAGAGGTTGAATCAGATTCCAGTGTAGCCATCGATACTCTCACAGGGAAGGCAAACACCTCCTGGCAATGGAAATCCTGGATCTTGTGCATCCACAGGATGACTCAGGGTGTTAACGTCGTGTTCAGAAAGATCTAGAGGGAAGTAAACAACCTCGCGGATTGGATGGCTCATGTCGGTAGCAATTTCCAGGTTGGTTCGGTCATAAACCATTAAGATGATCTTCCCCATGAGGTGCGCGGCCTTCTTTTCTTAGATCAAGTCGGATTAGGCGCGATCAGATTGGTCCGTCCAAAAGGGTAGTGCCCTCTTTTCTTTATTTCTGTACATTTGCGGGTATACGATATGTGAGGTCCAAATCTTTTGTCGGGGCCCACTCGAATCACTGAAAAGTTTTTTTTTTGGATTAATGAAGCCGGAGAGGCAAGAGTCCTCCTTTTCCAAAATAAAAATAAAAATAGGCAACCTTGTAACTAGTGGTTGATGTATTTTTTAAGTAAAAAAATTCTATAAAAATGTTTTTGTTTATGAAGGAAAATGCCAATATGATTTTTGCAGGGTGAGATTAAGGAGTTGAATGGCTTCACACTTTTTATATTTTCCTTCTCAATTGTTGATTTCTTGGCAAGCTAATCAAGGTTTAAGATTTCAATGGGCCAGCCGTAGTGCAACCCATAATATCAATGGATTAGCTAACCAAGGACTACACTTTTATAAGATCATTTTGAAGTCTATCAAATCCCTTAAATAACTTGCTAAGAAATTACTGTAGATGAACTATAGCCGATAATTTCCTTGGTCTGGCGGTATGCATAACGTAACCATTGCCCAAACGTACAAAGGAAGAAGGAACTGAGTCCAGATCCCTATAGTGTTGACTTTGTGGGAAGGTTCCGTAGCATTGACTACTGTGGGCCTAATGTAATGTTCTTGTGACATCCATTTCCATCCATCATGTACGCCACCTCCTGTTGCGCCACCTCCTGTTCAGGTACGACACCCTATAGGGTACAAAATAAAACAATGAGAAAAAACCTCTAAGTTCGTGTTGGTCCACCTGAGTTTTGGAATGCCCTGATTTTTTGTCTTTTAATCCTGGTGGGGCACATATGATGAATGGATTGGATGGCATATAAACATCGTAGTAGAACCCACAAACATCAACACCATATGATTACATCTCTACTACATTTCTTTATTATTTGTACCCAGATGTTGTAAATAAATGAGCTATATTTTTCATGAATTTGCAGGTCCATTGTCTTTTGAGAATGTTCCATATAATGGAACTCCACCAACTTTGAAGCTAAGACAACATTCATGGACAAAGGTACGAAATTTTATGACCCTCCATTGGATGGTCCACCCATTTTGTTAAAGATGGCCACTTTGTTAAAGATGTTGGGAGTGAATTTTCAGATTTCCAACATCATCTTCGTTGATTCACCTGTTTGGACTGGATTTTCATATTCAAGTGGTTCAAAAGACTACTCGGGTGGGGACATAAAATCTTCCAAGGAAGTTCATCAGTTTCTAAGGAAGGTGAGTGGTTTGTGCTATTGCACACATGAAAAAAGTTTATGAATATGCACATGTACACATGAATATATTAATATAATATGGTTGTATGTGCCTCCAGGGGCATGACATTCTTCGTGCCCAGACAAATTCTTATATGCCATATGGTGTGTTTGTATGATGATGATCAAAACTAGTCATCCAGTGGGACTTGCCATTGATTGGCCACTAGTTACAAATTGCATCGATAGTGTATCGTAGCCATATAATTATTGGACCATTTCTCACTGAATGCATGGTCTTGTTGACTTTTTATCTTTTAATTTTCATCAGTCTGATGTGTGTTGAGTGTGCAGCAATGACACGGTCAAAAGTACCTCCCACGCCTTCTAGAAGCAATGTCAGGCCCATCTTAGTGCATAGATGAATTTTTTTTTTAAAAGAGATTGATTTTGAATTTTCATGTGTGTTTCATTGAGTATATATAATACTCTTTATATCTGAAGAGGAAAGGGCCCAAATCCAAGGAAATTATAGTCAATCAAGAGAAATTAAATCACCAAAAAATAATATAAATAAATCACAATTTAATTAAAACTAGATAGAAAAGGAAATATACACAAGGGAAATGAAATATTTCCAGTTTCCCTAATACCCCCCTTAAGTTGGTGCATAAAGGTCTGTAATGCCCAACTTGCTGAGCAAAAATGAAATTATTCCTAACTATGGGGTTTTGTGAAGATGTCTACAAGTTGTTGATTAGTAGGCACAAATGAATTTTAGAGAATGCTAGTGGATATTTTTTTAATGGACAAGGTAATAATTAATCGCTATATGTTTAGTCCATTCATAAAAAAAGGAGATTTGTTGCAACATAAAAGACTGTTTGATTATCATAATAAATTCACATAGGTTGGTTATAAGAAACACTGAGATATCAAAAAAGAGTTTTGACCAAGTAAGTTCACAAGTAGCATTGGCCATTATGTTGTACTTAACCTTAGCAGATGACTGTGAAATTGTGATATGATTTTTTCTAGGAGATAGAATTTTGTCTAAGCATCGTATAGTAACATATAGTAGAATGTCATGTTTTAAGGTAACTAGCCTAGTCAAAGTCAAAGCAAACAAATAATTGAAGAGAGCTATTGGAAGATTTTTTTTAAAAAAAATGTCTTCTCTAAGGGAATCCTTGAGATATCTTAATATGTGAATAACAACATCATAATAAGCTTGGCGAGGCTGACGCATGAACAAACTAAGAATATTGTTCAAATAAGCCTTTGATACATAGAGAGATCTTGAATAAGATCACCATGTTTGTCAGTGAAATGTAAATTTTGTTCCGTAGGAAAAGCGACAGGTCAAGCTTCGAGATGACCACTATCCTTGAAGATGTTGAGGTATATTTGTGTTACTTAAGAAAATTCCCATTAGAGAATGAGCCACCTGAATGCCTAAAAAATATTTTAGGGGACTAAGATCTTTGAGACGGAATTTGGTATGCAAAAATTTCTTCAAGGGAGTGATGATAGATCGATTGTCGTCTATGACAATAATATCATCCACATAAACAAGGATCATGTGAAGATAGTGCCATTGGAATGAATGAAAATGGAACAATCTGCTAAGGATTGATGATTACTAGCTTCTTTGAGAGTAGAGGAAAACTTGTCAAACAATTTCTTGATACTTGTTTGACATTATAGATAGACTTGTTCATATGATAAACGCATTGTTCTCCCTATTTAATAAAACTAAGTAAAATGGTAATATAAGTTTTTTCGTGAAGATCCTCATGAAGGAAAGTGATGTGGAAATCTAGTTGATATATTGTCCAGTGGTGAATAGAAACCACAACCAATAGAAAACAAAAAAATAAAAATAAATAAATTACAATAGGAGTAAGTGTCCCATCATAGTCTAATTGTTCAATCTAATTATACCCCTTCGCTACCAAACATACTTTGAATCATTCAATTGTACCATAACCACGATTTTTGACTAGTGTATCAAATAGCGTTCGTAGCGTACGCTACGTAGCATAGCGTAACGATTTCGCTACGTAGCGTTCGAAATAGCGTTTTTTCCCTGTAGCGCAACATACGCTACGGATATGTAGCGTGTAGCGCAGGTAGCGTACGCTACCTGTTTGGTATTTTTTTTCCAGTGCAGGAAACAGTGGTGAACTCAGACCACAAGCTAAACTTAAGTTAAAAAATAAAAAACCTAATTCTAAAGGGCTTTCACCCCCAAACTACAGCAGCCGACGTAACTGCTCTCCCCACCCTTCCATTTGGAGACCCAAAATCTTCTCACAGGGCCAATCCGATGCTGCCGACGCTGCTTCTCTCCCCACCCTTCAATGCTGTGGTTGAAAGTCAGCTGCCAGGCGCAAACCGATGCTGGTGACGTTGCTCATCTCCCCACTTTTCAATCGTGAGTTGGAAAAACTACTTCCAGAGGTAAATCAATCGTTGTGTAGCTTCAATATTTACAGTTTTCAGTGATTCAATCTCATCTTGAGACAAAAATAGGTATGCTCCTTCCTTTTTTTTGAAATTTTCAATGTACAATGAAAATAACTTGGTATTTTTAATTTTTTCCTCATTTTTTTCCCTTTTAAAATGCTAGTTACTGTCGGTTTGGTGTTCTTTATACTTTTTTCTTATGGTATGGCCCATGTGGGCCCCGCTGAAGTGCGTGAAGGGATGAAATGTGCGTTATTTTCTATGGTGTGGCACATGTGGGGCCCACTGAGGTGCGTGAAGGGGTGAGATGTGCATTATTTTCTATGGTGTGGCCCACGTGGGGCCCATTGAGGTGCGTGAAGGGGTGGATTTGCATTATTTTCTATGGTGGGCCCACTATATAATATTTATCATATATATATATATAATTTTTTTTTTTAATTTAAAAAATAGAAGTATTGTGTAGCTTACGCTACATGCTATGCTATTTCGCTACACGCTACGGAGGGTTGAACACTACGCAACACGCTACCGCTATTTAAAACACTGTTTTTGACTTTGTACACTCACTTACAACTAATATATTTTTTCCGTGTTAGTAAATGTTATGGGGTTCATGTTTGATTATGGTCTAATGCTTTAATTTTTACAGCCATAATGTCACCGACTGAATAAATTTAACAAAATGACAAAAGGATGTTGGCCCAGCATTGGAAGAAATGGAGAAAAATGGGACATGATTAGCATAAAATAACTATATAAAAGGAAGTTAGATAAGGGATGTAGAGTACCTATAGAGGGTTGTGAAGAGGGTGAAGTAGGAGAAGCGGTGGGTGGTAGAGTTGGACAGATATAGTCTTTAAGGTGGATAAGTTGAGTGATAGTGCCATAAGATCAATGAGGGTCAGATGGAGGGAGAATTGTGGTGGGTATAGGGACAAGATCATGGGTTGCAAGGACTGGAGTTGATGAGGGATGGTTAAGGTTTGGCTCAAGGATTGGCATATAAGTGATAGGAGATGATGTGTCAGGGGTGACAATTGTGGTCTTGAATGGAAATGTGTATTCAACAAATCCAACATCTTGAGAGGTAATGGTACATTATTATTTAAAGTTCATAAACTTGATAACCTCACTATCCAAAAGGGTAACAACAACTATGCATCTTGATGCTTGTGGAAAGAATTTATGTCGTCGAGAAGTAAGAGTATACTCATAACACAAACATAAAAAAAAAATTAAAACTGATCATTTAATGATTTAACTTTTAATGTATTTTATATGGAGTTTTACCATTCAATTTGGGAGTGGGAATGCGATTGATTAGATAAGTAGTAATTAAAAACACATTCTTCCAAAATAATAATGGTAAATGTACCTGAAAGCACAAAGCTTGGACAACCTTAAGATGTTATTGTTTACGCTCAGTGATCCAATTCTATTTTAGGGTTTCAGCATAAGTTCGCTGATGATGTATGTCGTTTTTTCCATGGTTAGGACTCAATAGAAAGTTTCCAAACTTCACATTAGAACTGAGTTCTAACCATGGAATAAAAATGCTTTTAGAAGAGAATATGTTTCAGATTTAAAACACATATGTAAGATAAACGCAAGTGCAACAGGAATAGTGTTGACGATAGTAAGAAAATAATGTCCACCAATGTAGGATGTTGCATGATACCTACCCCAAATATCACAATGAATTAAACCAAAATTAGGATGTACACTTTTTATTATAACTTAATGGGAAAAGATGACAAGTTTCCTTAGCCTTTTGACAAACATCACAAGAAAAAAAAACAAGTACGTGAATTAGTAGACAATATTTGAAATAAGTGAGTTTGGAACATGAACTATGCATGGAGCAGGTCAGCTCACTCCTACTTATTTTCTCTTTGCATAGATGGGGTTGGTATTGACTCAAGAATGGTAGTCAGTTTGTTTGGAGTTGCCACTAGCCAATTAAGCTTAGGATTTACAGCTAGCTAGAAACCATAAAATTTCTTGGGAGTCAAGGGATTCAAAGATCCTTCGACCCGAGTGACTCTTACAGCTAGTGTATGAAAGAAGATTTTAAGGGACGTGGTGATGGGAAAGGAAGGGGATAAACACCCTTTTCCGTTAGCTGGTATACGAATGAAGATTCTAATGAAGATTTTCTACTTAACTAAATTTTATATTCTTTAGAGTATCTGAAAAGTTTTAGAAGTGACAACATACATGGTCCAAGTAGACAAACTCCAAAGAATAAAATAAGAAAGAGAAATGAACTAGAAGTAAGATGCTTGATGTTGTATGTAAGATGTTGGTGTGAACTTATAAAGACATGAGAAAGAAAGAGGAAAGCAAAGCACTCTCGTATGGAAAAAACTAATCAGGCATCCTTGATTTTAACCCTACTCCATTGGCCAATGGACTTTCCTGAAACTAGCAGCCTTCCATCATGGAGAAGATTGCAAAGAGAATACCTCTCCTAGCCTTGAGAACCTTCCCAAGCTCTTACAAATCCTCTCATGAGCATACCGAAGCATTCCCATATAAAGCCAAGTGTTGCACGCAAAGCCTGGATGCCTTATACAAGTACCAGTGTCTTTAAGCAAGCCCTGGTCTCTTGCAAATGAGGGAAATGACTCATATTTTTATAGAGGTGACAGGTGGGAATCAGATTCTCACCGGTGTTGACGTGGCCTGATGTCAAAATTTCAAGATCCTTTGGGTGATAAGAGCTATCGCACGTTGATATGTGGATCTTTTGTACTAGTGGAAATCAGATTCCTATTGGTACTTTGTCACATTTTTCGAGGCAGTTTTGCTACCTAAGTGTCCATGGGTTCACCTGATGAATCTAGGGAGTGTCATACCACTAGCGGGAATCAGATTCCCAATGATGGCCTTTAGTTAATCCAAACCATTAGTTAGCTCCTGGTTGTCCTTGGTATCTTCTTAGTGCAATTCATTTTCCTTCACAATGCTCTTCTAAGTCAGTTGGGTGTCAGTTACCAAAGTTTATTGTGATCATACAAAGTATTATCCATGATTTTGAGTGGGGTGTCTACAATGAGATGCATATGGGTGACCAAGATGCACATGCCAGAGGTTAAAGCTTGTTGGCTTAGTAGTGAGCATAACGGGCATGGGTGATGGAGCAGGGAATAAGAGTGGAAGGTAGTGGTAGAGGTTGTCTCATACTTCACTTATTCCAATTAGCTTCCTTGAGGACAAGTTCTAAAAATCACATTAGGTTGAAAAAATATGATAAAATAACTTTAACTTTTAGTGAGTTGACTAATAAAAAATAAATTAAAATGAAAATTGAAAACATAAAGAACATCAAGTAAAATAAAATTTAGAGATAAAGAAACTGAACCAACATGAGTAATGGGATGATATATTCAGTTGGTAATATGATGGGTTTAATATTAGTAGTTTATGGGGAGGATGTAAAAAGATTCAGGTGTGGGAAGGGAAAAATAGTTGAGTTGTAAAAGAACAATGGTGAGGTATGAGCAAGATTGGATACATTATGTGGTGTCACCATTATTTTTTTAATCGAAAAAATGGAGATTACGAGCAACACCTAGAGAGAAGTAGTTTTGAAAATGATAAAATAGACTAGAGATGGCCGATGTAGGATCGAAGAACAAACACGATTTGATTTGTTGAGTGGGACATGTTAAAGAAGAGAAGAAAAAATGAAAATGCTGTAAGTTGGAGGTCGATGATGAACGATGGCCTGTACGAAAGGCTACCACGAGTTTGTACTATCACTGATGGCACTCAATTTGATGGAGGTGGTACCTCATTGACAGATCTCTTGGACATTTGTTGGATTTAAAAGGCTAGTATGTTGTTGGAGATGGGGGCAACAATGGTTGCCGAGATGGTAGTTGTAGGAGGTAGTAAGGTTGTGGGTCTTGGACTCACAAATTCTTTATTAGAAGGTGGATGAAACAAAGATGAAAGGGGGCGTAATGATATTAAGGCCTACGTTAGTGACAATTATTGATAGTGTTGTCAGTTAACAAAGGAGGTGACAATGCTTGACCCACTAACGGTGTTGCTGTCGATGGAGAAGGTAATGACAAACAATAATGGCTCTATTGACAAAGATGATGATATAGAGGTTTTGAAATCGATCATGAAGATGATGGCCCTTATTGGGCATATCAGTGGATGGATGGTTTCGGGATGGGTTTGTGGCTTGGATTAGACGACAACTATCGAATTGGGTGTGTGATACCCGGGGTTTTATCATTAGATTTTGGGATGGGTATAGCATACAGGATGTGGATGGGCTTTTTCTATAATGAGTATTGGGATAGGGATGAGGTTTTCAAATGAGCGAGGCCGGATCAGGGTTGAAATGTGCTTATTGTTGGATTTGGATTATAAGATATAGGGGTCTGATGGGGGCAGTGGTGGTGTGGTACAACAAAATAAAAGATGACTCATAGAAATGGGAGACAGGTTTGGGTTTGGGTGTCAAAGAATTAGTATAGTAGTACAGGAATCTGATCACACAAGATGTCACATAGAAGTGAGTACATTAAAAACAATTGAGGTGAGTCGCTAGTGGGTTTCGGTGATGAGAAAAGACTTTGATGATGAAAGAATCGGAAGCTCCAGATCGATGGCTATGATACCATGAAATTTTTTAGAGAGAATTATTTTGATTTTTTATATGTATTTAACACACACACACACACACACACACACATAAGGGGGCCCAATCCAGGAAATTATAATAAATAAATGAAGATAAAAAATAATAAAAATAATCTACTTAAATCACAATCTAATTAAAAGTAGATAAAAAAGGAAATGTATATAAGGGAAATCAAATCTTTCCAATTTCCTAAGAATATATATACACACAGTCTCAATATACACATGCTTGCACGCCCACACATGCATACATCAGCTGTACTCTTTTTTTTTTTTTTTTTTTTAAAGGAAAGATCTCATTTAATCAAAAGGAAATCAGAAGTACAACCCACACACATATATCACTTACGAAAATTAGATTTGAGTGGGACTCATGGATTGCAAATGACATAAAAATCACCTTGATTGAATGATCATAGCCATCCAATTAAGGTCTTGCAAGATGGACAACATAATAGAACCACTTTTATTATCATAAGGAAAACATGGTTTTGTATTGGTAGAAAAAAGAGTGGAATTGAAAAAGAAATTTGGGTTCTTTACTATCTTACTAAAAAAATGTCCCTCTATAAGTAATCTTCAAACCCTGAAACTGTTAGATGGGGTCATGGTCCATGTGCCTAGGTTAGCCAAACAGATTTAGCCATAAACGTAACTTCATCTAATACTCACCTCATGTTGTAATGTGATGGAATCATTAATTTCTATATAAGGTAGAGTAATGTAATTGTTTGGTAAATACATTGAAATAAAGTAGATTATTAAGAAATGATGAAACATGAAGTATAAGATAATATAAACGAGGAATGTAGGGAATCAAATCCTTGTCCAAACACATTTGAAAAGGATCCATCTGCTAAGCATATACATTGAGGGAAGGAGAGAAAGAGAAGAAGTTACCCTTCTGACTAGTCATGATGGCTACAATGGCCATGATTGAATATAGTAGATGGGTGAGAGATTTATGATGGTGGACTTTGGTGAATTTGTAGGGATGGGTTTATGTGCTTGATGATGGTCGCCATTAAGGTTAGAATGAAAGGAATGCAACGAGCCATGTTGAGGATGTGAGAACGAAGGACCCTATTTGGTAGACAGTGAGATGTTAGCCGCTAATACAATGTGTGGAAGGAAGCAATTCTTGAGTGGCAGTGGTAACCATTGTTGTGGGATGAAACGGGAAGCTACCGTAAAAAGGATGTAACACCCCCAACTTTTCAATACCGAGTATTGAAAATTCTCGAGTGTTACCATAAATTTTAACGTAATATGTACATATGTACGATACCAGTCTAACTATCATAACCGTACATCCAATCCCCAACACGAACCTGACCATTTGGTATAGTTGCTATTCACAGATCAAGTCATCCAACCATTGATCACCTCGTTGGAAATATGTACCTTTCCTTGACTAAATCAATGAATAACTCTTTATCCATAATAATTTAGACATAAGTTCTTCCATAAGGATTACTTAAAAAGGCACATACAATCATGTAAAACCATTAGATTTCATAAAACTCTTAGATCAACAATGATTACGAAAATGTCACTAACCTAGACCCCCAAATTCTAGTTCACAAGGTTCTCACGATCCGTTTGATGAGAAACCTTACACCATGCCAACATATCACTAATTAACCGTACGTACCAAATTTCAACCCTTGAATCAGCAAGATCAACAGGTAAATCAAATACTCACCTGAGGATGGCCCACTTGAGCTTTAGACCTGCCTGATCTCTAATTAGGGACCCATGTGGGCCCCATAACTGACCCGAATGCACACAGTATAGGTGCACCGGCGGTGCACTAAGCTAAAAATCAGGTCAAATTGTGTTTGACCAGAGGCTTCTCTGCGAAAACCCGATTTTCATGCGATTTTGTGATTTGAACGGACAGCCATCCGTCTGATGACTATAGTGACCATCCATCTCAATCGTGATGGGAGATCTGGATCGTCCATCTTGTCCGGAGGGAGGATCCAACCAAAAAAACATAGGTCCCACCACCAATCAAAACCCAACTGATCTCAAACCGCATGCGGTTTCTCGCTGTTGGAGATTTAAATAGACAGTGTTCATTTGAGAGATTTGTGGCCCACCAAAATCGTCCAGCCAGATGATCTGGACTGTCCATCCTGTCCAGGGGAAAAATCCGACCACACCCTAGGTCGTTTCGCACACTGGCAAGATCCCATACGTAACAAATCCGGCCACAAAATTGACTGCTCTCGAACTTCTCTTCCGTTTCTCCCTATTTTCGCTTTTGGGATTTGAATCCGACTGTGACAAAAACGTGCAGTGGGACCCACCGTCATGCGATGATGAACGAATCTAAGCCATTCATCGCCATTCACTGACCATCGTCCCTGTGATGGTTTCTGTCCAAACAAGAAAGGGAAGAAATTGTCCCAAATTCTTGCTAGATTGCACGGATACCTTCGTCAGCCTTCACGTGGAGGTGCAGAAAGGATCCCTTCATAGCACCTTGATAATCTCACGTTAACCGCTGATCTAGTGGACCAGGAGGCATCGGATGACCAATCTGACCCACCTGTAGGTGTCCAAAGGGAAGAAAGATGGGTCGATTGGTCCCACCATGAAAATAGGGACCCTATGCTCTATCAAAGCAGCTACAGAGGCCCACTCAGGTACAACTCAAATCCAAGAACTGATTAGATCTACGTGATGCTACAAGGATATAACTGGACTGGCAGCCATTTAACCATAGGACTTGTGTCCGTTTCTCGCTTTTGCACAGTGCTGCATAAGTGAGACGGTGCAAAAAACTTCCAACCAACCCGGAAGTCCTCACCCTGTAAGAATCCTGCATTCGACCGAGAGGAGAAGGAAAGGATAGGAAAGAGAAGAAAGATGGAAGGAGAAGTTCGAACAAAGATTTGGTTCACCCAGACCAACTGTCCATTTAGCAAGAAGAGGAGAGAGAAAAGAAAAGAGAAAGAAAAGAGAAAAAGGAAAGATAAAGAAAATAAAACAAAAGAAAATGAAGGAAGAGAAATAAAAGAAAAGAAAGAGACAAAGGAAGAAAGAGAAACAAAGGAGAGTACGACCAGAAGAATTCTGGCCTTCACCGACAGTAAGGAGGAGGAAGAAAACTAAACCATGCATCAACTTGTGAAGTTGCTGCCCAACTCACGTCAGGTCCGAGCTCGAGGTTCTTCTTTTTTACTTTTAGATTTTTATGTTTCTTCTCATAGAAATGGTGATGGAGAATTCCACTATGATAGACAAAGATTACTTGGTGGAAGGACACACCGAAATCCATAGTCTCTGAGTGAAACACTTGAACAAACAACATGTTCGATCATCCCTCAACTAGGATTTCCATTCAATATAATTAGATCTCACACTATTATAAGTTAGGATTTAACTTAATCTTAACAAGTTCGAAACCTCTAGATTAGGATAAAGTTAGGTTATAAGGTGTTCTTGGCATCCAACACTGGTAATAGACAAGCAAGATAACCAAAGGTAAGGGTTTTATCCTTTAAGTTTATGGAACTTTAAGTTGATATGCCTTATCTTACCTGTTACATACTATGTTTTCATATTGTTATGTTTTCCTTCCTGCAATTGTTTAATTTATCATCAACAATTATCTACCCTTTTAGGAAATATGATATGATGTTAATTACAAGTGATCTTTATGAATTAATTTGGGGCGATGTATACAAACCTTGCCCTTGCCTTTACCAATTTTGTTGAGTTATCCCTTGCTACTCTTCTCTTTATTTAGTTGGCCATTGCCACTCTCCTTATTATTGAATTGGTCATTGTCACTCTTCTATTTGTTGAGTTAACCCTTGCTACTCTTTTCTTTATTTAGTTGGCCATTGTTACTCTCCTTATTATTAAGTTGGCCATTGCCACTCTTCTATTTGTTGAGTTGGCCATTGTTGCTCTTCTTTTATTGAAATGACCATTGTCACTCTTCTCTTTAATTTATCAGCCTTGTGTTATCTATTTTTATGGCTTGAGCATGTGTCTTGGATTTCCAAAACCTCCATAATTCAATTTATCCCTCTATAAGTGCAAGTGATGTGTTAAGAGGTATCATAACTAAGCTTGTTATATCTTCAGGGTAGCCGGCCATTTGCTTTGTGTAGAGGATGCCCTCCGATCACACACCTGTTATATGCTGACGATACCTTAATTTTCACTAATGGGAGCAAATCCTCGCTGTTAGTGATCAAGAAATTCCTGGATTCCTTCCAAGCATCCTCTGGCCAAAGGATAAATCTTAGGAAATGTTCCTTTTATTGTGCATCAAAATTGTCAAGTGCTCGAGTTAGCATGATTGAGTCTATCCTCGGCTTTGGAAAATCGTCAGCTTCTTTCTTTTATCTGGGTGTTCCTATGGAGGATGGTAGGCTCCAAGCTTCAGCTTCAATCCGATGGTAGACATAATTGTGAGGCGCATTAATTGGTGGAAGGCCTGCATTTTATCCCAGGCTAAAAGAGCGGCTATGGTGAAGAATGTCTTAGCTGGTATTCCGATTCACTCAATGGCGGCTGTACATATTCCTTCTCAGGTGCTAAAATTAATTGAGAGACGTATGGCGAATTTTTTCTGGGGTTGGTCAGAAGGGAAATAAAAGTGTCATTGGAAGAATTGGAATTTGCTAGCCACGCCAAAGGATGAGGGAGGCATTGGCTTTAGGAAACTTGCGGACATTATGAAAGCGTTTCGTATTAAAATGGCCTGGTCGATTAAATTTGGTTAGAAGGACAATGTGTGGAATTCATTCATGATAGCTAAGTATCACCACGACTTGTCTTCAGGGCTTTTGGCTCTTTCAAGGCAGTTATCATCCCCCCTGTGGAAGAGAATCAAGGAATTCATTCCTATGGTGGAATCCTGGGTTCAATGGCAAATAGGTACTGACCTCTGCAATTTTTGAAAATCGAATTGGACTGGGCTAGGGCCGCTCGAGCAGCTGGCTGAAGTCGAGGTGCCAGTTGGATTGCTCGATGATCAGGTGTGTCAGGTGATTGGTCCTTGTGGTCCTCTTCCTCCCTCTACGACTTTCCTTCTTCTCCCTCAGAGAGTCATTGACCACGTCTTTTAGGTAGGGTATTGTACCACAGAAGGTGTTGACGTGCCATTTTGGCTGCTCACGGTTTCAGGGGTTTTTTCAGTTAAATCGGCGTGGTCTTTGACCAGAGCTTCTAGGCCGGGTCGGAGCTGGTCAAGATGGGTTTGGCACACCAAACTGCCACCCAAAATCTCCCTTTTTCTCTGGAAGGTGCTGCAAAATGCGGTCCCAGTGGATAGTGCGGTCCAATCTCGGGGTGTTCATTTAGCTTCCAGATGTGTCTGTTGTTCTTTTCCTAGATCCCAACCTCATGACATTGAGACTCTATTACATCTCTTCCTCAACAGCAGTATCGCTCAAGTGGTATGGCAAGCTGTGGGTGGATGGTTTGGAATTAGTGTCATGGATGCTTCCTTAGTTGAAGCAAGGCTTTCTTAGTGGTGGGTGGCGGTCCGTTCTAGGCAGGATAAATCAGTGAACCAAATGATTATTCCTTATATTGTTATATGGGAGATATGGAAAGCTCGTAATGCGACAGTTTTTGATGATCTACTGGTAACTTGTGATTGTGTTCTCTCGAAAATCAGATGATGGGACACTCTTTTTTGCAATTCATCTGACCAGGGCTACAAGTTGGGGTCAGGTCTGTCAGATTCTACAATGGTAGGTGCTATCTTGTCTAGTGCCATTAGAAAGTGTGGTCGTGCAGGTTTGATTAGATGGGAGAGGCCATCGCCTGGATGGGTCAACATGAATGTTGATGGGTCAGCTAGAGGCAATCCGGGTAGATCGGGAGGGGGTGGTATTTGTAGAGAGGAGATGGACAATTTTCTCTTTGCTTTTTCAGGTGGCTATGGAGTTGGCACTAATACCGTTGCAAATTGAGAGCGGTGCATGACGATCTTGCTTTGGATATTCAAAGGGGTTATAGCTAAATCATCTTAGAATCGGACTCTAATCTGGTAGTAGATTTGCTCAATGGAGTGGCAACGCTGGGAAGGAAATGGAGGATGTGGTTGCATAGAATTTATCAGTTACAGCGTAATGGCCGAATCAAGTTTGTGCATGTTCTAAGGGAAGGGAACTCGCCGGTGGATTTTTTGGCTCGACTAGGGAGCGCTTCTTAATCTGGTACGTGGTTCGATCGGCCTTCAGAGCTGCCTCATCAGGTGAGAGGTTTCCTTTTTTTTGATAAAGTTGGTTTGGGAAATCTTCGGTTGAGGTAACCCCCTGGCTTTGGATATAGCCCCTTGTTGATAGTTCTTTTGTTTTCTGTTTTACGATAGGCCTTCGTCAGGGTATCTTTTTGTTTGCCTGGCTTAGGCCCGAATGAGCTGTATATGTTCCCATTGAATATATGAATGAATCCTCTTTTTGTTAAAAAAAAAAAAGAAAAAAAAAGAAGGTATCATAACTAATGATTCAAATATCTTATCATGGACATAATGCGCTTTGGGTAGAGACTCTTGGTTCAACGCGTAATTCCATGGGTATTGGGTAGTTGTGCATAAATTGATGTAAGTAATTCGTAATGCGTGTTATATCACTTTCAGGATTAGATGTCGCAAATAGTCACTCCATGAATAAATCGTGTCATGTAATTCATTCGACTTATGTGTTGTGCCACCTTAAGGTGTTCACATAAATCCACGGTAGCGTCAAACATGCTGATGAATCTCCGTAGTGTGAGAATGCGGGGCGATTTGAATTTTCTAAGAATTGTATTCCACATTGTGATGATCACTATGTATGATGAGTCGCACACACTTTACTAGGCATGCATTTCATGTAGGTTGTTTCCACATACTGATACTTCTTATAATAGTGGAGTTCGAGACATATCAGAACCCTTACATTACCTTTATGAATCTCTTGAATTATTGTTAATCTTAAAGGATAACCATCACTATGAGTAGGGCGTTGACCCTCTCCAACCGTACAGATGATGCAGGTGATGTATAGATTGAAGACCTAGAGGACAGTCTCCCTATGAAAGATTATATTGAAAGAATAAGAAGATAGTTTGATGATTTAGTTTTGTACTTCCGCAGCAAACACGATAAATATAATAAGCTCCCAATGAAAGGGCATTTGACAATCTGCTAAATTCTCTTATTATTATGTAATAATCAATACAGTCGATTTTATTCCCATGAATGTTACCTTCATGAATATATCTGGATGTGATCTAAATAGAAAAAAGTATGATTTTTAAAGCATCCAATTTATACATTATTAACACCCAATTTTCTTGGGCACGAGTATAAACTCTAGCCATGAAAATTCGAGATATTTCAGAGGTAACGACAATTGTTGTTGTGGGATAAGATGGGAAGTTATTCTAGGGTGGCGGCGATGGCAGGATGCTTAGGAAGCTGCTCTAGAGTAGTGAAGAGAGAGAGAGAGTGAGTGAGAGAGAGTGAGAGAGAGAGAGAGAGAGAGAGAGAGAGAGAACTAGGGGGTGGGAAACCCTATCTCCAAACCTTGTTTTGGAAAAAAAAAGAAGGAAACTTTATGAGAGAGAGAGAGAGAGAGAGAGAGAGAGAGAGAGAACTAGGGGGTGGGAAACCCTATCTCCAAACCTTGTTTTGGAAAAAAAAAGAAGGAAACTTTATTTATAATATTTTATAAATAAAAGAGAAACAATAATCTAAGGCTAATAACCACTAAATTTGACTCCTGTTGTGCTCATTATTATGAGAAATAAATAGAAGAAATTTGATAAATGTGGTTTCTTTCTTTGTTAATTCTTCCATTAACCTAATGTTTGGAATGGGATAATTATAGTTAGGCTTGATTAATTTTTTATAATTAAACAATTAATCAAGCCTAACTACTACTAACTATCCTAAGATTTCCTAGTTGTGCATGAACTCAAAACTAAGAGTGACTATCAAATCACCATGGTCATTCATTGATTGAACGGTTCAGATTGTCCATTTCCATAACACTCTCCCTTAAGTTGGTGTTAAGATATCAACAATCCCCAACTTGTATAATGAATTTTGGAATTTAAGCATTCCTATAGCTTTTGTGGAGTAATCAGCTAGTTGATCTCCTGTTCTTACAAACGAAGTAGTGATCACCTTAGCTCGAATCTTCTCACTAATGAAATGATTGTTGACTTTAATGTATTTTTTTTTCGTTGAATATAAGATTAGAAGCGTGTGAATGCTAAAGCTTGTGAACATTGGAGGGAAGAATGGTGCGTCATTGGTAGAGGTGACAAGATCGGCTTCTTTCATTGGATTGGGGGACGTGAACACTTCCTTTACTGTTCTAACATTCAGTTGGCATTCCTTCTAGAATCGGTTGTATCGAGGAGGCCTGATGAGGCTACTAAGGGGAGATCGTCCTAGCCCTTATTTTAGCTTCGACTTGTTCCTCATCGCAGACGGGTTGGGTGAAGTTGGTATATGGACGCAAGACAAGGTATTTAGAGATGCTTGAGTTTGCCAAGTGGACGATTATAGAGATTTTCTCCTCATCATCGATGGGTTTCTTCATTTTGTTAGCCATGGCTTGCCAGCATTCAACGTATGTAGACAACAACTCATCATCCCTATGCCTTAAGGTTCTTAGTGTTGTATTAAGATTGTATGTAAATTGATTAATAAATGCTCGGGAAAGTTGTTCCCAAGTTTTAATTCGATGGTAGTCCAGTGATGTGTACTGGTCTAATACGCTTAATGGACTTCTGAAACAAATAGATCAATGTTCTGTCATTGCCTGCCACGGCATTAAGCTCACCATAAAATGCTCTTAGCTGGTTTATAGGACATCTTGTACCATCACATTTTTTAAAATTTGGTATCTTAAAGTCTAGAGGTACCTTTGCATCAGGGAAGGGACAAAGGTCTTAGAACTTGGTGGATGGGAGATCCACCCTATGCTGCTTTTGTAGTTTTCTATCCATCTCTTACAATTACTCTCGGAGTTGTTTGATTTCAGAGGAGTCATATGGTTGTTGAGGGTCAAATATTGCATATTGGACCCCATTTATATCTTGGTTTTATGAACATGATAATGCTTAAGGTCCTATTTTACTTATGTTTGTGTTGCACGGTGAATTTGAGAGCTTGGATTGAAAAATGTGATAAAAGCATGAATTTGACGCTCAAAGATCACCAAGGCAAATAATGGATCTTAGGAGACAAAGATTGAAGATTTTCAGGTCCCGAGATTCATGAAAACCAAGTGGAGAAGGAATGAAGCCAAAAGAACAAGTGCAAAATACACATTGACTATGTCATCGAGCACTGTTCAATGACATAGAGGACACATTCGATAACATCGAACACAGGTCGATGACATCAAATTTATGAAGGAAAATCAAGTTGGTCATTGGATAAATTGAAGATGTTTTCCGATGACTCGAGAACTTGTTCGATGACTCGAAGATTTGCTCGATGACACGGAAGGCTTGCTCGATGACATCGAATTTTCTATGGAATTTCGACAAAACTTGATAGACATATTGGGCACCATTTTCGATTACTCGAAGCACTCCTCGATGACATCGAAGATCTGCTCTATGACATTGAAGGTCTCTTCAATGACATCAAATTTATTGAAGAAAGTAGAATAACTCTCTCGACTGTTTTGGACACATTATTGATTCCTCAAACATTGCTTGATGACATCGAAGGCCTCTTCGATGACATCGAAAGTAGGTTCGATGACATAGAAGGTTACAGAGTTCGGATAAAGCTATAAAAGCGCAAAAAAAGCACGTATTAAAAACACCTTCGATGACGTCGAAAACTGTTCGATGTCATTGAACGAATTGCGCGAATTTACGCGGAGTGCGTAAATTTGAGGCAATTTTCAAATTTTTCAAAGGAGGCACGAAAGGAGGTGTGGCACAACTAAAAAGAAGAGTCCCCAAGGCATCCCTGGGCATAATCTAGGGGTTAGAGGAGTGGAGTAAAAGCGTGGAGAGCCATCGCCAAGCGTTTTTCTTCTTTTCTTCTTTAGTTTTTCATTCTTTCTTCTAGGGTTTTAGTTCCAATCATGACTATAGTTAGCTAAACCTCTTACATAGGGCTAAGAGGTGAAGCTTGTAGTGTGATGGGATGTTTCCTATTGCTTTGATTCATGTTTAAGTTGAACTCTCTTTGATTCTAGTTTAATATTTAAGAAATACTTTTAGTTTTTAATGATTTGTTGTGACTCAAATTACAATAGATCTGCGATAGCTTTGAGTATCTTTTTTCATGTTTTGAGATTGTGAAGTTAGTAAATCCTATTGTTCACTATCGTCCCTTGAGCATGGTTGGATGACGGAATCCCTTCTAATATTCATGATTCTTTTATGTTTGGTTATGAGATTGGTACATCCTATTATGAGCCATTGTCTCCTTTGCATGGTTTTGTGATGGAATCACTTCCAGTTCCTACACCTCTCATCCATTGAGAATTAGGTCAACGGAGGTTCAGATTGGGTTTTACTGAGATATCTTCCAACTGGATAAGATAGGATGCTAATTCCAGTTGTGTCCTTGAATCAAGCATAGATCTCCCTGATCTCTACAAATGGATCTTTGGATACTTTAGTTCCCACCTTTAAATTCTTAAGTTTCTAATTAAATCCCTCATAATTACTCCCTTTATTTCCAGATTTAGATTTGCATCTTTTTCTAGTTCTACCTCTAGTTGCTTTTAGAACACACACGAGGTTAGTCCCTGTGGATTCAACCTCGGTCTCATCGAGATTATTACTACATCACGACCCTACACTTGGGGTTGTGAACAATGGGAGAGGTTTTGCCCCTTTCCGGGCTTGCCCTATATCATTCTCGTAGTAGTTGACATTATTGACACCTCTATAATTCCTACCTAGAGGAGGTTGGACTTAGTGGTTGCTCCCATTATAGGGAGATTGTTGAACTGGGACTGGAAAATGAGGCTGCAAAGAAATCCTGGTGGTAGGTGATTGTTGAAATTGATTAGAATTATCGTAAGGGAGAAATTGTTAGAATTAACTAGGAGTTCATGGTGTGGAATAATAGAACTGACTCCAAAATTTGGGAGGATATTGGAAGAAATGCCCTGAGGTAGATGGTTGAGATGGATGGATGTTCCATTGGGAGGGTATCGGAAGTCCCGCGCAGACATTAACTATTGTAGTTGTTGTGCTCAGCCAACTTGGGTGTTGGATATTGGAACTTGCGCTGATGTGAGCTAGCAAAGCATTTCTTTCATGATCTTTATATTCTGGACCACCTTCTTGATGCAAGAGACTAGCATTGATCCTGTTGGATGCGATCGTGGGGGAATGCCTTCCTGTATATTGAGAGTGGAGAAAGGGAGAGCTACTTCTTTGTGGTTGACCATGGCTATTTAGGATCTGGATCGGATTTAGTTTTTTTTTTCTTTTAGTTTTTTGGAATGAATGTTGATGCAGATGTAGATGCAAATGTAAATGTGCGAGAACTGGTATTGTTCAGGAATTAGTAAGATCTTGTTTTTTTTCCAAGTCGGGTTACGATTAAAGCAACTAGTGCATCCCCGATAGAGTCTTAATTTTGTGGACGTTAGAGGGAAGATTTTTCGAGGAGACGGGAGATCGAATCTCCTTTCCACTAGTTGCATCACTCGAGGGTTTTTTGTTTACAGGTAACAATATTTGTCCAGAGTCGCCACTAACCAATTATTTCGATCTTATAGTTGGTTAGACCCTGTAAAAATGCTTAAGATTGAGAATCCAAAGATCCTTAACCTTAAGATAACTCGTGAGTTTACGTTCCAGAGATTCTTAGTAAGGGACTACGATTATAGAGAGGGAAGGTGTTAGGCACCCACTTTGCCCGTACGAATGTACAGTCTTTACTTAACAAGATCTAAGTAATTTATGAGGAATAGGACTAGTTCTCGCATGTAGAAAATGTAATGTGATGTGATGGCAATGGTCATTGATCGATTCAAATTTCTAATGGGCATAATCAATTTATCGGCAAGCCACAGAGCATACGTTCGAAATGATCGAGTGAAGAGTACAAAGTATATATGTATGAGATGCATGATGATGTATTGATGTTTATGATAAAACGATGGCCAACCGACTAAGGTTTCTGAGGGACCTTCTTCAATTATATTTGCAGGCCAGAGAGCATATGCTCATTAATTACATTGTTCACACGGGGAAATGTAATATATATATATATATATATATATATATATATATATATATATATATATATATATATATATATATATATATAAATGATGGCTAACTGGTTAAGGTTTTTGGTGCGTGGGACCAGATTATATCGGCAAGCCTCAGACCATACGTCCATTAGTTAGATGCGAGAAAACGATGAAATGCACTTTAATGCTGATGTATATGAGGAACAAGGGAGTTGAGAAGGGAATGAATGTTGCACGATATTAATACTCTTGTTTGATAAAAATAATTGAAGCTTGAATGGTTGGATGAACAGTATTGTCGTAAGGCTAGATTGAGTGGCTTATGAGGCTTGGAATCTAGCTAGGCTAGAATGGACCAGGGCTTCTCTCTCTCTCTATCTCTCTCTCTCTCTCTCTCTCTCTCTCTCTCTCTCTCTCTCTCTCACTCACTCTCACTCTCCTTGGTGGAGGGATGGCTAGATAGCTAAAGCCCTAAGGGATAAAGAGGCTTTAAAATGGGAGTGGATGAGTGTTTTCTGATGAGAATGGATGTTTTAAATGAGAATGAGAGGAGGCTATTTATAGCCTACAAACTTACTTTTCTTGTAATTCTTGGTGATCGTAAGGGTAAAGGGTGGTTGAATGGATAGGATTAGAGATTACCACATGGCAACATCTTATAGGTTGGATGAGGTGGTTAAAGGGTAATTTTGGGTAAGGAGGTGGGTATTGGAGTAAATACACTTCAACCATACACTTAGGGTTTGAAAAATGAGAATTACGTATGCTTGAGGGACACTATCCCAAAGAAGGAGAGTGCCACATGGCCATTGGTAACCTGGTTGCCACTGGTCCTCACTTAGACTCCCTGCTTTGGCAGGTTGCCTCCTCTAAGAATGTGGATGCTTTATTATGAGGGTTGTTGTTTTTATATTTTGCCTTTTTCTCTGATTGGGCTTGCTTTTGGGCTTGGGTTCGGGTTCGGGTTCGGGCTTAATTAGGTGAGTTGACTGGATTATTGCTTTAAGTAGGCCGACTAGGTGAGTCAGCTAAGCGAGTTGCCCGAGTGAGTTGACTCACTAAGCTGACTTAAGGTTCAAGGGTTTTAGGTTCCTAGGGTTTAGGGTTAAGTCGACTGGGTTGACTAGTTTACTGGACGGAATGGGCTGAGTTTATGGTTTAAGATTGATATTCCTAGGGTTTAGGCTTTGAGGGTTAGGGGTTTAGGATTGGGGTTTAGTTGTTTATCTATCAATTCAAACTTAATCAACTTATCATCTTGTGGTGGGGTGTCTACAAAGGGATATGAATAGCTACCTAATAATCATAAAATAACTCCATTAGATTTTTAATAGGAAATCTCATGTCTTTAAGCAAAACTTTGATCCATATAAGCTCATAAGTGGTTAAGGCCATTGGCCTGTATTCAATTTCAACTTTGTATTATTATTATTATTATTATTATTATTATTATTATAGTTATATACATGACTGAATTACCACCAATGAAGGTGCAAGTACCAGTTATAGATCTTCTGTCAAGTGAACAATATGCCTAATCAGTATTCAACTACTCTATTATCTTCAAATTCCCATTGCACTTCATTGGCACTCCTTTTCCAGGAAACCTTTCAAATACCTGAGAATTCTATTTAGAGCTTTCATATGAATAGTGTATGGATCATACATGAACTGACTAACCAAGGCAATGACTTGAATATAACTAGATAAGTAATAGTTGGCTATATGAGTTGTCCCTTCTGGTGGTGCATCTCCTGTCGGGCTCATCTCAATCTGGGTGGAAGTGGAGGGATTGGATCAACAAAATTTGGAATCTTTCTAGGCATTGCCAGGTTTTGTTTACTTATGTTTATAGAGAAGGCAACAGGTCGGCGGATGGAATGGCCAATTTGGGCAGCAACAATCAAGGTTCATCCCTGTTTTCCTCCCTTCCTGGCCTTCCGTAGGTGGTTAGGGACCTGCTGTTCCTTGATAGAGTGGGGCTGGGGGCGGTTAGGAAATGATATTTAAGGTAGCTTGTACACCAGCGCCTCTGTCTGTTGGCATCTACTTTTGGTCAGTTGTTGCATATGATAGGTGTGGCTCGCCCTTTTTTCTGTTGGGCCCCACCTGAAGAGTTGTAAATTTTTGTGTTATCTATATATATATATATATATATATATATATATATATATATATATATATATATATATATATATATATATATATATATATATATATATATATATATATAAGTTGTCCAACCGAACATTGAAATCATCCAGTTTCTTTAATTAACTTCTCTTTTTATTTATTTATTTCTTTCTTTTTTTCTCAAGATTAATACTACAATCAACTAGTGTATCCGCAGCCTTTACAATCAACTTTCCTTAAGTAAATCTAGGGTGTATCTTGTCTAAGAGAAGAATATACCATTTTTTAAGAGGTTACTTCCATTCAGAAAATATATCACTTTGCCCAGATCTTTTATCTCAAATTAGGCTTTGAGACTGTCTTTAATTTAGCTATCAAATGACTTGATCATCACTGCCTATGGCTATAATACATACTAGTAAAATATAAGAAAATAATCATCTATTTCTACACTCTTCGCTTGATGACCAATGTGTAGCCAGCTCCACTTTGTTCATATCCGATACCTTTTAGAGCTGAACGTAGTTTTTGGAACCAGGTGATTGTTTAAGCCTGTAAATTCGCCGTTTCTTAAAACCACTCAAAATATTGTTAATGTAATACTTGATATCGAGTCGAATCAAGTGAAGATATGGTGTGGCCTTTGAGTCAACCCAACCTAGCTAAAGATGGAGTCGAGTAGGTTTTCAGATTGTTTGAACTATGATTAGATTATTAGAGGAAGGCAAGTAGTAGCATGAAAAGCTTTGATTTAACCACTACTTTCCATAATGGAAACCTTAGGTTTGATGATGTGCCAATGCTCCATCATTGTTTGGCGCATGGTATTAGATGGGATTAGGTGGGATGGTATTCAAAAAATGTAATTATTACATATGACAGAGATCGTCCCTGTTACCATGAGATAACATGGGACAAACATAACGTGGTGTCCACTGTTTAGTTTGTTGGCTATTAAATAGATATTCAACCCATCATTTGAAACTATTGAGAATAACATTTATGTGTTATATCCACACCGTTCACCTGTTTTGCGACATTAATTTATAGCATGGGCCCAAATATGAGGCAGATCTAGAGCTTCTGTGGACCACAATACAGAAAGCAGTGGGAACAATGACCCCACTGTTGAAATCTTCTTAGGGTCCACTGTGGTGTTTATTTGCCATCCAATCTATTCATAAGGTCAAAAAAACTTGGATGAAGGGAAAACACAAATATCAGCTTGACCCAAAACCTACGTGGCCCTAAATAAGTTTTCAATGGTAGGCGTTCAATCCCCGCTGCTTTCTGTGGTGAGGTCCACTTGAGCTTTTAATCTACCTGATTTTCGTGGTGGGACGGTGTGGATATAACCAACACATCATGGTGGGACCTACACAACTTGCTAACATCAACAACCATTTTCAAAATTTGCTGGAAGCAAAGCTACAACGCCCAGAATCCAAGAGGGACAAATGCAATTCTATCTAATAATTCCAACCTTTCTCATTCTCCCCAGACATTAGATGGAATTGGCATGGAACCAAATGCAATTCCATCCCACCTAATCTCATGTGATACCATGGGCCAAACGCCCCCTTAATGGATCCGCTTGAATTTTGTGCCCTGTGATCTTGACCTACCTTTTCAGCAGCTTACAACACATGCGACATATTTACTGCATGCACTAACCTTGTGGGCCATTGAGATGGATGGATGTGAATGTTTTGTTTTATTTATGTTACAGTGGTTGATAGCTCACCCGCAATTCCTATCAAATCCTCTCTACGTTGGTGGTGAATCATATTCTGGCATAACTCTTCCTATCGTCGTTCATGAAATAGCAAATGGTAATTTTCCTTGACTTCAAGCTCATTGAAGACCGTTTATTTTTACACACGCCCACACACCACACACCATATGGTGCTCGAAGCCATGATGCCGGTGTTAAAACTCACGAAATCTACCAATGAGCCGTGAGTAGGAACCATCATCGTCGTTAACATATCCTCACACTCTCCTATTTCAAATGGTTATTCAAATACTTCTTACAACAAATTCTAACTAGCCTGCAACTAAATGAGTTTGACTACATTCTTTCATATACAGTTGTAGGCATCTATAAATTGCAATGCATTTTATATATCCAAGTATGGATCACGTTAGCAATTTCAAGTCTCTATAATTGTAAAACACTCACGGTACTTTTTTATTTTTTATTGGAAGGTCCTATACACAATAGAACCTAACACCACTCCACATGAACCTTTACACATGAATACACGTGCCAATCTGGCATTTGCATGTGACATATGAGTTGTGCATCATGTGTAAAACACCGTGCAGATCATGGACACGGATTGGCTAGTGACCTTGCCACTAGCCAATGGCTAGTGGTTGGTGCTCTGTGGGCCCACCATGATTTATGTGTGTTTCATCCATGCCGAATGTGTTTTTTCATATCATTTTATGGTATGATCCCAAAAATGAGATAAATCCAAATCTCAAGTGGACAACATCATAGGAAACAATGTTGATTGAATGCTCATAGTTAAAAACTTTACAGGGGTGATAGAAGTCTTAGATCAAGCAGATTTTATTTTTTTTCCTTTCATCCTAGTGTGTGTCTGTATGACCTAAACAACAAGTTGGATGTTGAAATAAACATTATATTGGGCCATAGGAGGATTTTAATAGTGGATATTCAATCACTACTGTTTTCCCATGGTGTGGTCCACCTTAGAATTAGATCTTTCTCTCTCGTTTATTATTATTATTATTATTATTTATTTATTTATTTATCAAGTCCTAAAATGATCTGGAAAAATGGATGGGCGGCATACCGTATATAAAATGTTGGAGATTGGGCCACGGAATCAAACAGAAATGAATCTAGGATAATAATCCAAGAGCACCAAGCAAACACAAGAGAGCACAAAGATTCAACGTGGAAAATCCTTTCGAGAAAAAACCACGGCACAAAGCGACAGATTTTTACTATAAAAACAGAAATTACAAAGAGAGAGGACTTACCTGATTTGAAGAATCACGAATCTCACCCTTGCTACACTCTTTGTAAACCCTAGAACCATTTTAAAAACCCTTGGAATACCTTTAGAAAGCTTAGCATACCTTAGAATGGTCCTAGGGACTCCTATTTGTAGCTTAGGAAACCTCACTTTCGCACCTCCCTGAAAGCTCCCTCGAATTTACTCAGTCCGCACACAATCTGCGTAACCCTCGACTAGTCAAGCTTGTCATTCGACTCGTCGAAAATCTCGAAGATTCCAGATATATTGTTGCTGAACTTCGAGCCGAATTTCCTCAAGACTAGTCGAAGATTTCCAGATTTAAAACATCTTTTAACAATATAAAACACATACATCATGGTAAGGCCCATTGAGCACCGACCACTAGCCACCTGACTAGTGGCAGCCTTGCTAGCCAAACCACGTCCATGGATCATGAGGGAGAAGAAATCGGGTTGGTCGAGTGTGAGACTTGGACCTACTAGCCAATAATCTCGATATTTGATTTATATAACATCCAACCTATCCAGAAGGTTTTTCCATCCTGAAGAACAGATGATGAAAAAAATAAGCGAATCCACTGATCATGTGGGTTATACCATAGTAATCAATGGAAAACCGTCAGTTTGATCCAAGTTACACTTGTGGCGAGCCTCACGAGCCGATCTGCCTGATTTTGGCAACAGAGGGTCTTCATTGTGTAGACTACCTTCTGAACAGATTGGATGTCATTCACACATAGTGCATTGATGAGCATGAGCTAGTTCCATGATAACTTCATGAAGCAATATTGACTTCTTTTTTTTTGAGTTGCGTTTGAGACGTCCTTTCATGGTATTACAGGGATTGACGCTGGACAGGAACCAATCCTCAATCTTAAGGTATTTAATTCAATGGAAATTTCTCTACTTCAGGAAATTTCTGCATATGGGAACCATCCAAACCATTGCGTTTGTGCCCCAATCAAGGATATGGATCATGCCCAAAGAACATCCTAAATGGGGCATTGGTAATCAATGGTTGGCATGCAAATAGATGGTTAAGAAGAAATACGCAAACAGTCGACATTCAATGGGAAAAAAGCCAAATATTGGGCAGTTAAGATCTTCCAATTTGGAACAAGTCGTTGATGGGGCCCATCAGACTATGTGATCAACGGATTGGATAATACAAACATGGTCCCACTCAAAAGAACTTCATATGCAATAAATAGCAAAGTTCACTAAACATAGATAGTCCAAAGGTGAGTTTAAAAAGAGTGTGCGACGGGGATTTTAGTTTGTACATGTGAGTCCATGGTTCAGTGATCCAAGACGTCGATATGGTGAGACTCAGCATTAATGACCCATGTGGCACACATACCCAGGACTGGAAGATCCTGGCCATAGGATATTTGTACTTTTATTAGTTGAATGGGAACCATCGATCCATGCTTTTTATTGGTTGGGTTAACACTATCCATAGTTCCTATCTTTTAATGTACGTGTGTGGCCCACCTGAGATAGACATTGGACTAATTTTTGGCCCAGACATTTTCACAATGGCCTCCACCTTCTGTGGTCCATACATTGAACACGTGTGCCATCTTGCGAGATCCAAGCCACTCACCAGCAAGGCAAGAACATGTAAATGCCCTGTCCTAACCTAGCCTCGCTCATGAGGTGGGTCACACTTGCAATATAGAATGGACAGGTATAAAAGACTGACTTACATTCCCTAATTAACGTAGACGTGCTGCCCATTTAATGAATGGGCCAGTCAGATATTCTTGCAACAGCTTCTAAACAATGTTGCGGCTCTTGATTATCACACGTGTTACCTTTATCACATGTGAGAATTTACTCATCAGCCTCTCTCACCCTTTAAATCGAATTGCTGGCAGGGCTATTTGCTCGGAAACCCAATAACGGATAGAGTAATAGATGGTGGCTCATTTGTACCGTACGCACGTGGGATGGGCCTCATATCGGCCGAACTCTACAAGGTGATTCCTTTAGACCCTCTTAAACTCGTTTCAGGTTGATTATTAGACAATTCATCGTTTTACCATCCATGATACAGACGATAGGGTACATCTTCTTTCTCGCTTATATTTAAAGAGGCCTTGGACCCTCATACTCTACATATGGTATGGAGTGGGATAAGAGGAAGGACTTCAAGAAAATACGGTGAATAAATCTTCATATTTCCACGTCATAAGGGGGTCTCTAAATGTATATATAGATATTTAGGGATTCTTTTACACACTTCTTCTCTCTGGTATGTTAGGCATAAGTAACTTATCTTAAATTACTTACTATCTAAATATGCTCTTTAATGAGTTTCTATTTATCCTAACCACTTATAGACCTTTATCATAAGAATTTAACTCTAGAAACTTCCTAGTGTAAATTTGTAATCTTTAGAAACTTTTAACTTTATCTTTTTCTTGTTTATATATATATATATAATGCCCCCGAAAACTTATACAATTGCAAAATTAGGTTTACTTCTCAACACCCCCTTTTAAACCTAATTTTCTTTCATTAACTATCGAAGCATATTTGTTAATTTGTTAATATATTGGCTTTAAGGGGTTTTGTGAAAATGTAAGCAACTTGATTTTCTGATTTGATGAAAATGAGTTCTATCTCCTTGTTCTTCATATGCTCTTGGAGAAAGGAGAATGAGTAATGAAGAATTTGCTATTGACATAGATTTTTCTAGGATCTGTAAGTGTAAAAGTTTATCAATTACATGTGATATGCACCGTCAAGTACAGGTGAACCTCATTGATAGTCCAAGACCCAATAAGACTTGATGACTTGCAGAAATCAAAGTGCGAAGATATGTAAAATGATTGTGCCTTGGTACCTTATCCTCAAAACTAAATATTCCTATCCTCTCCTTGACCCAAAAAATCCAATTGAAGATGTCTCAATAGATAGCGCCAGAGTGTTATTCCCTTGCTAAATCCTTTATCCCAAGTTCTTATTTCTTTCATGTAGTTCATTATTCAATCCTTGTGATTAAGCACATTTATTAAGTATTCAAAGATCGGATTCAAACATGAACTCCAACATTCATTGATGCCTTAACCCTGATCTTTAATAGAAAATCCTTGGTTTTAAAGGGCATTGAATGCTAGTACTTAAGTATCCTAACTTGTAACCTAAAGATCCATCACTTTTAAGTTAGGTTCTCTTACCATTCTCCCTCACCTTGGCACTACAAATGCATGCCTACTTTAAGGTTGTTATTCAAGGGAGATGAAGAAGAAGCTTTCATGACAGAGAAAGCTCTTCAACAAGGCGCATTCATGAAGGGTCATCCGCTTTGAGTAAGAAAGTTATTTACGAGTCTATTTATATGGAAACCAATTCTTATGTAGAGTTGGCTTTTAGAGTTTGATAAATCAAACTCGTTAAGTCCTTCTGTAGACCTCCTATGAGAACATACCTGTGTCATCTTCATGTAGGACATTTTGTTGAGTTTGAGATCCAAACTCACTAAGACCTTGTGTAGGCCATCGATGGATGCGAAACGTGTAGAACTTGTGTAGGTTATAAAGGTTTATGGTAAACTTGATTTAAAACCATTGTAATAATCAAATCTAGTACACTCTAGGAGAGAGTGCGTCAGTCGGGATTGAAGTAGGCATATATCCGAACTACTATACATAGTGTGTAATGAGTTGAATGAATCTTGTATATTGTTGGTTTCATTTTTACTAAATGTTCAAGAATCCACATCCTTAGTATAGCCAACATGTTTCATGAATTACAAACATGATGATTCACTGTATTCATGTTTTAGAATTGAGCTAAATTGGTATATCTATATATCGTGAAATTGATTGTAGTATTGGATGTGGACCTTAGCAATTTAATTTATAAAAAGTTTTAAAATGTCCTATTCACCCCCTATAGGACTTAGGATTACTCTTTAAATCCTATCGTATCAGCTATTGACTTAGATCGTAATTTTAGGATCCTCTTTACGCATTTGAATTTCTTTAGAAAGTTTCTTAGCTAAATGATGCAACCATATATTCACCATCTGGATAGGTTATAAGTTGAAAGTCTTTAGAAGAGGAATAAAGCAAGTCATAACTTATTGTAGTTTTTATGTACTAAAGAATCCTCTTAGCTACCTTAAGGAGGCATTTTTCTGGTGCGGAAGCTACTACTTCTCCAATGAAAAAATACTTACTCAATATACAAATAATGCAAAAAACCTCAATTTTATTTTTGTGCATTTCCGAAGGTAGCCTTTTAATTGTGTCGTGATACTTTGGTTGCTTTGCTAATGCACATATGATTTTATTATGAGACAGCTCATGATGTTCATATATATAGATCTAGTATGTGCCTCTACATATAGCATTGGATAAACCTTATACAATAATTGTCCTAGTTCTACTGTATCTTTTGTTTCATTTCTTTTGAAATAAGCACAAACATGTACTTCTTTCTTTCTCCTACACTAGATCATACACTACCAAAAAAACGATCAACGGCTACGGACTATGTTAGTTTTTGGCTACGGATATAAACCGTAGCTCATATGCTACGGCTCCTATCCGTAGCTAAAAGTCAAAAAACCGTAGCTAAAAGTAACAACCTTCCCACATCCATCCAAGCCCCTCGATGGACTCTACGAGGCCCATTAAAAATTGTATGCTCCATCTAATACGTCTATCCGTTTTGAAAAATAATTTTAGGGCAGGATCCAAAAAATGAAGTAGATCGAATGATCATGTGGACCACACGTTAGGAAATAGTGGAGATTAATACCTATCATTGAAAGTTGGTGTGGTTCAATTGGACAAAAGATTTTGTAGATTTGTGGCAACTTTTCCTATAAAAAAATTTCAAAATTAATGAATGGAGTGGATTTTTCAAATGCATCAATATGGGCCCCCCAAATAGAAAAAAAAATCCGTCCGTCCAGATCCCATCAAACGTGTGAACGTCGAGGGCTGGTTACGGACGGAATAATAGCTACGGCTTTATGGATTTTTAGCTACGACTTTAGACCGTAGTAAATCCATAGCAGGTACAAAATGCGGAAAACCGCGCTCCTTTTTCTTTTCCCCCTCTCTCAATTTTTTTTTATTTCGCTCTCACGTCCGTCCGTTTCTCACTCACTCTCACGTCCGTCCCTTCCTCTCTCACTCTCAATCTCCCACTTCTCTTTTCTCTCTCTCTCGATCTCCGGCACCATTGTTCCTGTCCCTTTCTCTCTCTCTCTGTCTCTCTCGATCTTGATCTCCCGCACCATTGTTTGAAACAGAAAAATCATCATCAGCATTCCTTAGATTGCATCGTCAGAGAGGATTTTGGTATGCGTTCTTCTCTCTCTCTTGATCTCCGGCCCCTTTTCTCTGTCTCTCTTGATCTCCGTCACCTTGATTCATTGCAAATCAAGCCTCATCCCAATTTATTGGATGATGAGGCTTGGATGATGATGAGAAATGCTGCAATAAGTCATTGGACTGTAGTAGTCATCCAACCAATGGCATGAGAAAGGAACTGTTCACTCAAACAAGAAGCATTGGTTGACGGGCTGTAGAAGACAGAGCATGGGGAGTGGTCATGGGATGATCAGAAATCTAATGGTGGGATTTCAAAGTAGGATGGGTTAAAAAATCAAACCTCAATCATAGCAAATGCCATGCAAGGATAGAAAGTTCTTTGTATGATTACCTGTTGCCTGTGGAGCCTTTGTTTCTGAATCTTAATTGCACAGATGGGTTTTCCGAATTTGTTTGCCTATATACACTCATGGGGTGGCACACCAGATCAATGATTTCAATTACTAGAACTCATATGAAGTGTTCTATATAGCATTTATCTTTATTTCAATTTCTAGATCAATGTTTTCAATCACTTGATTTCAATGAATATGAAATTTTTGTGGAGTTGGTTGTTAAAACATGCAGGGGAGTTGGTTGTTAAAATGTCAATGAGATGTGATTTTGTGGAGTAGTATATTTTCAGTTTGATTGTATTCTCTCTCTATCCGTTGATGGAATATACTTTCAGGGTATATTGTTGTTTGATACTCACAACAGACTACTATTTTGTTTGATGATGCTGAAATATTAGTAAAGGGTATTGATGTCAACACCCAACCTGATTGATTTGCTTACCCTCCATTTTCCATTTTGGGCATTCTAAAGAGTACATTTGTGGTAATATTTCAAAACCCAAAATTGAAAATAGGGTGCAGCTAAATCAATTGGAACAGGCGTTAATAACAACTCCCCTGGTTAATCCAATAACCTGCAATTGATTGCTTTCTTTCAACTCAAAAGGAATGCCATAAATTTATAGGAGCCGCATGAATCCCTACTTTTAAGGTGCTGGCCCACTTCAACCACTTATGGTCCCACTACCTCTTGTTGCAATTCCTGCTTTCTTTCATTTCTGGTAATTAAATCACATATATTCAACTCAAAGAACTTTGCTACATCAATATAGTAGTTACACAATTAGAATAGATAGCTTGAACAGGGAACTACCTCTTGTTGCATTTTAGCTAAGTACTTCAAAACTCTTTGGTGTTTTAGTTGATTTCAAATCAAGATCATAGATGCATGTGTTTAGAATTATATTCGTGAATGAGTGAAAAATACTTATTAATTATTTTTTTGGTAAGGTGCAGGTTCAAAAAGGACCCTTTGGTTAATCGGGTTTCGCCTGTAATGGATAGGGAGTGGATAACACTAAGTTTTTCGGACCCATGTTTTATTTTTGGAATGAGAAGTTTTTTAAAGTTTGCGCGAGATCACCTTCCTGGTAGAGAAACCATTTTTTGTCCATGCACCACTTGTAGATGTGCACGTTTACCGATTTCTTATGATGATTTGGAAATACATCTAATGAAAAATGGATTCGATCCAAAATATAGGGTTTGGAACATGCATGGTGAGCATGTATCACCTGAGTGCACTGAACGTGCATCAAGTTCCCAACAATGCCATAGTGTCCCAAACTTAAAAGATGTTCACAACATGATCGTTCAAGAACTCGGTGGTAATAACCTAGATAAAGTTGTCCAGGATGAGCCGAACGTGACCCCTGTAGTCGAAGGCGAATTTAGGGAAAATGAACGTAACGATTTTGAAGCAAATCTACAAGAAGCAATGACTGAGCTATACCCTGGGGCAGAAGATTTCACCGTGCTGACTTTCATTGTACAGCTTTTTAAATTAAAGGTGAACCATGGATGGAGTGAAAAAAGCTTTACAGAGCTCCTTCAACTACTAAAGAAGGTGTTGCCTTCTGGTAATAAGGCCCCAACTAATACCTACCAAGCAAAGAAGATTATTACAAAGTTGGGTCTTGATTATGTGAAGATCCATGCTTGTCCAAATGACTGCATCTTGTACTGGAGAGAGCATGAGATGAAAACTAGTTGTCCAACTTGTAACGCTTCTAGGTTCAAGACAGAAATGGATGATGACAGAAAACAATTTCAAGTACCTGCCAAGGTGTTAAGGTATTTTCCATTAACACCAAGGCTACAAAGAATGTTCAGTGTGCCATGGTTGGCGAAAGAAATGTCCTGGCACTCAACCAAGAAATTGCAACATGAAAAGATGGAGCATCCAGCTGATTCCATTGCATGGAGGAATCTCGATGACAAGTATACGGATTTTTTAGCTGAGTCTCGTAATGTTCGATTGGGTTTGGCTACAGATGGGTTTAACCCATACGGCACTTATAGCGCTTCATATAGTTCATGGCCCGTTATGTGTGTGACGTACAACCTTCCACCTAAGCTTTGTATGAAACCTCAATTTACTATATTGACTTTGCTCATTGAGGGACCGCGACAACCGGGAAAGGATATTGATGTTTACTTACAACCATTGATTGATGAACTTCAAGACTTATGGCAGAAAGGGGTCATGACGTTCGACGCATACCATGAAAGCAATTTCAATATGCGTGCAGTTCTACTCTGGACAATCCATGACTTTCCAGCATATGGCCACGTTTCCAGTTGTAGAACCAAGGGTAAATATGGTTGTCCTGTATGTGGTCCCAACACAGATTCCTTGCGACTCAAGTATGGAAAGAAACATGTTTATATGGGCCATAGACGGTGGTTGCCAATGTTGGACCAGGCTAGAAAGGACACAAGTGCTGGCACTTACAATAAGAAAGTGGAGATACGACGACAACCGATCCGTCTGGATGGGATTGAGGTCGAAAGACAAACTGCGAACCTCAATATGCGGTGGGGGAAGTCTGGGAAGAAGAATAGAAGAGGTATTGATGGAGGCCGACAAGAGCTAATCGATGACGTTGAATCACCATGGTTCTTCAAACGGTCTATATTATTTGATCTGGAGTATTGGAAAGATATTCCCGTGCGCCACAACCTTGATGTTATGCATGTCGAGAAAAATATATGTGAAATCCTTGTCGCTTTGATGTTGAACATGCCCGGCAAAACCAAGGATGATGTTAATGCGCGCAAGGACCTGAAATGGTTGGGAATTAAGAAGCGTCTATGGCTGAAAAAGAGTAATGGCAAGACGATTCAGAAATAAGGTCCTTTCTATCTAAGAAAAGAAGAGAAAAAGCTTTTCATTCAGACTTTACATAATCTGCGTGTTCCTATTGGTTTTAGTGTGAACTGGAAGACCATTGTAACGGAAGATTGCATGAATTTAAAGGGAATGAAGTCTCATTCTTATCATGTGTTGATGCAACATCTACTCCCGGTTCTTATCCAGCATGCATTCAAGGATAGGAAGGTCATTCGTCCTATAATTATAAGCTTTTGCACCTTCTTTAATGCCTTGTGCTCGTCAACCATAGACCTTCAAACGCTCATTACTCTCGAGAGGGGCATGGCTAGGACGTTATGTCAGCTTGAGATTATATGCCCTTCATCGATATTTGTCATGATGATGCATCTTACCATCCACTTGGCCTACGAGGCTCGCATATGTGGTCCTGTATACTATCGATGGATGTATCCATTCGAAAGGTACGCTATGAACTTAGTAAGAGTAAATAGGTGAAACGTCTAAAGATGCATGTATATGTAATATATCATTATTTTTGTCAGGTTCATAAAGACATTCAAGGCTTATGTCTGTAACAAGACGCGGCCTGAGGGTTGCATTGCAGAACAATACATCCAAAAGGAGACAGTTATATATTGCAACCAATACAGAGGAAAACATAAAACAAGCCTCTTGGAAAAGCTGGAAAAACGTTTTGATGGAGTCATTCCAAAACCACAAAAGTTACAAGAAATTATTGACGATGATTCTAATGATGACAATGTTGGTCCAGTAGGTTCGAGTCAAAGTGTTATCCTAATGGGTATCGAATATGAACAAGCTCGTACTTGGGTCATGAAGAGTCATCCCATCTATGATGCGTGGGAAGGGTATGTACTTTTAGCTCATATATATCTTCTTTACTTTATGCAATTTCAATATAACATTGGTATCGAATAACCCACAGGAAGTACAAAGATTTCTTGCAACGATGCTACAGGAGGACTAACAAGGTGCCTAGCGAGGATGAATTCATACCTTGGTTGAAGAGACAAACAGAGTTCAACGAATCTAACGAAGAAGAATTCAAAGATATAGTGAGAGGACCTCTAGCTTTTGCTACGCAATACAATAAGTATTGTATTAATGGTTTCCTTTTTGTCACTAAGGAATATGAGGAGAATAAAACGAACCAAAATAGTGGGGTTATGACAGAGGGTATGACCACTTTCCGATCTAGTGCTAAGGATATAAATACAGTGGATGAAAATCAACCTTACTATGGAGTCCTTCATAGAATTATCCAATTGGAGTACCGTACAGGGTATAAGCCCATCCTATTTAAGTGTGATTGGGTGAAGGTGACACATCATGGTGTTGCTGTTGATGTTGAAGCGAATCTGAGATTAGTAAATTTATCTAGTCTTTATAGTTCAGACAAAGTGGGTGACGAGCCGTTCATTCTCGCGGAGCATGCCGTACAAGTTTTCTACTCCAAAGATCATAAAAATCCTGAATGGCACGTGGTCTTGGAGGTTCCAAAAAAGATTTTTGTCAAAGAGGAGACATGCCTTCTATCAGAACGATTGAAGGCTGTAACTGATGCCGATGCAGGACCTGATCTCACCACCTTAGCAAATGCCGATGAGTTGATATTCAATGAACCTGAAGAAGTCAGTGTTGTAGTTGAGAAAACAAAGAAAAGAAAGCGATCAAGGAGAATCTATTGAATTCTTTGTATTTTTAATCCATGTAACAAAATGATATATATCGAAGGAAATATAATGAAGGTATGGATAATATATTGAATTGTTTGTGCTTTATCTGTTATCTAAATTGTTTCTTAACTATTAGGGTTTTTTTTTCTATTAGCATATAAATAAGCACATGGACTCACAGCCAGAGGCATTGGTTGCAAATGCAAGCAACACCAAAGGTAACAAGATAGTTCTCATTAATTAGATATATAGATTTCATTTTTCTTATATATTGGCGGTAATCAACGATGTTTATATATAATTATTATTCTTTTTTATGTAGATGTGCCAGCTTCTTCTTCATCTAGAAAGAGAGGCCCTACTAAGGGTGCTTCTTTACATGTGCAACCTGATAGGAAAAAAGTCCTTAAGACAAATGAATTCGGGCAACCGAATGAGGACAGTCCCAATCACAAAGACTTTGCATCGCATATCGGTGTCCTAGCCCGTGCTCATATCCCGATCATATACGAGGACTTTCGCCAGGTGCCTTGTGCACACATTCAAAAGGTTATAGAAACATTGTCACTGTTTTATGAGTTTGAGGGTCAAAGTTGGGATGCAGGTGTTTGGTACATAACACAACGTATCAATGAAACATAGAGAAATTATAAGAAAAGGTTGACTAAACAATATATAAAAAACAACGATCCTATAATTGTTAGAGATAGTCCTGCCCCCCCAGGTGTCCCTATGGAGGATTGGAGGACCTTTGTGGATCAACACAACACCGAGCAATTCAAGAGAGTAAGTGTAAGGAATAAAGTCAATCGGGCAAAGCTAAAAGGACCTGCGTGTCTTGGGAGGCGCAGCATGGCTGTTACTCACCATCAGATGGTATGTATATAAAGATAGGTATTATAGTTTAAAATTAAATTTAATTTTGATCCAATTAACTCTATTAATGATGTGTATTTGAACGATATGTTATGTGCCAAAGGCGATGGAGAGGAATCTTACCTCTGATGCCGAGATAGGTAGAGGTGATGTCTACTTAAGAGCCCATACGAGCAAGGACAAAGTCGTCCAGTATCCTGACCTTGTTGTAAGTGCACCCCTCTTACCACTAACTAGTACCATTATGAAATGTCATTATATAACTTTAAATTATTTTACGTTTATTTGTATTAATTTTGTCACAGCAAAAACTAGATGAGCTTTATAGTAGCAATCCTGCTTCTAAGATGACCGGCGTTGACGATGCCCTTACACAGGTACTAATAAAGTTTTAAAATTACTTGAGTTTTACGGTAATTATGAATTTCCTAATAACTTGATTTGCAATATTTTACAGTTGGTTGGTTCTGATAGTAGAGGACGAATGCGTGGTCTGGGTTGCTCGATAAGCAAAACAGGACTGAAGAAGTCAACCCCTGCCCGTTCAAAGCTACATAATATGGCAAAAGAAAGAGAAGGCCTAGCGCAGGAGATATTAGAGATAAAGAAATCATTGATTGATATAAAGTCCTGGGTGGGTATGCATCAAGAGGCACAATCTGGTCAAAACCTCCCATCACCACCAGTGGCTAAATCTACTCAGGGATCATCGGTATGCAATTATAATTTCGCTAATGTAATAAGCTTGCAATTATATTATAAATGCTAATAATACTAACGCCATTTTATGTGTACATGTAGCCGGATACGATATATATTGGTAAGAAATGCGAGTTGCTTGGTTGGGGCTTACGTGGTGTTGTTGCTCGTGGTCAAGTACACGAAGTTAGTCCAAATGCAATTGTCCATTGTGAGCCATTAGCAGAGGGAGCTTTTGTTGTTATCCTAACTGAGATTATACACCCTGATGCTCCTTTGTGGAAAGAAGATGGATTCGCATCTACACTTGGAGAGGCCGGTCCGGGATCACTTGTGCAATGGGGGAAGCAATCAATGAGATTCTTATAATTTGAACAAATATAGTACTATATAATTGAACATATAGTAATTTGGCTTAAGTGGGTTTTGGTTGGGGCTTACATGATGCTGTTTTTTGGCTTAAGTCGTTACTCTATATGATGTTTGGCCTAAGTAGTTACTCTACATGATGTTTGGCTTGTTTTTTTTTTTTCGTACTCTATAGTTCATCGATATTTATAGTCTGCTTGAATTTTGCACTATATATTTGAATATATTTATAGTCTTAGGCTCCATTTGGTCATTACATTGGTGTTTATGAATGTAAATTTATCTCAAACCAAATGGAGCTTAAGCCCTTTTTTAACTCCGCCAATGCAACTCCTTGCATTGCCGGTCCCAAGCCCGGGTAAAGGAGGAGGGGGAAGGGCTTCAAGGTGAGTTTTATCATTATTTTTTTTTCATTTTTTGAAGCTGTTATAGCTTTTGAGTTTATTTTTGCTTGCAGGCTGGCAGATTTGCTCGCATATGTTGGCATATGGCCTTACAATTCTTAGAGGTACGCATGGAACTTAACAGGATCATTGGCCTATAAGTTCATTCATGTTGTATCTTATGATTTTACATTCAGTGGATTATGATGTTTATGGAGACACTCTGTTTTTGAAAATTCTGTTTGGTCATTTTAATGATTTTGAGAAATTGAAACCCGTGTAAATAGAATAAATATGAAATCTAATTGCAAGGACAATTGAGAACTCCCTAACTAAAATTTTCTTATTTCAGGCACTTGTTGTCCTCATGCATGATATGGGTCCAAACTGGGAGCTGATAAGTGATGCTATCAACAGTACCCTGCAGTTCAAGGTGAAGTTGTATTTGGATCTTTTTCTTTGGTTATACTAGGAGCACAGTAACTTATAGTTATCTAAGGGAGCTGGAGCATTTTCTGAGTATGGAGCACAGTAATTTCATATTATTTACGAATTACTGGAATATGAAGGACAGCTTATTAAATGTGTTGACATGCTTGGCCGTATTGAAAATGATACTATTTAAAGTTAGAAAATGAGTTTCCAATGGTGGAAATCTAAGGAGCAAATTGTATGCTGAATATTTGCTGCTAGAAGTGCAGTATGAAGACATTATTACAGTATTTTTAATGTTTGTTTAAAGTCACAAGCCTCACATTTATTTTAATGTCTGTAACTTGCAGAATGAAGGTCTCAAACACCAAGTGTTTGAGTGTTCCTTGGCTGACCTTCAGGCTGATGAGGATCAGTCCTACAGGATTTTACAACCGACAAATTAAGATCGCTAGTCCGTAAGTGGCAAACCTTGATCAAGGCGCATGTACCAAGTCATGTATGAGCTGCGCATCTATTCTCTTGAGAAGGCAACGTAAGGCTAAACCTCTCACTTGCCTATACACTAAAATCATCTCAATATTATCACTTACATGTTCAAATCACCTCAATGTTCTCTCCATGATATTTTTCTATTCTTTTTGGATCTATAGCTTTGGGTCGGTGCTTGCATCAAGGGCAATCAGAGCAGCTCACTGTTTGACTTCCATTCAGGTTAGATGCTTTTTGAAGATTGCTGTGAAATGTTGCTGTGTGCCATTATATTTATCAGTTCCCTTTATTTGCAGCCCACAATCTTGAACAGATATTCCCATCACTTCTCACTCTTGTTTACCAGTTGTGGAACCTCTTAATCTCTATTATGTGCATTGTTCTGTTCCTGCACACCTCTAAAAAAATTGTACTATAACTGCACATGTATTCAATACACATTGTGCATGTGCACACACACATGTACACCTAAACTGCACAGTCACCCATGTCTGTTAGTTTATCATCCTTTTTAGCTAGAAGTTACCCTCCTTCAATGATGCCTGCATTGACAACAAGCTCATGTATTCGGACAATTAAGCCATAATTTTTTGAACATCATCTAGGGCATTGTGGTTTGTGGGGGTCATGTTCAGCTCAATTGGCTAGACCAAAAATTACAAAATAAAAATGAAGCATCTAAGAGAGAGTTTGGACAGGTAGAATGAAACATAATTCATCGTCTTCTTGTCATTCTGATCCTTTGTTGAGGCTATCGGTCAGTGCAAATAGTCTTCTTATTCCTCGTTGTTTTACCCAGAATCCTCACCTTGTCATCCCTTGTCACTGTTTACAAAAACCCTTCTATTAGAGGATATTAAAAAGGTCCATCTCTATTCTTCTGCCTTGAAACTCTGAATCATGAAGATTTCGATGGTCTTATGGCTTGTTTTTGGTGTTTGAAGAACATGAAACAGAAACACTTGGCTTCTGGGATCCTTTATCTTTCAGTCTAAAAACACCCTTAACCCTTCTGTATTCTTTGAATCTGGTTTTTTTTTTTTTTTTTTTTTTAATATCTTGACAAAAAGAGAATACCGATTCTCTGAAGTTAACCACTGACCTGTCAGTTCTTCTTCTTCTCCTTCTTGGAAAGGGACGATGAGAGATTATCCCATATCCTTCTATACATAGGTAAAAACCAAAAAATGGAGATTCCTTGAGGCCCAAAATCCAAAATGTCTTGCACATTTCATCCCTTGAAATTCTATGGAATGTGTAGCTACCTGATTGAGAACTTGTCACTAATGATGGCTTATATATATTTGCAGCAAAACGAATCTGTCACTAATGATGGCTTTCAGGTTAGACAGAAGTGTCTATGGCCCTCAGACCTAAGAATATATTTTTATACGTGTGGCAGGCCCGTGAGATTTATTTATTTTTTGCTAGTTACGTTGTTTGTCGAAGATCCTGAAATTTGATATGGTTACAGGAATTTGCAACCCCAAACAAATCACTGTTCCAAAATTGAAAGCCTATGAAGGTAAGTTGTGTACACATCCCTTTTGTACACAGCTATTTACTGGTTAGCTTTGTATCCCTGCTAGGTCTAAAAATGAAAGTATTGGCTATGTGCTGTAGGTACGATCTGCTACACTCGACACATGGCTTCCAGAACAGGTTGCATTTATTCAAAGTAAGCATGCAGAACACTTCTCAGCCTTCTTTATGAGCTTTTTAATTGTCGCAAATCTGCCTACCAATGAGGATAGCTTCTTAGCCTTCTTTATATTGATTTTAATATTGGTCTTACTCTTTTGGTTGTATGCAGCAATGGGAAATGAGAAGTCATAGATCAGATTACGTTCTTGAATTTCTCTATTTTGAAGTTTTGTAGCTAAAAATCTTTGTTTTTTCCAACCTAACTATAGGAGATTCAGGCAAAAAGAGCTCTTCAGAACTCTGTATTTCCAGCTGTAAGCAGAGTTTGGAATTTTATTCTGTGGAAAATAGGATTTTTTTTTTTTTTGAGACTTACAATTCCTGTTCGATAGCATACTGGGTTAGAACATGAGCAAACCGATTAGTAGCTTGACCTATTTGATGCAACATTACACGGCAACCTATTCGATAACATACTGGGTTTTGAACTTATTACAAGTACGATCTTGCTTTGATCCTTGGTTTACACACATTTTGAACTTACTGAGATGTGGTTACAAAATTTAAGTACAGTAGTTATTTGATTTAAAAGAATTACACTGTTTACATTTGGGACAACAGATAGGAATGTTATCTCTTTACAGTTAGTTTACAAGAATATGTTATAGTTTGTTTTCCATAATTTTTTAGTACTTGGGCCCCATTCAACTCAACCTGCATATTTTCTGACCGAGCAACTCAAAGAGTTTTTATGATTACTTTGATAAGAGATGAATGCTCCTGAGAAGCCTGGTTTTTAATGTGTTGGAGTATCAAATGTCTGTCTATTGATATCTCTCAGATCCTAGTTGTTGTTGGGGTGTCTCTACGTGAGGTAGTTAGCTTATACAAAGGTAGAAGAGTAATCGCAAATTTTGTGGACCTATGAGTAACTTTAAAAAAAAAAAACAAAAAAAAAAAAACAAAATCAGGTCTAACATTGTGGACCTATGACTAACTTGAATTTTAAATGGGTAAAAAGAAAAAAGAAAAAAGAAAAAAGAACCATGATCCATTTAAAACCGGATCGGTAGTGACCCTGATCCACTTTGGACTGCTTGACTGTAAGCAAATTTTGTGACCTTATGAACAAGTTGGATGGCAATTAGCCATCATAGTAGCCCTGTGAATGTTTCAAGGTGGGTGTCATTATCCCTACTACTTCCTGTGGTGTTGTCTACTTGAGCTTTGGAATTGCCTCATTTTCTGTTTCATGTCTAAAATGAGCTCATAAATTAATGGACGGCTCTCCATTCTCATTTTTCTCATGCCTGCATTAAGAGTAATAATAGCATACTAAGAGAATGCCACCTCTGCATTCTCATTTTTCTCAGCCCCGCAACCCAAAAGAAATTTGCAACTGCAACTCAGCAACATATCAGTTGTTTGGAAGTGTACCTGAAAATGTTAACAAAAGTTGGGTTGCATGGGGAATCTTTGTTATGCAAAGAATTTGAATTGCCTTGCTTTTCTGGTTAGCAAGTTAGTTCAAGGATCAGTCTTCATGCTCTGTTTGGAAGCTCAGAGTCGATTTTTGGATTGGGAGGAGGTGTACTCTCGGGAAGCAGACACAATGCTCAGCTGAGAAGGAAGTTAATTGTCAGTATTGCTTTGGGGATGTGTCTCTGAGTCAATGCAAGCCGTTTATCATGCAGCATTGTTTTTTTTTTTTTATTTTGCAGATCTTTTTGTTGGGGTATATGATACGTGAAGCTCCTTTTAGGGCTTGAACCGAAAATTGAAGCATATCCAAGATGAAGATGCAATTGGACTACACCAAAGGAAACTATATGAATGTAACGCCTATGGCTGAAAATTGTTAAGTGGCTAAAGAAGTCTTGGATCGAGCCGATATTTGCGTTTTCCCTTCATCCATGTCCATGTGACCATATGAACAGTTGGATGCAATTGTCCTCGCTGTTTCTTGTGGTGTGGTCTAGTTAAGCCTTTGATATGCTTCAATTTTTCGCTCATGCCCTGAAATGAGCTGGAAAAAATGGATGGACAGTGTAGATAAGACATACATCCATAGTGGGCCCCACATAGTTTATATCCATATGTTTTTTGAGGTCATTTTAAAACATGGGATGAAAAATGAGGTAGATCCAAAACTCAAGTGGGCCACGCAGGAGAGAGTAGTTAAGATAAAATAAAATAAAATTAGCCACATACAAAAAACAGCAAGAAAAACAACAAAACTTATCTGAAGGTCAATTCTAACCCACTCCCGCCAGACAGTCCCAATTACCATACATGTTTTTCATGTGTACAGTGATGAGGGAACTGCATATTGCTTCAATCATTCACTCACCATAATAGAATTCCTCAAGGACTCCAACATATCTAATGTAAACAGGAATTATATGATCCTCTGCCAGGAATTATATGATCCTAGCCATATGCATTGACAAATCCACCCTACAATCCCCAAATTCCTATTTTTTCCTTTCGCAGCTGTGATCCTTTTTTCCCCTACTTCAATTCAGGAACTTATTCATTCCATGCTTTGCAGTGGTTTCTACGCATGTAACTCATTACTTGGATGTAGGAGCAGGAGAGGGTAAAATATCCATGTGCAGAAATTTTTCAAAGGATTTGATGCATCTCAGGTACGATCTTTATACTCCATTTGGCTGATTAATTTGAGTTTCTATAAAACGTAAAAAGAAAGAGCATTAGTCATACAAATTCTTTAGTCTTGCAGAACTAATTAGGAGTCGAGCTTTGTTAAACATGATGTTAGTTATCATGCCAAGATGCCTATTTCGAGAGTTGACAGTGAGCAGCTTGAGTGTTCTCAGCAGCCATTACTTGACAACAACTTCGGAACTGTTTTCTCAGCTTTGCCTCCTAGCTTCATTGAACTATTGACTAGCAGTTTGACTGAACATGAGAACAATGGTAAGATATGCAAACTATATTTACTAGTTTCTTTAGTATGACCTTCTCTCTATTTGTGTAGTTTTAAAATTTTGAACTTTTTTGGTTGCAGAGATGCATATCCGATTCTTCTTTTCATGGTATGTGAATTTCTTTCATTACTAGTTCTCTGCTTCTAATCTGAAGGTTGTGCCTAGATCGACCTGATTCTTTGTACAGGGCATCAAGATGGTGGGATCCTTCTATTGGATGGATTGGCTCATACATATGTGCCATGCTGTCACATGTTCTGGTGTGAGCATGAGTTGACTGTGCTCGTCTGTGGGCTTAGTAAAGCTCTTCCTCACTATTTGCTTCGAAAAAGGAAAAAAGAAAAAGCAAAAAAAAAAAAGAACAAAAAAACGAGCTCTTCCCCATAATATATATATGGGCTTCATTAATCAACACCCAGTAAGTAGTATGGAAGTCACTGTCCTCCTATGTTGTAATTAGTCTTCAGTGAGATCTAGACTCTTCATTTAGTTAGTCCAATTGTTATGGATCAAGAGTTAAACATGGATTAGACGAACGACCCAATATTCTTCTTATTGGTCAGCAGTCTGTTCTTACTCCTTTTTATGATGCTACTTCTGTTCAATTCTTACCAGATTTTATGACTAGAGTAGATATGGTCATTGATGAATTGGGAGGTGATATGACAATCTAATCATCTCCAAATCACACATAGGTTAGCATGCTTCATACTTGTACAGTTTTTTTTTTTTTTAGTACGGAAATTGAAAGCTGTACATGGTGGACTGTTAAGTTGTACAGTGGAGAATATACAACCATTTTAGACTGCCGAAATTTCGGTGTCCATAACTTCTTGGAAAACTACTGTTTTGTACTTATGATTTACTTTCAAGTTGATGTTATGCGTTGTGAAACTAATTATATTGATGTAGCTTATACCCATTATATCCCACGCAAAACACAAATATCAGCTTGATCCAAAAGTACTTTTGTTCTGTGGATTGACTACACTTATGTTCTGCTTTTTGTTTTCAGGCTTGGTCACCATTTGTTGTTGGCTTGGAAAATGCTTATTCTAATAAGGTTGCAGCTTCCAGAAATTACACAGATTTTAAGCTCTGGTAGCTGATCTTCTGTAGCCTTCATTGTCAAAAGATTCATTCAAGTCACATGTTCTGTGGAAGAATATGGTCAGGCATATCATCATGTGATTTTTTCTATTTTTCCGTTTTCCCTTTTAATTTTTAAAAAAAGAAGAACACTGCATATACTCATTGACAACGTCATCTCTTGCCTAAGTCCTATAATTGCTCTTTGGACCAGCTTCTGTTGAGAAGCAAAGGATAGCTGAGGAGGTTGCATCATTGCTAAAACTGAGTGATGATATTGACACCATCCCCTCTGAAAGGTCAGTTAAGAATTTTCATTTTTTTAAAAAAAAATTGCACTATAGTCAAAATTATAGTTGGATTTGTTTATGTGAGCTTATTTCTTAAAAGATGCATGCATGCAGTTATTTAGGAAGAAAAGAAATTTTGAAAAAAAAATGAAAAGAATTTGAGAAGACAGTACAAAACTTACAAAACAGCAAGAGCTTGCATGAGTCCTATCATCTTCCTAGTAAGCCTATTTCCCTGAAGAGACCTAATAATAGAAAGTTTTTTTCAGAAGGGTCAGCACACCATTATCAAGAAAAACAAACCTAATTAAATGCAACAAGAATGGATGACAACTGGAGCAAAAAATAAAAGAAAAAAAGTTGCAGATTGTCAGCTGTAATAGAGATTCAATGGAGTATACTACAGCAAGCAGTTTAACTAGAAGAGTTCGAAAATATCAGTAGCTGAATGATTCTAGTTGGTTGATTAGTAGATGAAACGAATAGTTATTTGCAGATGAAAAGAGATACAGCAGAGCTTTTGAGAGATGGAAACATACAATGTAGCTACTTACAGGAAACCAATGTTGTAAGGAATCTCTCCAGTGATTTGATTGTATGAAATATCCCTTGAAACTGAGCAGTTCATCTTTCCTTCCTTTTCCCCTTGTAGCCTTTTTTTTTAAACTGATCTATTATGCTAGATTAGGAACAATTTGAACTTGGTTTTAACAGATTCAGGATGCTTGATTAGGAGCAGCAACTTAGCTCATTTTTTAAACCAGATCTAGGATGCAAGTTTAGGCTGATCTGATCTTGGTTTTTAACAGGTCTAGGATGCCAGGTTAAGAGCAATCTGTTCTTTGTTGTTTTTCAATATTTTACTATTTCTTTTATTTATCTTTTCCAGAAATATGAACATAGTACGAAGTTTTTTCTTTTTTTTTTTTTTTTTTTGAAAAGGAACATGATATGAATATCAGTTCATGGAACGTGCCATGATACACGTGAACCCACTAATGCATCGTTTCCTTTTATTTTTATTTTTTTAGAGAGAGAGAGAGAGAGAGAGGAATATGTGTAATTTTCTACATTTTATTTTCAGTTGAAACCTGTAAATACTATTTTATCAAGAAGAAAACAGGAAAAAAGATTAAAATTACAGCACAAAGGTCCCTACTCTGCAAACATGAAATTGAGTGTCTTGATTACTTCAGAAAGATCAGGCATACCTGAAGATTGCATATGCATCACCCACTAGATATAAATAAAACAGTAGAATTCATGTAGTGCAGTTTGCAAAAGGCGTAGAAAGAAAGGGGAAAAGGAAGGAAAGATGAACTGCTCAGTTGAAGATTCGAAATAACCTGATCAGTCTCAAAAAACCTTGAAATGAATTAAACAAACAGAAGACTATCCAATTAAAAGCGTGAAAATATTTAAAGAATCCATAAACAAATTCAAATTCAAATTTAAATATAGTCTAAATTTTTATAAAGCTAAATGCAGAACTTTAGTTGACTGTGTATGATGTAGCTTATACCCATTATATCTCACAGTTACAACAAAGTGGGTTGCTTAAAGGGGATGATCACATGGATCGCTTTTTCCAAATCCTCATGGTAAACTTTTTCTGTGGTTTTTATTATGTTTCCATGAGAATCCTCCAGACCCTCACAGTTGTTAAGAGTTTTCCTTCTCTTTCTACCTATAATTTCAGGAAATTTCTGTAGCAAATTGTTTGGCCACTGACATGATTAATCCAAGCTCATTGTCCTTACAAACGCCACAACAAGTCCAGCATCTCTCATTTGCTGTTATTGATATGTATGCAAAGCTTGTGGTTTTAGTTATTAAGGTAGCGATCTTTTCTTCTTTTTTTTTCTGACTGAGCTTCATGCAATGAATGGAAACTAAATTGATGAATGTTTCCATCATAGTTTGGGTATCTATGAACAGTATCAGGAACAATGGGATGATCTGTTGCAACCCCATGTCTGAGTTCTCTCTTTCCCTGAGGAAATACCAAGTTCATCATTCTTCTCTTCCCTCAAGTGATCATAATAACCATGCTCTTGTCCTGAGAATCCTAAACCATGATGGGATTAGTTCACTCTAACATGAAAAGTCCCATTTTGTTAAAAATTTGCTATTCGTAAAAACAGTACAATGGGACAGTCACACTCTAAAATCCAAAAGCATTGTAATTTGCAAGTCATAATTCTTTGGATGCTTTTGGGAAAGCACTCCACGAGTCTGTATTGGATGCTTTTGGGAAAGCAGGGCAGAGTGAAGAAATTGAGCAGCTATTTGAAGAGAAAATGGGTATGATTGCCAACTCACCACCTGTAGCTCCTCAAGCTGAACAGGTAGTAGCTTAATCTATTTTTGCTAGACCCAGTATCACAACACATTGTCCTTCATGTTTTTGAGTCGAGTGATGAAAATGGCTGGTTCATTGTATCTTGGATGTTCAGTTGACATCAGTCTAAATGGGCGTCCATTGCCAATTAAATTATTAAATGTTGTAAGGGGGTCATTGTTGGGAGTATGGGTTCTCATCTTAGGTGATGGGTTGTTATATTAAACGTAAGGTGTGTTTGGATGCAAGGCATGCTCAGTTGAATTGAACTAAAGGAAACAAAGAAAAATGGAAAAAAACAATCTTGAATCAGGTATCATTATTCTAATTTGAATGAGGTTGGCATTGCATATCATGTATTTTAATTCAGACTCAAAATCATCTGAGTTTGCAATTTCGGCCTTTTCCCCTCTAGCAGCGTGTTGCTACTCGTTTTTTGTCAAAGTGAATGCTTTTTTGAATTTGATTGAAATTAAGGGCCTGCTTCCCACCTAAATGAAACGAAATGGTGATTTCGACTACTACCCAATTAGCATCTTCATCTTCTTTTTCTTTTTTCTTTTTGCATGCTCCAGGCGGTAGTAGAGATCAGCTGTGAGCCATCTGTCAAGATTTTTTTTTGTTTTCTTAACATAGAAATCGATTGAATTCTTATATGAATTGTATTGGCAAGGTGTTCAAAGAGCTGATCTCACGGAGGATGAGACTGCCTTGCTTGGGCAAGCCCTAGCAATGTCAATGGATGATCCTAGATCTAGTCAATCTGGTGATGTGTCTGTGGGAGATACAGATATGTCAGAGCCAGAATGACATGAGCAAGGTGCTTGGAGACCAATCTTTCGCGTCATCTATTCTTGCTTCGCTTCCTAGAGTTAACCCTAATAATCCTTCAGTTAAGGATTTGCTGGCATCTCTCCAAGGTCAAACAGAGTAAAAGAAACATGAAGATAAGCCACCAAGCGAGGGTGAAAAGTGATGGTGCTCTATAAGCTGTCCATGCCTCCACATGCTCTCCAAAGGTCAGGTTTGTGATATACATACAGAAGGCTCCTAGGAAATTTTGTGAGAAGTAGACGTCTCTTTTCAACCATGAATGAATTTGATTTAAACAGTTTCAATGTTTCCAAATTATGATGACTTGATGTGAAGCTCACTGATATGCAAGCTGTTCTTGTTTGGGACTTTGATGGTGGCAGCAGCAGCAGCAGTTAGGGAGGTTATTTGTGCATTCAATTAGAGGCCTTGGTAAATTCCTCCTAGTTTGAATTAATCAAACAACCACCTATTGTAGGCTATTTATTTCCAAAGCACTGGTTTAAAATGGATGCATGCCTGTCATCGAATTCTTTGACACGGACCTTGCAAACACGCCATCAAATTCTGAGGTTTTGCATAGTGAATTTGAACATTAATCTAGTTTGAACAGTGAATTTGAATAGTGATTGGCATTGGTATCATCATTTCATGATCCTGGTATGAGCACTGCATGAATAATGTTGTGTTCAGTTCATTGCTATCTGAATCTGGGTTCTGTTTTTCATGAAACCAAAAATGGCAAAAAACAAAAAAGAAAAGAAAAGAAAAAGACATGGCACCAATCTCTTCATCAGTGTTTGTAATCTGTCATAGCCTTTAAACTTGAAATTCTATGGAATGTGTAGCTACCTGATTGAGAACTTGTCACTAATGATGGCTTATATATATTTGCAGCAAAACAAATCTGTCACTAATGATGGCTTTGTTTTCAGCCAAATGCTTTCAGCCAAATGTTTTAAATAATATATTTAATTTTAGCAATTATTATGTTTGATAGTATCAATTGTTTCAAATGCCACCCACTGTTTTGATAGAAAGATATTAATATTTTCAGACCTCACCTCTTCTCTAACCTTATCTTGCATTTTATACCAGATGTGCCGAGATCTCCAAGCCCGACTGGCTGCTGCAGAGGTAGAAAGGGTAGGGGCTGAACAGGAGAAGCGTGAAAAGGAGGAATCTTTTTCTTTTTTCTTTTGCTGAATAAGAACTCATCATGGAAAGGGTGGTCCAAGAGTCAAAGAAACTTCAGCAGGAAGCAGAGGAGAATGCGAAGGTAATGATAAAGGTGACAGCTACGAGCAACAAAGACTAATATAATTCATAGCATTGTCTGATCGTCTTGATGCTCTGTTGCAGCTACGGGAGTTCTTAATGGACCGTGGTCGTGTTGTCGATGTATTGCAGTAAGTCTCCATTCCCTCGTTTCTTGAACGCTTTTCTTATGTAGTATATCATGGGATTAGCTATCTGTTGATAAATTTTTCTTGGGTATTTTAGTCCAAATGCAGCATAATCTAACTTTGATTTCTTTGAAAACTTGGCTGGTCATTCATTCATTTCCTAACAATGAAATTCTATCATAACTGGACAAAAAACAAGCGTCTTCTGGTCATAAATGAACTATTATTAGCATTCCTTTCTTGTCACTGTCTTAGTGCAGACTCTTAGTTGGCCCCAGTAGCAGCAGATAAATGGATCTGACTCTGCGACATTGTGATATTGCATTGAAATGTTTCTGCTTTAGCTTATCGATCAGAAGAGAAGGATACACTGTAAAGGCATGTTGTCATCATAGTAGTAGCCTTGTCCCAGCCATTTGGAGTCAGCTTTCACACGGAATGCATGAATCTTGATGTTTTCCTCGGATGAGAATAGTTGAAAACAGAACTTGATGTCTCAAACCTGATGAAGTTTGAAGGATAAATCTTAACTGTTTAAAAAATACATCAATTCTTTTTACTTGACCCAATTTCTGATGAATTTACAAGGATAGAGATGATGTTTGGCCAAACAAAAAGGTGTTTTTGGTTTTGCTAGCAATGGTGCCGTTGGCCTTCACATTTCTGTGACCTGACCATTCACTGGTCGCACCATCATGAATTTGTTCCCAAAGTTCACCTCTGGAAAATCTTGCACATGCAGTTTGACTTTTCCAATTGAATGTGGACATGACATTTTAAGGAAATTGGATTGCTAGACCCCACAGTGATGTTTATTTGTCATCCAACCTGTTCATAAGATCATACAGACATGGATGAATGGAAAACAAGAATATAAGCTTGATCCAAAACTTCTGTGCCCCCTAAGAAATTTTCAACCGTAGTACATTTTATCTGTTTCATGTGGTGTGGTCCATTTAAACAAAAATATAAGCTTGATTCAAAACTTTTGTGCCCCCCAAGAAATTTTCAACCGTAGAACATTTTATCTGTTTCATGTGGTGTGGTCCATTTAAACAAAATATAAGCTTGATTCAAAACTTCTGTGCACATACAAGGATACTTTTTTCGAGGTGATTCACATGCTTTATTTCATTGCCATTATATGAATGAACTTGTCCTCAATATATGCTGCATTTTTTTTCTCTTAAAGCTTCTTGAACATGAAAATGTTTAAGAGTCCACTCATGGACGTCTTTCTTTCTTTTTTTCCCAGGATTGCCTCAGGTTCTTAAAAGAAATACCTTCTGCAGCAACAAATGATGCATCTGCCAATCCTTTCCAACATTCCAGCTTTATCATGAATCTTTATCTAGAGACAAGTTTTACTCTTTTGAAGGTTTTTACTTCCAAAATTTCTTTTTCTATTACCTATACATAGCGTCATAGAGAACTATTATGCACATGAATATTTCACAGGTCCTTCAAGCCCATTCTGGCTAGCTCATCTCCCACCAACTTTCTTAGGAATTGAGAAGGTTGCAGGCATCATCTATGCATGCTAATCCAAGATTGCAAAATGGTGGAGCTACAGATTCATGAACACATGATGCATCATATCTGATTATTCACTAGCCTCTTCAGATCAACAGAAAATAATCTTTTTTAGCATCTCTATCCAAACACAGGTCAAAATGTATGATTATTCACTGGCCCTTCACTCACCGTTGTTGTTTAAATATATCTTAATGCTGTTGCTGTACAGAACAATGGTAGCAGATTTTTAAAGTGTGTGGAACAGTTGTTGGGGTATGAAGGGTTTAGTTGAACAGTTGCTGTTGTATAGAACAGTTGGTGAAGGGTTTTATAGATTTTCAGAGAGATATTTGAATTTATCTTTGTTCTTTTGATCTTTTTTTCTTGAATTTGAGGTTGGGAGTTTGGAATTTCAGGTCCTCGGGGAGAGCAATGGATTTCAATGTGATCTTTAGTCTTTCTTCATGAACTGAAAGTGGGTATTTGGAATTATAGTTTTCTTTTTTTCCAATAGAGATTTGAATTTTAGATGTGTTGCTCTTTCCATGTGAATCTGATTTTCTTCTAACATCTTTCTTACCATAGATGGGGTGTTAAGAAGCCTCAAATCATGAAAATTTTTGTCACAATCTTGTCGAATGCAGGTCTTGGGATGGCCATGTTCGGTCTCGGTAAGATCATTGATATGCTCATCATGTTCAGTCTCGGTAAGATCATTGATATGCTCATTCGACGTGAGGGGTGTCATCAAGAAATATGACAGTCCCGAACAAAGTAAGCTTGCTTATTCTATGTACTTGCTATGAATTTCTTAAATCTATATATGCTTTCTCATCACCGTGCCTTATTTTCTTGCAGTTCTTGAAGAATTCTTTCATTTAAGACTTGAGTTCTATATAAAGAGAAAGGTGAGCTTTGATTTAGGCCCCCCATTTTTTCTTTTTGGTAATTGAGAAGATGGTAGTATTGACTTGCTACTTTCATGCAGAAAGTAATGTTGGATAGTCTTGAAATAAAGCTGTTGAGATTGTCTAACAAAGTCAGATTCATCATTGGGGTGGTAGAAGGAGAGATTATTGTAAGTAACAGGAAGAGAGCAGATCTGGTCCTCGAGTTGCAGCAGAAGGGTTTCACACCGTTCCTTAAAACCAAAGGCATTGATACCAGCGAGGCAATGGAAACAGAAGAAAATGAAGAGACACCGGAGGTGGGAATAGTTGTAAGAGCAAGTGATTATGAGTATTTACTATCGATGCCGATTGGATCTTGTTGTTAATGAGAACTTTAAATAGACATATAACTATTATTATGTTGGCATTGTACTTTTGTGAATGAAAATGAATGATTGTGTTTGATTGAATGAATGAATGATTTATCAGGGTGTACTACAATGGTAAGAGCTGCCATTACTAATTAAATTTTCTATTAACAACAAGCATTAGCTACGGCTATCCACCATAGCCCTTTGTTGAAACCGTAGCTCTTGCTAAAATTAGCTTTTTGCTACGGTTCTCATTCTACTTTTCGCTACAGATAAAATCTGTAGCTGTATGTAATTTTAAACTACGAATAATATTGCTACGGATTTCATCCGTATCTATACATTCATTAGCTACGGCTATTAACCGTAGCATTGTATCTGAAAACTGTAGCTGTTGCTAATTTCAGCCTATTGCTACGGTTCTTGCCCAACTTTTAGCTACAGATATAAGCCGTAGTCGTAAATCCTTGACCACTATAGAAGCAACGGCTACGGCTTTAATCTGTATCTATTATCTATATAGCTACGGTTTATAGCCGTAGCCATAGCTTTTAGACCTATGGCTACGGCACCAATGGCTACGGTCGTGCTACGGATTTTAACCGTAGCCGTAGACTTTTAGCTACGGTTTTTATTCGTAGCCTTTTCCCTGTTTTCTGGTAGTGATATGTATGGTATTTGTACATCATGTTCCCAAATTAATTATCTTAAGCCATCGAACCAACTTAACCAGAAACTAGACCTATATGCATTATATGTATAAAAAGCAACCAACTGGGATCATTCCATATGATGGTATGAACGTGATACAAAATAAATAAAAGGAAAGTGCAGCTAGTTAGATCTAGCCTATTATCGAAATACACAACTCGCACACATTCTCTTTTCAAAAAATGATTAATACAACAACCACCACACTTGGATTTGGTTCTTCTATATACCAACTCACTAGCCCAACTCCATAGAGAATGTTCGATCATGTGTTTGTCAAGTAGTGAAGGCTTCCAACTAGGTTCTTGAAGAGTACAAAATCTACATTTCCTTCTTTGTCATACTTTGTCAACTTAAGACTATATTTTCTTCTTAAGAAGTCTCCTTGTGTAGCCTTATTAAACGATAAAGATTTCTTCATCTATTCACTTCACTTTTATGCTAAGAAAGTATGACATAAGGCTAATGTCTGTCATTTTAAAATTTTTATCCATTGATTCCTTAAACTCATTTAACATACTTGGATTGTTTTTTGTGAAAATAAAATCATCCATATACAAGCTATTTGTCTCAAATTTGGTCATGTGATGCATGTGTATAGTGTCGGGCATGCCAGAGCCCGATGTAGCCTAATCCAAATTGAACACCATTGCCCCAAGTACCGAGATAAACCGTGAGAACGAGAAACTAGTAGTTCGGCCATCTATTTAGCCATTTGTAACTTAAATAAGGTAATTTTGTGAAGAGAACGGTTTGTCCTTCTAATAAATGATTTTTACCTTTCAACTAAAATGATTTTTTCTCACAACGATATAGTTATCCATTCAATAGCAAAATAGCACAAGAGTAACCAAAACAAAAAGAAATTGCATTTATAAATGTTATAAAAAATAAAGACTTAAAAATTAAAGAGAAATATATGGCAATCCAACAATTGTGGCATAGATGATGAGGTCTTAAAGCTACCGTCATCCTTAGTCCAACAATTAGGGTGTAGATGAAGGGAATTACACTAAATATCGGTTTAGCATAGCAGCGTAGATGGGTAAGATTATACTACAACTAAGATAAATCCAGTCCACCCTAGCAACATAGATGGACTGGATTACACTACAACTGAGTTAAAGTTGATCGAGTGTAACAGTGTAGACAGACTGGATTAAACTAAGATACACGGTGTTGTGCTATAGAGTTATGTTATGTTGGGATATTAAGGGCCTGAAGCTCTTTGATCTTCCTCTTATTTATAGAATTTCTTTGCAGTCATTGCAAAGAGATTTTCATAGCCATGCTTCTTGTTTGTTGATGTATAAATAACTGTTTGGACTGGTAAATAATTATAACCTATAATATATCACCATGTGTAACTGTTGATTGTCACAAGTTGGCCATTGGTTGTATGTGCATTGTTGGTCCACAATATGGGTGAGAATCCTTTATATGCTACCATGTGTAGACAAGCATTATACTTTCTTTCGCTTGAATGTGCATTGTGCACCTTGAAAAGAGTTCAACTTGACATTGTTATTAGGTTACTTTATAACTTCTTGAGAGACTCCAGTCGTTAGGATCACTTTTATGTGATGTTATAACACATCGGCCGAATCCTTCACTGGCCATGAACATATTTCAAAAATGATTTGTTATCACCCATGGGGCCATCGAGGTGAGCAGCTGACTTTATCATATGAGCGAGATATGTAACACTGGTTCCATGACAATAACCAACTAGGCTTACCCTTTTGGGCTACTCGTGACTTCTAAAATACTTTTAGTCTTCTACTCATGCCAACGATTTTCTCACAACAATGCTTGTTTAACTCATAATCCGCATCTACATAGCCTATAAGTCTCTCCTCAAAATGTTCTAAAACCAAGGCATAGTCCATCGTACCTAGTATGTATCGAAGTAACCATTTCATTGCTTCTAAATGTTGTTTGTCAGGGTTTGACATGTATTTGCTCAAAACACCAACTGCATGTGAAATATCTAGTCTAGTACAAACCATGGCGTACATAAGACTGTCAACTATGCTAGGGTAGGGCACACGAAACATGTATCACTTTTCTTCAACTAACGTAGGACATAACTCTGAAGAAAGTCGAAAGTGAACAGTGTGGGGAGTGCAAACTGAATTTGCCTTTTCAACTTAACCGTGACTAAAACCTCCACAAGGTATTCTTCCCCAGACATATCCTGTTCCTTTCCCTGTCTCTATGTATATCGATGCCAAGAATTTTCTTTGCAACCTTCAGATTTTTCATTTCAAATGTCCTTAATAATCGAGCCTTCAATATATTGATTTCAGATATGTTGTGACCGGTGATAAGCATATCATCATCATACAACATAAAAATAATTAATTCTCTATCACTCATTGCTCTAAAATAGACACAATGATCAAATTCACTTCTAATAAACTGCTGGCTTAATATAAAAAAATAAATTTCTTGTATCATTGCATAAGAGACTATTTCAAGCTATACAATAACATTTTTTACCCGCAAATTGAATTCTCTTTTCCCTGCATCTCGAACCCTTAAAGTTACTTCCTATATATCTGCTCTTCTAGTTCCCTATGTAGAAACACAATCTTCACATCTAATTGTTCTAGTTCTAGATTATATTAGGCAACCAAAGCCAATATAAATCTGATAGATACCTCCTTTAACACTGACACGAATATCTCAGTGAAGTCGTCACCCTCCTTCTAAGCATAGCCCTTCGCTACTAATCTAGCCTTGTTGTCATACCCCAAACTCGGAAACCGGTCTCACAGAATCCCGATCGCCAGATCCAGCACCGACAACCTCTGTAATACCCCATTCTCGGCTCTTGGCACCCATTCACCAGGTTTCGATCCTGGGATCCTACAAGGAGGATTTCTATAACATCAGTCTGATTCATAAAGAGCGTACCCATGATCATATCATAACCACAGATAATAACTACAAGAACATTATTACAAAATTCACTATGAATTCAAAACTTTTTTTTTCAAGTATAAGGCTCAAAGGGAATTACAAAGTCTATATAAAAAAAAACTCCAAAAGGATCAGTGACACATCCCAGCTCCTGCTCTACTCTCAGTCCTAGAATCACCTGCACGCATCAATCGGGCATAAGCTTATAGAAAGCTTAGAGGGCGGTGTAAGTGTGTGCAGGACGGGTGCCATGAATGCGATATCAGAGTATGTGGAAGAATGAGGTAAGACCATGAATACCGCTAGCTGTCACAAGGCTAAGCAATGCAAGGCAGAATACCATCTGCCAATCAAAGGCTATGCAATGTGGGGCTATACAACCAAATGTCGTATACAATATGCAATGCGATCGTGCTCATCCTCATAGCAAGTCTACAAGTCAGTACAGTTCTTCTGTGGGAAATTATCGGGGTCAGATACACTACATGCTGACTGCCGCTCTCCTAGCCGCACAACCCAGCGAGCAAAAGAGACCTCACTACCTGCTCGTGGACAGCCAATCACCAGCAAGGCTCAATGGTACCGGACCCATTTATGAGCTGGTCAAACTCAGCTTAGCTATTGCCCCCTCACTCAGGCGGGTAAGGCCACAACCCCTCTCAACCGACCACGATACAGTGAGAGACGCAACCTAATGGTAAAGGCACCGGTGCTCATGTATTCAACTCGGTCTCAGCGTTGGAGCATCTCTTGGTACCATGAAGGTTCTGGGACTTTCACCTAAGGACATCTTACGTGCCTACAGTGCTCAAACAAACATTTCCGGTATCCCTATCTGGCCATCCATGATAAACCTGTTGAGGCAATGGCCCTGATGAAGTAAGAGCGAATACCAACGTGCTATGCAATGACAGATGTGTGAATCACACTAATTAACCATGTATCAAACCTGCACATCCAGCGCGCTCAAGTGAGACAACTCCATCACTTAGGGAGTACCATCACATCTTGCCCAATGACATAATGCCATAACCAAACAACCATCCACCAAGCACATAAATGATGCCCATGAGTCATGAAAATGACTAAGTGTGCCATGAAATGATGAACTCTCCTTGGGTCTAGGTACTTAGACAAATTCCCATGGAAAGGAAGGAACACAACTACTAGAGAGGGCTCAATAGCTTGGGGTAACCCACGAGACTATGTAAACTATGCCATGGGTCTAAATGATGAGAATGGGCCTAGCAAAGGGTCTATGGTGGACATTTAACCACCAATAGATGAAATGGGCCTAACAAATGGGCCTATAGGGGTCCTCAATGTAGATATTTAACCACCATTGTCCCCCTAACAAGGTGGCCCGATTTTATTTTTTATTTTATCTAGGAGCAAGGCCCAAGGCCCAAAATACTATCATAAAAATGGGCAGCCACAGACATATATATTTCTCACATAATGACCTCCAGAAAATTGCCCAAACCTACAAATAACAACATGGGCCTATAGGGGAGATTATAGCCTAATAACAATGTCACCAAATCCATGCATTGTGTTAGACTTAGTGGGCAGCCCATAAGCCCAAAAATACATATGGGCAAGGCCTAAACCATCAGTGTGGGCCTTACAATATCAGCCCAAAGACTTAGCAAGGCCCTCTACAATATGCATTAATGTGGGCCTTGCAAGTCAGCCCATAACTAAGCATTTCATGAGGGCATTCAAGGACCATTCACACACATGATCAGCTTATAGGTAGCCCATTGGGCCCATAATACAATAAGGTTAGCCCTTACACAAATTTTGGGCTCAAGGAAGATGTATCAAGCCCATTTGGGCCTATTAAACTATCTAAAAATCTGGTTTATGATGGCTCACAATATTTAACTAAGGATGGACCTCACAAGGCATTAATTAAGCCCAAAAATATCTCAGAAATAAACTGATTATGGGTGTACCCAATAATCTCCATTTGGTGGGCCTCAATCCTTAAAATATCCCACAACATGTATCATACAACTCTTAGTACATTGCTGGACTTTCAGCCCACCCAGCTTCTTGGGTCTGCTGAGGTCCAACACATGGAAATTTTGGGAGAAAATAATCCTCATAATGGCCCTTAATGATCATAGTGGGCCCCAACAGATGGAAGGAGTAGATACAACACATAAAGGCAAGTGGGTTTGCTGCTGGATTGCAAGTCCAGCAGCACCTAGAAACTCCTGGAAGTCCCAGGTGGGCCTGGGCGTCCAAAGGGCCTGGATGACCAGCAATCACTCATTAAGGTGGGGTTCCAATGGGGGACGTCCCTCCAGGGAGTGGTCCACACATCAATGGGCCACACCAGGGAGGACTTCCTGGTAAAACACATACACCAAGGTGAGCCAAATAGTAGGGACAGCCAGCCCATCCTTGGGCATCCCAAGGGTGGGATGGCTGGCCCAAATCAATAAATACCAAAGTGGGCCCCACTTGGGGACGTCCCACCAGGGAATGTGAAATGGCCAAGCTATATGTCTTAGAGGGGTGGGAGTGAATAAGATAATGCCAAATTTAAACAATAACAACGGAATATAAATGAATAAAAGATAACACTATTAATAAATCACTATATTGGAATGTAAAGCAACCTCAAAAAGAGAGATTGATATCAATGTTGTTCTAAGGACAACCTTACACAATAAAAACCAAAGGTTTATGGTAAGACAACCTTATTTCTAGAACAAATTGAATATTAAAAACTCAAACGGAAAGGAAACAAATGAAATAGCAAGAAATAAATTCTAAACTATTACAACATTCCCCACAATGCTTGAAATGTAAATATTACAACATTCACATTCACATATACGTCCCACAAATATGAATGATCAAAGATAGAAAATATAAATCACACATCCACAAAACATAAAGAGTTATAGTGGTTTGCCTGTGTGTACACCAACTATTAAAAAACAACCCTCACAATTGTGTCTTTTTAGAAAAGGGCTTACACAATTCAAAAACCCTCACTTCTAAGTTTTTTGGCTCTCCTCAGATAACCAACACAATGAGATTTTTCTGGCTTAATCTCAAATAAAACCAAAATAAAAATTTACATAAATGTAAAATACCTGGATTTCTCTATTTGTTGCAGCCCGGAAGAACTATTCGGAGTAGAAGATCGAATGTAGAAGTTCAAAGTCCAATATTCAGTTTAAAATGGTTCTAGGTTCTAATTGATTTAAATTAAACCAGTTGGGCTAGTTATATTTGATTTTGATTCTAAGAAGAAGGAATATCATAATTCCACTTTTCAATTAAGATTGGAATGTAGAAAGAAAATCAAATTAATAAAGCTAACAAAAGAGAATACAAATTATGCACAAAGTAGCTTAAAATGAACACAAACTTATCTCAAAGTGATCCCTTGATTTTACTTGAATTGAGTTATCAATCTCTGAAATTCGTGCTTTATTTATAGTTGCAGAAACTCGGCTACGACTGGTCTTGAGGACACTACGACTGGTCGTAAGGTGTCTACGACTGGTCATATGCCCTCTACGACTGGTCGTAGGACTCAAAATTTGGTTGCTGTAGTTTGAGTTGTAGAACCAGGACTGGTCGTAGGACGAGTCGACACTGTTCACATGACCAGTTGAACAGAGTTCAGGACTGGTTGTGGACGAACAGAAAATTTTAAAAAATTGCAACCAACTTAGGACTGGTCTTGGAATTTCTTGGACTGGTCGAGGCAGTTCTAGGACTAGTCGAAGAAGATTCAGGACTAGTCTTAGAACAATCCAATTCCATGTAAAATGATTCAATTGAATTATGTATTCAAAATGACCCACCCTAAGGAGAAACTAAGGTCAACCATACCTTGAAAGTGATGTATGAAAATCGAGACTTCATATCTTCAGATGATAGATGACCTTTGAAGAATGTGAAGCTTAAGATCTTTGAACTTGATGTAGTACTAAACATGAGATCTTCTATAGCTTGAATAACAATTCATCTTATGTTGTACACTGACTTGAATCTTGAACAAGATCACTTCTACTATTGTAGCTTGTACTTGCTTTCTACTGTAGTAGCTTGCACTTGCATTTCTTGAAGTAGTTTGAAGTAGTTCTTCATTCTTGACTTGAAGTAAAGTGCTTAGAGCGGTGATGCAATGTCTTGAACATTTATAACAATGAACTATACAAGACATAAATAAAGGTTTTGGCACCACAAAATTTGACAACCAAAGGAGCATAAAACTATAGCACTTACAATCTCCCCTTTTATCAAATTTGTGACAAAACACTCAATAATAATATAACCAATATGAATATATAAAAAAAATGCACAAGTTATAAAAGAAAAAACCAGTTATAGCCTGGTTAAAGAATCATGTACCAGTTGTCATCACACATCAAGATGAAGTAGGCAGAACACCTCCTTACTTACTCCCCCTGAGTAGCACACATATATCCAAAAAAAAATGCTACTCTACCATTGTCCATATTCCATCAACATATTAATTCATATGCAAAATCATATAAATTCTCCCCCTTTTTGTCACAATATGACAAGGGAAGAAGAAAAATGAAAAAGGATAATAAACAGGAGTAATCAAGGAGTCAAGATATAAGCAAATTAAAGTCCGCATACCATGAACTAGCTTAAACGAAGTCAAGCTACAGTTAGCAAACCAAATAAAGTTTACAACCCAACAAAAGTAGACTTAAAGTTATTACAGACCAAAGAGTAAATCACTTAATCAGATTCTGAGGAAGGACCAAGTATGGTAGGATTAAGTTGATGAAGGCCCTTGTTTAAGCGCCTAAGATATTTGCGCATGTATTTAAATCATAAATAATGGGCAACATTCATATTCTCTACCTTCTCCTCAAGTACACGCAGACGCGCATCAAACTCAGATGGTTCATAATCAGGACCATTAGCAGAATCAGACTCAATTTCATCAAAAATATCATCCATGTTTATATCATCAGGAGGAAGATCATCAGCTTCTTCTTCATTCCCAGCTTCAGCTCCATCACCACCAACATCCACTTGGCCAGGAACCAATTCCAATTTCATCTTATTTATATTTGAGTTGTTAAGAATAAGATGATGGATGAGAGCATCTCCAACGGGCACAACAACCAACATATGAGAAGCTAAAGCAGTCATAAGATAGACAAATGAAATATCACTATGACCTAGATAGAGATGAAACTGAATGATGGAATGACATATTAAAGATGGAAGACAAACTTTAGTACCAGATACGACAGAGTGCAAAACATGAACGATAAAGTGAGTCAGTTCTATTTTATTACCAAAATGCGAATACGGATTTGAAGTAAAGATTCTGTGGAGGACTCTGTATTTGGGTAACAAGTACTTTGAGGGGGGCACATTCCCTTTATGAGTCCATTGCACATCCATATTACATAATGATCTGGTGGGCATTCGTTTTTCTGATTCTGAGGATTTTTCAGTTAGAATATGAATAGGGATACCCTCATCATTAACAAGTATTTCCATAAGGCCAGATATTAGATGAAGATCTACATCAAAAGGGCCTTCTCTAGCATCTATTTTAAATGTTAAATTATTAGCAGAAAAATCAGAGATACATGCGAACATGGACTAAGCAATAGATTGGTATGCAGGCCCCCCCAATGTAAGATGTTATCCCATCCTACAGATTGGAGGAGTGGAATGATACCAAAGGAGCAATGTGGTTAGGAACAACAGCTCTTTCAATAATAACTTTGTGCAAACGCAAATCCCGTACATATGAGGGTCATTTTCGGGTGATCGAAGATGGCGCTAAGTTATTGGAGTAAATCTAGAAGAAGATGGACCACGGACTGTTTTCTTTTTCCCTCTAGCATCCATTGGTAACAAGAAATTCAAAGAACTAAGAAGATGCAAAAGATGAGAAATGGGTTTTCTCAAAATCAGAAATTTGAGAAGAAAACCCCAAATAACCTAACAAAGCTCGAAATCAAGCACTCCAATATGAGATTGAAGCAAATGGACCATGAATCTACAAGCAAGATTGATAAAATGCGCTAACCTTGGCGAATCACACTGTAGGGTTCGACTAATTGTGCCATAGCTTATTGGAGAGAAAGATAGAAATGAGGAAGATGAAGATTTTCCCCAAATATAAGAGGACAGCGCGCTCCATGACCGGTCTTAAGCTATCCTCAACCAGTTGTACCAGGACCGGTCAAGTACACCCACGATTGGTCGAGTATCAATAAAAATATGCATTTTTCATAAAAATTTAAAATTTTAACCAAATAAATTATCAAATATATTGGATTTTTTAAAACATTTATAGCATTGGAATTAACGCAATATAGAACCATTGAATCCTGTGTAATTCCATAATCACTTAACATACGTTTCATCCAAACAAGCTGAGTACAAGCATTTTCAGCTGCGATGTGTTCAACCTCAGTTATAGAGAGTGATATAGAACTTTGCTTCTTGCTGAACCAATAAACTAAATAATTTTCGATATAAAAACAACCACCACTGGTTGATTTCCTATCGTCGATATTTCCTGCCTAATTAGCATCAGTGTACCCTGCCAACTGAACACTAGTATCATATGGATACCAGAGACCCAAATTAACTGAACTTGCGACATATCGCATAATCCGCTTAACAGTAATTAACTGAGACTCTTTAGGATCAGACTGATATCTAGCGCAAATACCAACACTTAAAGCAATATCCGGAGTACTAGCAGTTAAATAAAGTAAACTGCCAATCATACTATGATATAACTTAGGATCAACATTTTTACCTATAGAGTCCTTTAAGAGTCTTAGGGTTGTACTCATAGGAGTATCAAAATTTTTACCATTCTCAAATTCAAACTTTTTTTATTAAGTTCAACGCATATTTGGTTTGAGAAATAAAAATACCATCAGGTTGTTATTTTACTTGCAACCCAAGGAAAAAATTCAATTCCCCAACCATGCTCATTTCGAACTTAGATTTCATTAAATCAGCAAACTCAACAATCATGTTAGAACAGGTAGATCCATAAATAATATCATCAACGCAGATTTAAACCATTAAGATATCATCGTTATGTTTCTTAACAAATAAAGTTTTATCAACACTTCCCATTTGAAAGTTATGACTTAGTAAAAACTTAGTCAACTTTTCATACCATGCCCTAGGAGCTTGTTTTAAACCATAGAGAGCCTTTTTTAGGTGATAGACATGATCAGCACTCTTAGGGTCTTTAAAACCCGTTGGTTGTTCAACATACACTTCTTCATACAGATCGCCATTTAAAAAGGCACTCTTTATATCCATTTGATAAATTTTAAATTTTCTAAAACAAGCAATGGATATGAATAGACTGATTGATTCAAGACGAGCTACTGGAGCAAGGGTTTAATCATAATCAATTCCTTCAATTTGAGTATACCCTTGTACAACCAGTCTAGCCTTGTTTCGAATTATATTACCAAGTTCATCAGACTTATTTTTGAAAATCTACTTAGTACCAATAATATGTTTATCTTTTGGTTTAGGAACAAGGTACGAAACATCATTTCTCACAAATTGGTTAAGCTCTTCTTGCATCGCAACTATCCAGTTTTCACCAGTAAGAGCTTCTTTTACGGTTGCCGGTTCTATTTAGGATGTGAAACATACGTAATTACATATGTCTTTAAGTTGTCTACGAGTGCGTACACCAGTGAGAGGGTTTCCAAGAATCTGAGTGGTTGGATGATCTTTAACAGTCCTCAATTCAGAATCAGTTTGATTTGATAGAGTATCTGGTTTGTCAATTGAAAGAACTTCATCATTATCTAAACTTGGGGCAGGTGTATTCAAGTGATCGTCTATGGCCACATTTATAGATTCTTGAATAACACCGGTCTTTTTGTTCAGTACTCGATATGCGCGACTGTTTAAAGAATATCCTAAAAAGATCCATTCATCACTTTTAGTATCAAACTTTCCCAGATTTTCACGGTCACATTTAATATAGCACTTGCTGCCAAAAACTCGAAAGTATTTGATAGTAGACTTCTTATCGAACCACATTTCATAAGCCGTTTTATTATTAGATTTACTTATATAAACCCAGTTAATTATATAACAGGCAGTATTAATAGCTTCAGCCCAAATATTTTTAGATAGCTTCATACTATTTAATATTACATTAGCCATTTCTTGAAGCACTCTATTTTTCCTTTCTACAATTCTATTTTGTTGAGGAGTTTTAGGCGCAGAGAATTCATGCGATATTCCTTGATCGCTACAGAATTTCTCAAAACTACTATTCTCAAATTCAGATCGATGATCACTACGGATCTTATAGACTTGAGAACATTTTTCTGTTTGCATCCGTTTGAGAACTCTTTTTATTTCATCAAGGGTTTCTAACTTATCTTTTAAGAAAGCTACCCAAGTGAATCTGGTAAAATCGTCTACTATTACCAAAATGTATTTTTTGCCACCTCGATTTTCCATCCTGGTAGGTCCTATAAGATCCATATGGAGAAGCTCGAGTAGTCTTAATGTGGCATTGGAGTTCACCTTCTTGTGAGAGCTCCTTGATTGCTTGCCTATTTGGCATTCGCCACATATTTTGTTTATCTTTTGTAATTTAGGTAGACCTCTTATTAATTCTCTTTTGCTCAGTCTATAAAAATTACGGTAGTGTATATGTCCAAGATGTTTATGCCACAAATCAGTCTCATCGGTATGGACCATGTAACACGTTTGACTAGATGAGCTGGATTCATTAACAACATAATAGTTTTCAGAAGTTCTGCAACCAGTTAATATTACTGAACCCTTATTATTTAGAATTTCACAACCTTGGTTAGAAAATCTTACACTATGATTGTTATCGCATATTTGAGATATGCTTAATAAATTGTGTTTTAACCCTTCAACATATAAAATATTTTTAAATAAAGGGAGGTTATAGAGTTGAACCGTACCTTGGCCAATAATCTTGCAATTGCTGCCATCATTGAATGTGACTGAACCATCAGTCATGTCTTTGAGATCAGTGAATAAACCTTTATCACCAGTCATATGCCTTGAACATCCACTGTCTAGGTACCACTTTGAATGGCTTGTCGCTTTGAAAGCAGTGTGAGCAACCAAGCAGGTAACCTTAGGAACCCATGTCATAACTATTTTGGGTTTAGGAGTATAGTGGGTCTTCTTTTGATTGTAGTTATTGTTAAAGTGACCCACTGAGTTAAATTTTAAGAGCTCCTTAAGAAGATCAACTATTTTGTCAACTAAAGGGTTTCAGTTCTGATTTTTATAGTTGATATAGTTGTTTTTAGGTTTTTGAAAAGTTTTAGAATTTTTAGAAAAATTTTGATTACTTTTCCCTTTTGAGTTCGAAGTTTCTCCTCTCACAAACTTGGGAGGAGTGTTCTTCTGTTTAGGAGGAATATTCTTATCGTAGCCCAAACCGGATCGGTCGCCACATTTTCTTAATCCGGATAAAAGTTTTTCTAACTTTGGATCACCTTGGGCATATCTCCATGTATCCTTTGAACTCAAAAGAGAAGAGACTTCTAGTTTATGTTTTTCATTTTCCGCATTCAGATTTTCAATTTGGGAGGTTTTAAATTCCAAATCGCATGTGTTTTTCAAAACAATCTTAAACATGGGATTTTTCTAAAATAAGAGACTCAAAATTTTCTTTAAGCTTTGAAAATTTTTCTTTTCAAAGTTTAAGTTTCAGAGCAATTTTACAACTCTTCTTGTATAGGGCATTGTAAGCATCTTGAAGATCATCTTCATTTTCACATTCACTGTTCAGATTTTCTTCACTTGTTAAATCATTAGCTGAAAATGTAAATTTGGCTAGAGTCATAAGGGCTTTAACTTCACTGCCCGACTTGGTTTCAGAATCTTCTGAATCAGAAGAGGCTTCAGAATCAGAGGATTCATCCCAAGTAGCCAACATACTCTTCTTTTTGGGTTTGTCCTTTTTAGGACACTTGTTTGCTAAATGCACATATTCTTGGCAATTGTAACATTGACTGTCTTTTAAAGATTTCCAAGTCTTAGATTTAGATATAGATTTTTTCTTATCATTTGCTTTTTGAAAATCAACCCTCTTTTTATTTTTAAAAATTTTGTAAAACTTTTTCGCTAAAAGGGTCACATCGTCTTCAGAATTTTCTAAATCAAAATTGTTTTCTTGAGAAACATTTTTAGAAGACTTAAGGGCAATAGATTTTCCTTTAGGAGCTTTAAAATTTAACTCGTAGGTTTGTAAAGATCCAACTAATTCTTCTACCCTCATAGTATCCGTATCACGAAGTTCCTGGATCGCAGTTACCTTAGAATTAAACCGTTCAGGAAGTGAGCATAATATTTTTGCACACACTTTACTTTCTGGGATTTTATCTGCAAGACCACACATAGAGTTCACAATGTCTGTAGAAGTCCATAAACATTTTATTTTCTTCCATATATATTTCCTCAAATTTGGTCGTGAGGATTTGGACTTTAGATTTCTTAACAACTGATGTACCCTCGTGTGTCATTTCTAAAATATCCTAAGCTTGCTTTGTAGAATCATAGGATATAATTCTTTTGAATTCATCCGGTGATAGTGCACAAGTGATTGCATTTAGTGCTTTTGCATTTGTACTATTCTCACTTTTCTGAAGTGTGGTTCATGAGAAATAAGTTGTTACTCTCATTGATTTTGATCCATCGATCCCAGTTACTTCAGTGGTAAGAGGGGTCCATTCATTCACTGTGGCTGGCCACATACTTTCATCCATGGATTTAAGGAAGATCCTCATCCTGGCTTTCCACTAGGCATAATTGGTGTCATCAAAAGATGGAGGCCTAGTGACTGAAAGGCTATCAAAATTTGACATCTTATATATAGCTTACCTCGGTAAACTCAGGAAATAAATCCAAATAATAAGAATTAAAACGAGCTATTAGACTTTGATACCACTTGAAATGGCCAAGCTATATGTAAGGACAACCTTACACCATAAAAACCAAAGGTTTATGACAGGATAACCTTATTTCTAGAACGAATTGACTATCAAAAACTCAAACAGAAAGGAAACAAATGAAATAGCAAGAAATAAATTCTAAGCTATTACAACATTCCCCACAATGCTTGAAATGTAAATATTACAACATTTACATTCACATATACATCCCACAAATCTGAATGATTAAAGATAGAAAATATAAATCACACATCCACAAACCATAAAGAGTTATAGTGGTTCACCTGTGTGTACACCAACTGTTAAAAAACAGCCACACAGATTGCTACTCCACTCCTAATATCCTCACACATGGGATATTAGCGTTCACTATCAAAATAGGTTTTCACAGATTCACCCAAAACCTTCACAATTGTGTCTTTTTAGAAAAGGGCTTACACAATTCAAAAACCCTCACTTCTGAGTTTTATGGCTCTCCTCAGATAACCATCACAATGAGATTTTTCTGGCTTAATCTCAAATAAAACCAAAATAAAAATTTACATAAATGTAAAATACCTAGATTTCTCCTTTAGTTGCAGCCCGAAAGAACTAATCGGAGTAGAAGATCGAATGTAGAAGTTCAAAGTCCAATACTCACTTTAAAATGGTTCTAGGTTCTAATTGATTTTAAATTAAACCAGTTGGGCTAGTTATATTTGATTTTGATTCCAAGAAGAAGGAATATTACAATTCCACTTTTCAATTAAGATTGGAATGTAGAACCAAAATCAAATTAATAAAGCTAACAAAAGATAATATAAATTATGCACAAAGTAGATTAAAATGAACACAAACTTATCTCAGAGTGGTCCCTTGATTTTACTTGAATTAAGTTATCAATATCTGAAATTCATGCTCTATTTATAGTTGCAGAAACTCGGCTACGACTGGTCCTGAGGACACTACGACTGGTCGTAGGAGAAACAAATTTTTGAATTTTTGAGCGAGATTGGATAAAACCGTTCTACGACTGGTCGTAGGACTCAAAGATTGGTTGCTGTAGTTTGAGTCGTAGAAGTAGGACTGGTCGTAGGACGAGTCGACACTGTTCATACGACCGGTCGAACAGAGTCCAGGACTGGTCGTGGATGAACAAAAAATTTCAAAAAATTACAACCAACTTAGGACTGGTTTTGAAATTTCTTGGACTGGTCGAGGCAGTGTTAGGACTAGTCGAACAAGGTTCAGGACTAGTTTTAGAACAGTCCAATTCCATGTAAAATGATTCAATTGAATTACATATTCAAAATGACCTACCTTAAGGACAATCTAAGGTCAATCATACCTTGAAAGTGAGGTATGAACATCAAGACTTCATATCTTCAGATGATAGATGACCTTTGAAGATTGTGAAGCTTGAGATCTTTGAACTTGATGTAGCACTAAACATGAGATCTTCTATAGCTTGAATAACAATTTATCTTGTGTTGTACACTGACTTGAATCTTGAACAAGATCACTTCTACTGTTGTAGCTTATACTTGCATTCTATTGTAGTAGCTTGTACTTACATTTCTTGAAGTAGTTTGAAGTAGTTCTTTGTTCTTGACTTGAAGAAAAGTGCTTAGAGCAGTGATGCAATATCTTGAACATTTATAATAATAAATTACGCAAGACAAATATTGAGGTTTTGGCACCACAATATTTGACAACCAAAGGAGCATAAAACTATAGCACTTATAGAATGGTCCCCATCCAAGTGGGACACACACGAGGATGAACAGGGGAGTAAAACATACACCATGGTGGGCCACAAGGGTGGTGGACGGCTAGCCCATTGCTGGACGTTCAGCCCAGCTGGTCGTCCAACATGGTGCTACTGTCTCAGCCCCAGAAAACTCCAAAATCTAACGAACCAGGTGGCCCACATGTACCTGAGATGGGTCCTTACAAGGTGGGCCACAAGATGGGTGAAGGGGAAGGCCACCATCACACCCAAACACATGTAACAAAAATGAACAGCAAGGTCCAGAATAAAAATACAGCAGGAACACATTGTTGTCCCTGATTTAAATACCCCATTAGAGTGGGCCCAAATCAGCCAAAAATTAGGGAAAAATGTGTCCAACCTCACAATTCATGTGTACATCAAGGTGGGGTCCACAAAAGTGGTGCATCAAGGTAGGGTCCACAAAAGTGGCCCACCACCTCAGAAACAATTTCACATTTATAATTTTACATGGTGCAGTGTGGCTGGATAGTCCAGAAAATCAGGACCGTCCACCCCACTTGGGTCACTCCTTTAGGTGGTCAAACAAGGTTAGATGGAGGTGAAACTTAATATACATCTAGGTGGGTTCCACACCTCCAGGAATAGTCTATCAAAGGGGTAAAAACATCTCTCCAAACAATCTAAATATCCATACCAAAATCATCCAGAAACAGTCTAGAAATTTTCTGGACAGCAATATATCTCTGAAATAAACTGAGCATAAGTACTAAGAAAAGGGGAAATCACCCCATGAAATTGGTGATGTGGTCCACCTTAGTGGGCTCCACAAATATCCAGACCCTTTCCCTTGCTCAAAATCCATTGCATGTGCCCATTATGGGGCAAATAGGACACCAATGTCCATAAAGTGGATAGCCATGGGCGTCCACTCTACTTGGACAGTGTGGATATTTCCAGGCCACAAGGTGGGCCACACACATCAGGAACAAGAGATAAATAAAGGAAATAAAAGAGATTTGGCCACAAGAAAAGGCACTCTGTCATATTGAGGCCCTTCCCTTCATCACACAAACACATATCCACTATATCATTGATGTACACGGATCTACACATGCATGGCTCTTTCTATTCAAGGTCTAAGGTGGAGATGCTATCTCCACCAAGGTTCAAGGGTCCAAATGACCAAAAATCCTTAAATCTAAAAGAAAAGACCATGATGGAGTCCATGGAGAACGGCCCCATCCATGGATCATGCATGCATGCAAAAAAAAAAGGGTAGGCCATTAGCCACACCCATGAAGACATGGGGACCTCCACCATCATTTGATGGGCCCCACATGCTTTCAAGATGAATGAAGAGGAGGAGCATCTAAAGAAAGAAAAAAAAATCTAAAAATCTAAACTACAAGAACACTCACCTATCAAAGCTTCAAAATACCACCACCAATGGACTCCTCAAGCTTCTATGCACAAGGATCAACGGTCTAGATGTATTGTTGAGGGTTAGATGAGGGGGTTTTTGAGTGGAAGGAGAGCTGGAATCTCAGCTAGGGTGGGATGTCCAAGCTCCTTGCAAGAGGGAGAGAGAGAGAGAGAGAGAGAGAGAGAGAGAGAGAGAGAGAGAAAATGGGAAGAATGAGAGAGAAATTGCAAGGATGGAGGGTTTTAGGAAAACCAATGATGAAATTGCTAGAATCTAGAGGCAAATGATATCTCTTCTCCCCTAGAGGAGCGAAATGGTCAGATTTTTAGCCTAGGGTAGAGAAAAAGTGGCATGATTGCCATGGGAGAGAGGAAAAGTGGCTAGCCTAGAGAAGACAACTCATTATGGGATAACTAGCTAAGGACCTATGGCCTAGGCTAGCTAGACTAGCTATATGAAATCATGAAGCATATGGTGATATCATGCATGGAAATTCATGTACACCCTAGGTAAGCCCCACAAATCACAATCAATGGTCCACAGGAAGCGCGACCTACATCTTTTGATGTACAACTCGGATTGCCGCATGAGACGCAAAGATGGAACCACGGCAACAGTGCGGTCGCTATGGCGCTAGTCTCTTGTTGATCCGGGTCAGGTTTATATGATGGGACTTAAGGGTCATTACAAATGCAAACTGTAGGTTGTGGGTCGTCGGAAGTCGACCGGTAGGACTGCAGGACCTGACGAAACAAAATGAATACTAAGGTTAAGGGTCTCACACTTGTACCTATCCATCTTCTTCCAGTAAATCCACTTGCAATTGATCGCTTTCTAACCAACGAGCATCTTCACCAGCTATCACATTTGAATCTTGTACGTAGAGTTTATCTTATCATGCATTGCCGCAATCCATTTCTCTGCATCCATCTTATAGAGATTCCTTGAAGGTAGAAGAATTTTCCTCATTTGTAATGAGAGCATATGCAACATTTGAGTCATCTCTATATCTCGATGATAATACGTGATCCCTTGATTGATTTCTCATGATAGGTGGCTACTCAAATTGTTCTTATACCTCTACTTGTGGCTCAACTTCTTCTATTGTCTCACCTTTATCGATTTTAACATCAACAATAGATTTTTCGGCTTCCTTATGCTTATCCTTCCGAAACAAGGAACCTTCATCGAATTTAATGTCCCAGCTAAACATGATTTTCCATGAAACTCGATCATACAATCTGTATCATTTCACTCCATCGTCATAGTCGACAAAAGTATACTTCTTTGCCCTTTGGTCTAGCTTATCTATCTTAACTAATAGTATATGAGAGTAAGCATCACAACCAAATATCCCTAGCCCTGAGCAATCAACTACATGACAACTCCATACTTCTTCTGAAAATTTAACAATCAATAGTTGTAGAAGGAGATAGATTTACTAAATAGAAAACTTTAGAGATGGCCTCAGCCCATGTATAGGTCCTTTCCTAACACAAAATTACTTGACATGCTTCAGGCCATTTCTAAAAGAGTCCGATTCATATGCTAAGTCACACCATTATGCTCTAATGTATGCCTCACTATGTTGTACCTCACTATTCCTTCACTATTGCAGTACTGATTAAACTCCCTTTAAGTAAACTCTCCACTATTATCCATTCTAAGAATTTTCAGTTCCAGCCTTGTTTGATTTTCAACAATTGCTTTTTAAGTCTTGAAAGTGATAAAAGCACTGGATTTATGCTTTATAAAATAAACTAAACCCTTCTAAAGAAGTTGCCAATGGATGTAACAAAGTATGACGACTCTCCTCCAAAAAATAATATGCGATGGCCCCACATGTTTAAATGCACATAATCTAGCTAACCTTTACTAACATGTTTCCTAATTTTAAATGATAACCTTGATTGTTTTCCATATATGTAGTGCTCACATATATCTAAATCAAAATGTTTAAAACTAGAAATTAAATCATGATCAAGAAGTAACTTCATACCTCACTCACTCATGTGGCTTAAATGCGCATGCCAAAAATGTGCCAACGTGGACACTGCTACAAATGTTACAGCTCCACCTGATCGTATTCCTGATTAACTTGTAAAGATTTCTGCTCTGTTGTACTTTTATAACTATAAGTGCCACTTTTGAAACCTTCGGGACATGTTCATTACAGGTAAACTTGCACCCAAGTGCCTTTAGAGCTCACAGAGAGATCATATTCTTCTTTAAAGTCATAATACGCCTCACATCAGTCAAAGTATGCTCCAACCCATCAAACATCCTAATGTGAATCGATCTAATTTCGACCATCTTACAGGCATGATCATTGCCCATAAGAACTAGGCTACCATCATACTCATTATATATGGTAAACCAACTCACCAACTCCGATGAGGACAAATGTGGTACGATGCTCCCGTATTCAAAATCCACTCGTGACTAAGATAATCAGACTTGGATACTGATAATACATCACAAATCCTTCACCTGATTTTATTTTATTTTTTTAATTAGCTTCCTTCAACAAATCATTTGATATCTCCTCCTTTCGAGTTTTGAAATTCTGATAGTTCTTCATATGTCCAATCTTATTGCAATTATAACACTTCAACTTTCCTTTATCCTTCGACTTGTATGTAGATCATGACTTAGCATTATTTTGCTCAGAATATTTTCCCCACACAAACAATGCATCCACAGAAGTACCTTCACCGTCGTTCTTCTTTTTGAACAATTTCGAATGAAGGGCTAAGATAACGGTCTTGACGTCAAATGTATCCCTGTCATAAGAAAAAGTATGCACCAGATACTTGTAGGACTCTGGGAGAGATGTCAACAAAATTAAGGTTTTATCTTCTTTCTCAATCTTTACATCCATGCTTGTCGACTTGCAAACTGGTTTGTTAAAAATGTTGATATGCTCAGATAGATCCGACCCATCTACTATCTTTAGAGTATAAAATTGTCTCTTTAGATATACACGATTGGTGAGTTACTTTATCATGTAGATACTCTCCATCTTTGTCCATAAGTCTGTAGTAGTCGTCTCATCTATGACATAATAAAGGATTTCATCATCCAAGCATAATTGGATTGTATTAATCTTCCTCTAATTAAGTTCATCCCAATCCTTCTTTTTTTCATAGTTTAAGATGATACACTTTCCCATTGAGTGAATGTTGTAGCCCTTATTGAACTAGGAAGGCTTTCGTCTTCTATTTATATAGTTTAAAATTATTTTTACCAGTGAACTTCTCTATCTCAAACTTCACATTGATCCCCTCAATGTCATGTGTTTAAATTCAATCTAATACCCCAAAGTTAGCTCTAATATTAGTTATTGGGCGTGGGAACAACCCCAGAACGAACCAAACAAGCAATAGATAAAGAAAAGTTCAACCAAACATAGAGAATACAAAGAGAAAAGTTCAACCAAACATAGAGAATACAGAGATTTTTATGTGGAAAACCCTTGGGATAAAAAACCACGGCACATAGAGAAAATCAATCCACTTTATTATAAGGTTACAAGAGATGAAAACAACTTGCAGTTTAGAAAACTCTTTCTTTTCTCTTCAAAACTCTAAAAATCATGTAGGCTCCTTTCCACTATACCCTGATCGTGTTTAGAAGGATACACACACACACACATACACACACACACACACTCCCGCACAGATTATGAAACAAAATCTACACTTGCATAAAAGACACGCATCCCATTTGGTTGACCCAACTGGACCTTTGGTTGACCAAAAACATCATAGCATGCAACGGTTAACTGAAATGAACCTTAGTCAACTGAAGAACTCTAGACCAGATTAAAGGCACTTGATCAACAATGGAAACTCAAGAAAATGAAATTGTCAAATATACGGTGGACATCATCTGATGTACATAACAACTATACACCGTGGGTAGAGAGAACTGCAATGTACATTTGAGATAAAACTTACAACAACACTCAAAATTGCATTCTTCTACATCTCTCTGTATTATTGATGCTTTTCTATTTTTCACTTTTTTGAAGTTTCCTTATTTTAATATATTAGCTAGATGACAAGCAACCTATTTACCGTTGATAAAATTGAAATAGTAGCAAACAAAAGAATTGTCTAATATATTTATAATTCTTTTATGAATCGCGTTAGGCGATGTTGTCTATAAGGTGCGCTGACTCGCATTCACCTTTGGAACCAAAAATTGATCTAAAACACAAGCAGGCCACACCATTTGAAAGAGCTAGGATGGGGCACCCATTGTTAGTTGTATGTGAGGCACGAAGGTTTTTATTTGCAATCCAATCCATTCATAAGATTCTTCTAGCCAAGATAAAGGTACTATTTAAAAATAATGCTACCTTGAAACTCATGTGGACCACACTTGAGGTGAGTCTCATTTCCTTTCTTGTTAGTTTTATGTAAAGAATGTGCTCAAAGATATGCTTGTCAATTGTCACCTGATAAATTCAAGCTATTATTTATTTATTTTTGAAAGAGGCCCAATTCTTTTGTATAATTTTTTGTAAGGGGTTTGGTAGCTTCCCCCCTTCTTCATGTAAATTTTGCTCTCATTCCCACAAAATAAAAATAAAAATAAATAATGGACCACACCATGTGAATTTAGAAGTTTTAAGCATATTTTACATATGGTGAAGCCCACTGGAATTTTGGATCAGTTTGATGTTAGGGATTAAGACCTAATATGGGGTCACGCACTGATGGATGTGGTATATCTCATCTACATTAAGTCGTTATGAGTGCCTATTCACCTGAGTGAATTTTCTCAAAATTAGGTGTATGCAAATAAAAAAAAGTGGGGTACATATATTAATTCTAAGATGTCTTCTTTATTTTGTTTTATCATGGCAGTCAACCAAGAAAAGTTGTAGAGGACATTATACAAAGCCAAGTAATTTTAAATGTACAATGGATCTTGAGGCAGTAAATAAGGTAACCGACTTGAATTAGCCTCCAATTCTTCTTTTGTTTCTCAACGGAAAGTACTGGAGTTGATCTTTGGGATGTTCAGTGCATTGCAGGAATTTATACAGATCATATTCTGGAGCCCAAGTGCCCCCTGGCATCCCCAAAGCCAAAAGATACAGTGGGACACGGAAGATCTCTTAAAGAGAATTCTAGAGAACTCCTCCTCCCAGATCCCCTTCCTACTTTTGGGTGCAGGGTACTCTCTCTCTCTCTCTCTCTCTCTCTCTCTCTCTCAATTTGCCAATGTGCAGGTGTGAACCATAGTGACGAACCTCCTTCCGGGGAATTTCTCAGAGATTTTCAAGATTTGGGTTTTTTCTTTAGATATTATTGGGAAATCCTACTAAAAATAAAATTTCTAAAGTATTTATTGTAAATTCATCATCATCATTATCATCTAAAGCCTCATCTCAATTAACGGGGCGGAATCATGAATCTTGTTCTGGCATTCCATTCGATCAAGGCCCATATTTCAGGTAGAGCAAAGGTCATTAATTCTTTTTCGTATTGCCCCTACCCACATTTGGGACTCCCTCTTGCTTTTTTAAAGAGCCTTTAGCTTATACCAGTTGACTCTAACTGATACAGTTCTTGGTCCACATTGCATACAACCAAACCTTTTTGGACTACTTTTCCTCATCTTACTATCCATTGGTGCTAAGTTTCCTTGAATATATTAATTTCTAATTAAATCCTTCTTCATCTTGCCACTTGTCAATCTCTACATCCTCACTTCAAATATGCTCAATTTATGAACGTGTTGTCTTAACTGTTCAACCTAAACAGGATAACTATCCTACTATTTCCCTTCTATTTGAGTGGTACACTTTTATTATAAATTAATAAAATTTTTGAAAATTTTATATACATAATTATATAATGAATTAGGTAAAATTAAAATATTTTGGTGTTACCATTTGGATGATTTCGCGATAAAATTGAGAAAATTTAGAGATGCTGACATTTTGTAAATATCATGATATTATTATGATAATATTATTTAGCTTTTTTTTGTCCTTAAATGCTACAGAATCAGGCAATGTTTGTCAAAAGTTTTGTGACCAAGTTTTCATCGTGGAGCTGCTTGTTTAATAATGTCATATCACTCATCAAATCAAAAGCTGTGCAGCTACTTGGACAGAGTTCTTAAACTAAGCTGATGGAATGACATTAACCATCTTGTTTCTCTCATCAAGTTGATTTTCAATCATGGACCACTTCATTGTTTTTGGTGTCCATTTTATATACACTGGTCCAATAACATTCCATATCCACGGGTCCATTAACATTGGAACAGCATGATTTACAGTCTATGATTGATCTTGAGTGGCCCCAAGATTTGGGGAAGTGGATTGCCTCCTACCCCCACCGGTCTCTAGCCTAGAACGGGCAGTTATGTGGGCAGGCCCACCGTGATGTATCTATACATTCAAGCCATGCATCCCTTTTCTCAGATCATTTTAAGGCATGGACACAAAAATGGGCCTGCCCACAGAACTGCCCATTCAGGGCTAAAGATGGGTGGGGGTAGGACGCAATCCACGTCCAAGATTTGGATAGTCATCATTAACATAAATGATGCACACACACACACACACACACACACACACACGCAGCCGAATGCTCAACTGCGCACCATTTCGCATGGAACTCGTGTGAACTTTTTTGAGAACTCATCATATGTGATATGACTCCAAAATCTAAATGGTCCACGTGAAGAATCACCTCATGAAATATCACAGTCCCAATTTTTACTTTGATCCGAAACTTTGGTGGGCCATGAAAAATGAAAACATTTTCCTCCCTTGATTTGAATCTCTCTTTTCTATGGCCCACAAGAATTTTATATCAAGATGAAAATTTTTCCATTGGGGTTTCATGGGATTCCTCATCACATGGACCATTCGGATTGGACGGCCATGACACATGTGAAAAGGTTCGCACGTGCGTAGGTGTACGCAGGTGAGCATGACACACACACACTCTCTCTCTCTCTCTCTCTCTCTCTCTCTCTCTCTCTCTCTCTCTCTCTCTCTCTCTCTCTCTATATATATATATATATATATATGGAAAAGGTTCAATGCGGTCCAGCTCATGGGAACTTCCCATGAGGTTGAGCTGTGTGGGCCCCACTATGATGTTTGTTGAACATCTACCCCATTAGTAGATGCACCATTCCATGGTGTGCCTAGGGCTTAAAAATGAAGTCATTCCATGACTTTTTTGGGCCACACCACATACAAAAGTTGATAGGGGTTACCATCCCATTAAACCATTCAAAATCATTTGTTGGGCCCACCGAGATGTGGTTCACAAATCCAGCCCATTCATTATGTGTGACCCACTTGGATGAGGGGTCAGACCAAGTTTCAGACACATCCAAAATTCGGGTAGGCCCCGTCAAGTGCTTTTATATGTTTTAGGTATGTCTTCACAAGATTTTAGATGGTATGGCTCACCTGAGTTCCCTGCTGATTTTTGGGACATCCCATAATTTAAAGGGGACCCGTCAAATGCACGGTATTGATGCATGAGCGCAAAATGGTAGATATCGGCACCTAACCTCATTGATTTGCCTACAACCACCTACCACTTTAGGAACTTATATATATATATATATATATATATATATATATATATATATATATATATATATATATATATATATATAGGTAAGTAAGGGTAAAATAGTAAATACATATTACTTAATACATCCGGTAAGGTAATATGTGCTCGACCTCACGAGTCCGTCCCATGAGGTCGAGCTGTGTGGGCCCCACCGTGATGCGTTTTGAACATCTACCCCATCAATCAGATGCACCATTCCATCGTGGGCCTAGGTCTCAAAAATCAAGTCAATCCATGACTTGTGTGGGCCACACCACATACAGAAGTGGGGAGGGGCAGTGCACCATTAAAACATTCATAATCATTTTTTGGGCCCATTGAGATGTATTTTGCAAATCCAGCCCATCCATTATGTGTGTCCCACTTGGATGAAGGTTCAGACCAAGTTTCAGCCGCATTCGAAACTCAGGTGGGCCCCACCAAGTGCTTTTATATATTTTAACGGTGTCTTCACATGATTTTAGATGGTATGGCCCACCTGAGTTCCATATATGCCTGTTTTTTGGGATATCCCATAATTTAGAGGGGACCCATCAAATGCATGGTGTTGATGGTCGACGCACATCATGGTGGGGCCCACACAGCTCGACCTCACGGGAGCTTATTGTGAGGTTGAGCGCATAGTACCTTTTCCCTATATATATATATATATATATATATATATATATATATATATATATATATATATATATATATATGGTAACTAAAGGTGACAAATATGTTATAAATAATAGAAGGGTTGAAACCAATCTGGACCCAACTTTAACCGGGTCCCATAAGTTCGCTTGGCCAATGTCGGGAGTCAGCCAGCCAGCGCGTGTCCCACCCCGTGGGACGAGCCTACATGGAGAGATGGCCTTTTGATTGGAATAGTCCTTATTCTCGGTGCGACCATAAATGAGCAAGGATGGTCTAGATGCTTCTTCATCGGAGTGGAATGTGGGCCGCCAAAAATTTATTTTCAGCGTACTACATTCATCTACACATAGTGATGATCCGAACCATCAGTTCAACGCAAGTCCGTACCATCCAAAATATTAAGGGCTCCGATCCCCAGACAGTCTCACCATGTGGCCCCCTCTAGATGAAAAGGGCTCTTGAGGAATCTTGGAGCAACTAACCATCGATATTTCGCAGGAGTATTGGCAGTTGCTCTCCTATTATTGGGCAGATGATGCAAGTGTTAGAAAGGCTCTCCACATCCGGGAGGTACAATCTCCCGACCTTTATGATGCATTTTGGTGCAACTCTTGCTTAGCACACACGCACACTACGTGGCACAAATATTAGGTGGGCCCCACTTTGTAGATACCATGGCACAAAAATCATTTTAGTCCCCTCATCGGGCATGGCGGCCGATGGGAATTTGCATTGCCCCCATCCTATCTGTAACCATGAACGTAACATATTCAACTTCCATGATGAAAATAGGGAACGATCGGTGAATGGCTACGGTGCAACAGAAAGCTGGCTTATGTTTATGATGTCAACAGCAGTGTAAAGTACCATCTCAACCTGACCACGAGAGGTTACCGAGCTTTGATATATAGGTGAACGTTCCTTCTTCCTCTTACCTTTTATTGAAAAAACAATAACATGATACTGATATATTCTCTGTTTTTTTTTTTTTTTTTTTTAAATTCTCTCCACACAGCGGTGATCACGACTTAGGGACATCATTTGTGGGGACAGAAACATGGATAAGATCGCTGAATTTCTCAATAGTTGATGATTGGCAACCATGGGCCGTTGATGGCCAAGTTGCAGGGTGAGTCCCACCTTTTTCATGGGTTGGATCAGTGATACATTTCCATTCTTTAAACTATGATTTGATTTTCGAAGTGAACTTTGGTAATTGGGGCCGTCCAGGGTTAGAATCCAGGTAAGCCCAAGCCATTTCTTTTTATTTTAAAGCCGGTCTATTAGACCACCAGACCATGATCATCATAAACTGGCCTCATCCTGGGTCCAACTCAGTGACGGAAAGGCTTCAGGCCCAATTCGATTTAGAGCTTTTATTTTTTCGATCGATTGAGCTGGGCTTATATGACTTTTTGCCCCTTGCTCAATTTGGGCCTCGGCCCTGAATTTAGAGCCAGACATGGCCTAATAGGCCTGATGTAAACGATTGATGTTGCAGGTTCCAATGGGTCTTGTGCTGGGTTAGCCCATGGTGGGCCTAATATACTATTGGACAGTTACTTAAGTGTTTTAATCTCACAGGTACACAAGGACCTATTCCAACGACTTCACATTTGCAACCGTAAAGGCAAGCAAATCCTGATCTTGGCTCTTACATGTCCTTCTCACGCAAAAGAAGAATAAAATGCATGAATATAAGCAAGACGTCTGATCTACTATGACTTCTTCGTTTGGATGCAGGGAGCGGGCCACATGGCTCCAGAATACAAGCCCAAGGAATGCTTTGCGATGTTCCAACGTTGGATTTCCCATAATCCCCTATAATTATCTCATTCCCTTTCGTTTTAGAGCTAAAATGCCCATCATTTCCATGCATGGACTGCCGAATTCTCCACTGAACATGGTCAAGAAAGTATGGGCACATTGGCATCTTCTAAAAGATTTTATATGCTAGCTATGGTGGGCCACTCAATTAGTATAGAGTGGATAACAATATTCAACAATTGACAACTTCATTGCGTTGACTTGAAAAATATGTATCTCCTTCAATACAATTCTAATTGAGATTATTCAAAAGACAAAACAAAGATAGATGAGTCTAGTTTTATAAATAAAAAAATAAATTAAAATGAGTGTTATTTTAAGACATTTTTGGAAACTATATGGAAAATCATTCATTTCAGGTAGCTGGTACTTCTGAAATTTTAAGATTTTTTGGAACTCGAAATGCAATGAAATTTGGTAGAACTAAAGTGGACTTGATGATGAATTAATGATTAAAAAAAATAATTCAATAACAAAAAGTGTGACAAACATTACAAGTAATAGGTTTATTGAAACTGAAAATATCTGCAACAGCATGTCGGCAATTGGGTGGACGTATCTTTTTCATATGAGAGTTCTAGTATTCAGTGTCTTATTAGGAATTACTTCTAATCATCCTATATGATTAAATTAGAATTTATTATTTTTAGCGTATCTTACTATTTTTGAAAATTTTCAATTTATTTGAATTAAGAGTCTTGATGATGGTGATTAGAATCGAATTATTGTTTTTGCTAATTACGAATAGGTCGTGCTATGAATTTAACTAATCCAAACCCTAATCGCCATATATGAGAAATCTTATTTCTTATCCTATTCCAAAAATGCCTAAATTAACCAAATTAGCTTTAAATCGTCCATTAGTGGTCCGCAAAAGATAAGGGTTGTGCGGCACTCAGATAGCCCGCATTGACCCTAAAAAACCCTATTCATCGAGAAGGTGTTGTATAAAGCATCCAAAGAGAAAATGATCGCATCCCGACCGTCAATTGCAACCTAAATTAGATAAGGAATGCCAAACAAATGATGAGGGTCATCTACCCTTGCCTGACGCCTCCTTAGGACATGATGGGAGTGATCTAAGGGCAATCTAGTAAGATAAGAAAGCTCCTCCATGGATGGTTTGAACTCTAGATCATTGAACTCAAACAAGTTTAACACAAGAACCCAACTGTTCAATGCTACCCGTAGCATCCTCAAGTCAACATCTATCCAGATCAGCCAAAGGATCCCGCCGAAGCTATAATATTACATCTCATGAAACTCGAAGTGTGACAAGCTCCTGACCTAGGATCGCAATCGATCAAAGCATACCAAATGTGGATGGAGTTAACAAGTGTCCATGGGAATGCCCTCAATGGCTACCATCCAAGAAGGAATTGGAAGCTCATCAAAATGTGGCATCCCCTCATCATGAAGGTCAACGACAACATTAACCTGAAGGGAGTTGAAAAATACAGTCTCTAAAATTGGAACTGACTAAGGGGAATCTCAACATCAACTGACATTGCATCGCCCCGCCCTGTAGCTATATCATCAAGTACTCTAGGAGACGTGGTTGTTGAGGGTCAAATATTGCATATTAGACCCCAGTTATTGCCTGCTTTTACGAACATGATAATGTTTAAAATCCTCTTTTAATCATGTTTATGTTGCAAGGTGAATTTAAGAGCTTAGACTGAAAAGGGTACTAAAAACATAAATTTGGCGCTCAAGAATCACCAAGATAAGGGACGGATCCTAGGAGACTAAGATTAAAGAATTTACACACCAAAGATCCGAGAAAATCAAGTGATTGAAGTTAAAAGGGGCCTGAAATTCGTCCTGAATGCAAGATCATGGGTTCCCACCATCCGTTTGGCTCAAAACTTTATATCTGGCCTGAGGACCCTAAATTAACCGTACATGTCAAAAGTCAGCCCTTAGATCCCTGTGAAAGTGGCCTAATGGATAGATTAGCCAATAAAACACTGATTTGGGGCCTATCTGATATCTGGATATGCTTCAATTTTGGTCTCAACCCCTTAAATTTGATGACAAAACGTATGGATAGAGCAGATTTCTCATAAGCACTAGAGTGGACCCCACATTGGGGTGTGAGAGTGCACAGCCGATGCATTCCTGCGCCACACCGAAACTAAGAGGCGGGTTAGCGCACGCTGACCCGAACTCTCCTTTTTAAAAATGAAAAGTCCGTTTTTCTGTAAGAATGTCCGCACAAACGATTCTTAGTGAGCCACCACCGTCTATTAGTTGGATGATTGGGACCGTCCATTTGTTCTAGGGGGCCCGAACCACAACCATGCCATCCTTTTGGCCCCATGCACGTGTACACACGCATATCATCGTCAAATGCAGGATGAACGGCGGGGTGATTTAATACAGTGGGCCGCACTAAAACTCGACCAAAACAACTCCTTTCCAACCAAAATTTCGCCAGGAATCCAATGGACGAGGTGGATTTCTTCAAAAACATCACTGTGGGGCCCACTGATCATCACAGTGTGATGATTTTCGTAGGCCTTGCATCCGAGAAAACTGGCCGATGTGGGCCGTTGTGCGATCTTGGCCGTGATCGGACCGACAATCCGGACCATCCAGTGGAAGCCCAGGCCAAAACCAGCCCCACCCATGAAGGCCAAACCAGGTTTGGGATGATTAACATCCAAAAAACGAGATCCAACGCAAGACCGTTTGTGTTTTCTGTTGCGTAAGGTTTATGCAGACCACCGACTTCAGCAGCCACCGCCTCTTCTGCCGACTCCAGCACCGACTCCCTGATGCCTATAAAAGGAGAAGAGAAGAGAGAGAGAAATTCATTCATTAGACGTGGAGAAGCAAGGAGCGAGAGAGAGAGGAAGAAGCTTGGGATGTCCGGCCTTTGGCTAAGATTTTCTTCTCTCCTTTTCCTTTCATTGTTTTGTTTATGTCTTTCCTTTAAGAGATTTTAGTCATCATGATTATGATAGGCTAAACCTCTTAGATAGGGTTAAGAGGTGAAGCTTGTAGCGTGATGGGATGTTTTCTATGCTTGGATTTATGTTACATTGAACTCTCTTTGATTTTGCTTTGATTATAAGGAATATTTATAGATTTTAATGGTTTGTTGTGACTTATTACAATGAATCTACGATAGCTTTGAGTATATTTTTTTCATTATTGAGATTGTGAATTTAGGAGACCCTGTTGTTCACCATCGTCCCATGGGCATGGTTAGATGATGAAACCCTTCCTAATGTTCATAACTCTTTCAGATTGGTTGTGGATTGGTTAAATTCTGTTGTTTGTTTTGTCTCATGGGCATAGTTTTGTAATGGAATCAATCCTAATTCTCATACCCCTCAGCTCTTGAAAACTAGATCAAAGGAAGTTCATATTTGAATTTTAATAAAATATCTACCAATTGGATGAAGATAGGACTCTGATTCCAGTTGTGTTCTTAAATCAAGCATAGATCTCCTTGATCTCTACAAGTGGATCCTTGGCATCTTAGTTTTCCACCTTTGAATTTTACAAGTTTTAGTTTAATAATTCATCATTATTCTCTTAAATTCTTCTGATTTAGTTACATCTTCTTCTAGTTCTACTTCTAGTTACTTTCAGAATACGTATAAGGTTCAGTCCCTGTGGATTCGACCTCGGTCTTACCGAGATTATTACTACAATGTGACTCTATACTTGGGGTGGTGAACAAGTTTTTGACGCTGTTGCCGGGGATTGACAGTTGCATTTTCTGAGATTAACTAGTTTTGAATTAGTTTAAGATTAGGGTTTTTATTTTCTATTTTTTTTAAGATTAGGAATTTTTTTTTGTTTATTTTAGAAACTAACCTAAGTTTCCTGTTTTGTAAGATCATAACATAGAAACTTCTGATTTGGTAATCTCTTCCTAATTTTTCTTCCTTTCTATTTATAGATTAGGATTTATTTTATATTTTTAGAAACTTTCGAATTCTAAGATTCCTTTTATTTTAAGAAATTAACTTACTTTCTATTTTCAGGTTTAGAACTTTTCTAATTTATTCTATTTTTAAACACTTTCCTTTTTTAGAAACTAATTTACTTTCTATTTTAAGAACTTTCTAATTTTAGAATTTCTATTTTAACCGACTAGTTTTGTTTTTGTTTTGCAGGTTTTTGTTAGTGTTATTTTGTAATTCGAGCACCCAATATTGTCAAATTTTGTTATGCCAAACCGCTTGGAGTCAGTATCTTATTATGATCAGATGGAAAGTTCACCTTCAAGTCATCATCAACTCTTCTACATTTTCAAGTTGAAGAACTTTGCCAAAGATCGAAGTACAAGAACACAAAGTTTATCTCAAGATTAAAGCTCAAGTTTAAGTTCATTACCTCTAGGTCAAGTTTTAAGTACTCAAGTTTATATTACAAGATCGCTACCTCAAGCTTAAAGTCTCATAAACACTAGCTCTAGCTCAAACTCAAGTTCAAGACTACAAGGTCAAGCTTCACGTACTTAAAGATAATCGAGTTACCGAAGCAGTCGATGTTTCGATGTTTCAAACTCACATACAAGGTATGCATGACCCTAGATTGACCATAGGTTAGGTTATATTGATTTCATATTACATTTGGGTCATTATATAAGTTTATAGATTTTTCTTCGACTAGTCCAGGCACTGGCTCGACCACTCCAAAGTGTTTCTCGACTAGTCCAAGATTTGTTGAGAATTTTCAGGAATTTTTTGTTGTGGCTCAACCAGTCAAGTGAATAGTACTCGACTCGAAGTCCAGCAAGCTCATCCGGTCCCACTCGACCAGTCGAGTGCATTTCTTGACCAGTCAAGCAGGCCACTCGATCAGTCGAGTAATGGGTTTATCTTATCGCGCTAAGAATTTTGAAAATTGGTTGGTGCTTTGACCAGTTGAACCGACCCTTAGACCAGCTGAGGGAACAAAATTTTTACCTATAAATAGAGGACAAATTTCAGTGGTTTTCATTGATTCCAAGCCTAATCAAGCCATCACTCTAAGAGATAAGTCCTTGTAATTGTGAAGCTATTACTTATTCATTTTAGATTCTTTTTATAGTTTTTTGTATTTGATTTTGTGATCTTTTTATTCAACTCACTTGTATTAAAAAGGATAATTGTGATTTACCCTTTTGAGATCAAAATCAAATCAAGCTAGCCCAAGTTGATTTAATTTAAAAATCATTTAGACTTAGAACCCTTTCATTTGTGAGATTGGACTTTAAACATCTACGTCTACATCAAATTGGTTCTACCGGGCTACATCAGAATCTTTAGATAAGTATTTCGATTCTTTGTATTTTTGGTTTGTGAGATTCAGCCAGGAAAATCTCATCTTTTGGTTTTGTCTGAGATTAGCCAGAAAATCTCAAAGTGTGTGGCTTTTGTAATTGTGTAAGCCCATTTGAAAAACACAATTGTAAAGGTTTTAAGGTGAACCTTGAAAAATCTTATTTTATAGTGAAAGCCAATATCCCGTGGGTGTGGATATTAGGAGTGGTATAGTTGTGTGGCTGTTTGCGAACAGTTGGTGTACACACACGAACCACCACTACCAAAAAAAGGGGTAAAGGCTACGGATAAAAACTGTAGCAAAAGGCCTATTGCTACGGATCTAGTCCGTAGCATGTCCATAGCGATTGATGGTGTAGCTATAGGTTGAAAACATATGGCTATGGATTAAATCCGTAGCAATAGATATCGTTAACTACGGATAAAGGCCGTAGCTATAATTTCTGTAGCGAAATATACATACGGCTACAGATTACATCCGTAGCAATAGATATCACTAGCTACGGATAAAAGCCGTAGCTATAATTTCTGTATCGAAATGTACTTACGGCTACGAATAATATCTGTAGCTAAAAGTGGAATGAAATCCGTAGCAATATTCTGAAGTTAGCAATAGCTACAGTTTTCAGAACACAGCTACGGCTAAAATCCATAGCTATATTTTAAAAATTTTTAAAATTTTTTATAATAATGGTGCCTGTTACCATTGCAAGAACCTACTGTGATTGATAACTCGTCTAAGCTAATACAATTAATGCTGATAGGAATAGTACATAAAATAAAATCAGAAAAAAAATGATGCATTTATTACAAATAGCAATCAAATCATACAATGCATCCCACATTCACATTTCTAAATAAACAATACTTCACTTTACTCAACCTATAATAAGAATTACCAAAAAGGAACCTGTTCGAACTTTAGCTTCGACTCCATCTCCAAATACTTCCTATGAAGTTCTTCCATATCCCACTGCATTTGAGTAACTCTTTCCCTTTCAATTAAGATGGCTTGTTGTAGGTTTTGTTTACTTTTCTGCTTGGTACTTTCAAGTTCCACATCCAAATCTTTCACTTGGGTGGGCATGTTACCATTTACGAGAGTTATAAACACAGCAATAACCATGTAAAAGGGTTTGAAGGACATGTCAAGGAGTCCTGGAATCTAATGGATAACATATGTAAAGTTTTAATTAATTACAAGGCCTAGATTCTGGAGTTATATATGTCAAAGAAGCCTGATTTACAAGAAACTTTAAAGCTTAACCCAGGAGCTTGTAATCAGGAAAGAAAATACAACTCACCCATGTTTTATAATTCGTCATACGTTTCAGTTGTCCAGATGTTGATGAAAAGGGCATCTTCAAATTCCTAGGTCCAACTTCCAATGTCTCATTTTGTGAAGTATCCGTAACTGACATGTGCCCACTACTTGATCCTGTATTGTTTAAAGGAGAATTACAATATGTGAATATTATTATTTCTCATGGTGCTTTTAAATGCAGTATGTAACAGATGACCAGAAAAGCCAAAAAGTATTTAATGAAAAGAATATTGAAAATTCACCTTGTCCCCTAGCTTTAGAAATAAAAGATCATTCGTTATCACAATTCAACCAAGATATCTACTTGCTTTTGCAGTCAGCACATTCCCTGTTCCCTGGCAATTTAAGAAGTCCTTCCAATATCTGCAAATGATGCACCAAATGAAGGGAAAAAAAAAAATCAATCCCAAATTATAACAGAGAGAAAGTAGTACATATCTATAGAAGTGAATAAGAAGAACCCTAATAGAAGAGGTTAAGATGCTTATAAAACTCCATGAATAGGATATGATGATATAGTTCCTCCATCCCATTCAGAAACAAGAATGCAAACAAATGGAGCATGAAAAATCAGGCCAAAATGTGAATATGATATTTAAAAAATAAAAAAATAAAAAATAAATAAAAAACTGAGAAGCCCTTCTTCTCGATAGTGATGATGAAACTCGGATATAAATATATGTACATTACAAAATTGTGAGAAAATCCTGACACATGACAAAGTTTTGCACTAAGCCGAGTGAGTCCAAGTCCCGACTAGTATTGACTTAATACAATAACAAAACATTTAGGACACAACACACACATTAGGTTTTCCCATTGCCAATCTCAAAGTCGTAATTGAAAATTTTCAGTTTTGTGGAAAATAAATAAGGTTTTTGGAGTTATTTTTCTTTTTCTTTCTTTCTTCTTTTTTTTTTTTTTCCTTTTAAGACCGTTTTTTTTTTCTTTTTTTGGTGATAAAAAGAGGAAAAGGAAATAATCCTTAGTCTAGTTTTTTTCTTCTAAATTTCCTTCCTTTATATTTATATATATATATAAATATATATATATATATATATATATATATATATATATATATATATATATATATATATATCAAGCTATAGGTTTAGGAATTCGGGTTCGGGTTCAGTTCGGGTTTAGGTTTAGGTTTTCAAGTTTAGGTGGTTAAGGTTATAGGTCATTGGTTTAGGTTTAGGTTATAGGTTATAGGTTTAGGTTTAGGTTTAGGTTTAAGGATTTGAGAATAGGTTTAGGTTATACGTTTAGGTTATAGGTTATAGGCTATAGGTTTATGTTTAGGTTATAGGTTTAGGTTTAGGTTTAGGTTAAGGTTAAGATTATAGGTTATAGGTTTAGGTTTAGGTTATAGGTTATAGGTTTAGGTTTAGGTTATAGGTTTAGGTTATAGGTTATAGGTTTAGGTTGAGGAATTCGGGTTCGGATTTAGGTTTGGGGTTTAGGGTTTAGGGTTATAGGTTATAGGTTTAGGTTTAGTTTATAGGTTATAGGTTTAGGTTTAGCTTTAGGTTATAGGTTTAGGTTTAGTTTATCAGTTTACGTTTAGGTTTAGGTTTAGGTTATAGGTTTAGGTTTAGTTTATCAGTTTACATTTAGGTTAAGGTTAAGGTTAAGGTTAAGGTTCAGGTTAAGGTTATAGGTTATAGGTTTGGGTTTAGGGATTTGAGAATAGGTTTAGGTTTAGGAATTCGGGTTCGGGTTCGGTTTTAGATTTAGGTTTAGGGTTAGGAAATCATTGTACCCAGTATAAATATATATAGTTTATCTACACCGTCCATCTACTTTTTCAGATCATTTAAGGGGTTGAAACCAAAATTGAATCATATCCAAAATGCAGGTGGACCATACCACAAGAAACAGTGGGTATAATGATTTCCATCATTGAAACCTTTCTAGGGCCTGTAGTGATGTTTATTTATCATCCAACCTGTTCACAAGATCACACAGACAGTGATGAAGGGAAAAAATAAATATCAGTGGTTCCCACCTTCCAGGGACTCCCGCTCAATATCCGGATAGCTCCGACGCACATCCGGATCTGCTTCATCAATTTCAAGATAATACATAAACAAGGGCCTGTCCAAATGGTCAGGCCACCCATATGGTTGTCCATAGGAAATGGACAGCTTCATCATGGTCATAACAGCGGTTTCCACCTACCAGGGACCCCCGCTTAACATCTGGATAGCTCTGACGCAATATAGAAACAAACTAATTAGGAACTTACAACAACAAAAGGTACCACGTCTTTGGTCCTGGGATGATCCACAATAAAAGGTACCATTTACCATTCATCTGCTAATGTGTGGGTCCCACCAACTACTAAAATTGTCTAGTTGTGGTGTTTTCTTCACAGTGGCACGTTTACTATAGCTCCCAGTGATGCACGTTTACTGTAGGTCCCAAAGCCAGCCTGCGTTTCACATATGACTTGTCCAATACCTCCACAAATGCTCATACACCCAAAGAAAAGGAAAAAAAAATCACTCTATAGCTTCATACCGTCTTTATGCAGTTGTCTGAAGACTCTACAATTACAAGCACTGTTATCACAACCAGCTTGAAAAGCACCTTAAAGTCAGAGATGCAAATCCAAATAACTATTAGGAAACTAGCAACCATAGTAATCAGAAAGAAACAGGTAATTTTACAGGAATGAACATCTCAGCGCATTCTTCAAAATCTCCCAAAAGTTCCTTCAATAGTAAACTTAGCAAATAGGAAGCCCAGAAAAGAAAAAGAAAAAAAAAACAGTGAGCAATTCCTGAAAACAAAGAATATCAAGCAAAGAATATCAGCGTTTTCTCTCAAACCATCTTCATCTCCACTCCAAGCATGATTAGTGTAACAAATTGTATCTGCTGCAGGATCACCTATACCAGCTTCCTTGTGTGAATTGCTTTCAGCTGCAAACTGATCAGGTCCTACAACATTACCAAAAGGAGCTATTTCCAGCTCTTAATTATGGTTGTTACTATCAGTTTGTTTCCCAAGCATGATTCTGGTTTCATCAATACTATCGGATCCTGACCTCAACTTGAGATGATCCTTAGCTTGCCGACAGTGGGGCATAGTCAACTGATTTGGTGGAAAAATCATATTTCTCTAAGTTATAAGTTTTGAAATTTTCATTCTCCAAATCAAAGGATTATGAGCAAGGAGCATGACATGACATATATAACTCAAATAAACCAAAACCAAGTATATTGTGCAGTTCATTGTTGCCATTTTTAGGAAAGACGATGAGCCCACAACACATTTTCAATCATAAAGTCTTAAAAGAAATAGTAAAGTACCATAACAGAAAAATATTGAAAGCTTCATGTTTGTTTTCCATCATGTTGAGGGTCGAATATTGTATATCAGACCCCGATTACTGCCTGATTTTACGTACACGATAATGCCTAATATTATAATTTAATCGTGTTTTTGCTGCAGGATGTAATAAGGAGCTTTGATTGAAAAAGAGTATTAAAAGCATGGATTTAATGCTCCAAAGTCACCAGAGCAAGGAATGGACTCCAAGGGACCGAGATCGATGGATATACACGTCAGAGATTCGAGAAAATTGAGAAACTGAAGCTTAAGTGGCCTGAAAGTTAGTCAGAATGCAAGATCACAGGGTTTCCACCATCCACTCGGCTCGAAACTTCATACATGGCCTGAGGACCATAAATTAACCGTACACGTCAAATTTCAGCTATTAGATCCTTGTGGAAGTGGCCCAATAGAGAGATCAGCGGATAATAACCATTAAGAAAGCATCTTGGACATCCTTGGGAGATCTGGACCCAAACTGAACTGATGGAAAGAGCACGAAAAACGGTGGATATTTGTCAAATTTCACTTCTTTTGGATGGTGCAACCAGGAGATACTGACGGCAGAAGATATAACAAAACAGAATGGCAAATCTGTAAATAGATGTGCCATGCATGGCTTACGTGAAGCCCATTGTTTTTTTAACGGTGAATGTTGTCCATACATTGGTTAAGCGTGTGGCTCACCCTGAAGTCAGATCTACTTTAAACTGGAAGCCATGGGCTAACACTATGTATAGGAGCTGATGGAGGAAGTGGATCTCCAAGAATGTCATCATAAGTGGGCCCCACCAATTTTTTGTACAAAACATGCAAATAGTAAAAAAACGTCCAGTGACGTACGTGCCTGTGATTGGGTTTTTACAGTGAGCTCCATCCATCATCCTTTTTCATGATCTAGACCGTCCAATGTGTCCTAGAGGGGTGGCTTGACCCTCTCCTAGGTGGAGGAATTATAGAAGATAGCATGAAGCGGATTTCAACCATTCAAACGGAGGACAGACGACTAGAAGATCTGGTACCATGGGCCGCATCAAACTCGAGACCAATCAGCCTGTCCCGAACGGTTTTCCGAGGAGAACACAATGGACATGGTGGATTTCTCGTCTGACACTGATTTTGGGCCCCACCATCGAAACAGCGCAAGTGCCATCCGCAATCCCTGTTTTAGCCCCGGACACTGGGCGTTCCTTTTTTGGCCATTGCACGATCATGGTAATGATCGGATAGAAGATCTGATCCGTCCATCATGTAGCTCTTTCAAAAACGTCCCAAGGGATGTTGATTTTACGGACATATTGCAAGGAAAATGGGAGTTTGGAGGCTCCGAATTTGACTGCGTAAGGGTCATTCACGCCATCGACTTTCCAGTTCGGTGAACTGTTGTGCGTAAAGACCTCTTCCGCAGCCTATTTCTTTTGGGACTCCACAGCAGCTCCAAAGGAGTCCTTTCATCTTTAAAAAGGAGGAGACGTGCGGGAGAGAAGAGGGAATTTTCAGGCGGACGGCTGGAGCGTGTGGAGGGAAGTTTGGCATGGGCAGCCGTGGAGGCCAAGAGAGAGGGGGAGAGGTGGCACGTGAGTGTGGCTTGGGCTAGACGTCAGGGGTAGAATTGAGAAAAAAGCTGGCACGTGGAGTTTGGCTTGGCTGGAACAAGGAGGACGAAGAAGACAGGGAGGAGAGAGAGAAGTTTTTTTTTACTTTCCTTGCTGTGGTTTTTCTTCCCTATTCTTTTTCTTTTGTTTATTTGTTTATTTGTTTATTTTAGCCCATTTATGTGTGGCTAAACCCCTTAGCTAGGGCTAAGAGGTGAAGCCTGTAGCGAGATGGGAGATACTATTTCAAGCTTTTAACTTAAATTCATAAACTGAATTTGATTTGTGTTGATTATTAAAGGAATGTTTTTCTTAGTCTTTAATGATCTGTTGTGACTAAAATTACAATGGGTCTGCAATGGCTTTGAATATTTCTTTTTCCCTTTTTGATGTTTATGACGTCAAGAAGCCCTGTTGTTCACCATCGTCTCCTAGGCATGGTTGGATGATGGTACCCTTCCTAACTTTCATGCACTGTTGATTGGTTGGTAATTAGTTTAATCTTGTTGTTTACTTTGTCTCCTGGGCATGGTTAGATGATGGAATCCATTCTAATTCATACACCTTTCATCTCTTGAAAACCAGATCAAGTAAAGTTCAGTTTAAATTTCATAATTCCTGATGCAGGCATAAGATCTCCCTGATCCCTACAAGTGGATCCTCTGAATCCCTAGTTTCCACTCCTCTAAATTCCTTAAGTTTTACATTAATCTCTCACCATTATTCATCAATTTATATTTGATTTAGATTGCATCTTAGGCTAGTTCTATTTCTAGTTAGTTTCAGGAAACGTACAAGTTTCAGTCCCTGTGGATTCGACCTCGGTCTTACCGAGTTTATTACTACATCACAACCCTATACTTGGGGAGTGAACACATCACCATATCATATGATCCTCACCAACAGCTCGAGCCACTCCTCATCTTGAAAAAGCACCAGCCCCATATATGTAAACAAAAGAGAGCCCGAAGCCAACATCTCCAAACCTGCAACCACTCCGCTGATTCATACTATGCATCGATCCTATACAAAAATGGGCCAAGTTTTGCATTGACTTGGCCAATCCACCGGGCCATGAAAACTTAGCCGAGTCAATATTTTTCTTATAAAATTGCTTAATAAGAGCCATTTTTTTATGTGAACAACTTTTCTTTACTTCTACAATAGTCACTAGAGACCATGACAAGTACTCAAGAGGACGAAACTGTCAAGTGGTGTTAATAAAAAAATTTGTCAAGGATATGAAAGTGAAACCATGGTACTCACCTTCGTCAAGACCGGGCTTCTGCCTTCTGTTGTTCAAAATCCCATGATGCACAATTCCCGGAGTTTTAGGAATTGTGAGTGATGGCTCTTTGTAAACACGCACCTAAGAAAAAAAAAAAAAAAAGGAAAGAAAAAATCAACTTATAAAAATATTTATACCAAATTTTGATTGTCCTTTAAAAATATAATGCCTTATATCTAGAACTGAGTTGAATTCCATTACCAAGGCCACAAAGAGTTATTTGCCAATATGATAACTATTATATAAGAATTGTACAAAGTGAAAATCACAAAAAATAATGGGGAATAGAAAAATGAGAAATCTTGGTATGGAAACAAGATATTTAAACAATCAGGGGTTTTCCATTTCCCCCATAGGCTGTCAATGCTATGAAAGATTGCCTTGCTCACATTGCTCTTTTATCTCGTTATAATGGCAATCCAATTTGTAGAGTTCCAAAAGCATTTCAAACCCATTAGTTTTAGGACCTGTTTGGATTGGTGAAATCCAAAAGTAGAGTTGGAAAGGAAGACATCAGATTGGAGGAAAGCTATGGATAAGTATCCTAAATAACCTACTTGTTTTAGCATTCATGATTTCTAGGGAAATGTAGATAGGTCAATGTCAAAAAGTTCTCTGAAAAAACATGGAAATATCCATTCTTGAGGTTGTTTCTTTATTATTATTTTTTTAAAATTTTTTTTTAAGGAAATGCAAAGTTGTGATCTTGGCACATAGGTTGGCCTCGGCTGTATTTCCTTAATCTAAGACTGTAGCAGATATTATCTAATAGACTTGGAAAGTTGTGATCTTCTAAAATTTTTAGAAAACATTCCTTTGACAGGACAAAGGCAACACTCTTGGTTGACATAAGGTGTTTCACATGCCATACAAACCCAAGAAGTAATATCTGGAATGTTTCTTGCTTCATAGCATTCCTTGAGGGCTAACGGTTCAAAAATCGATAGCCTTCAAAGAAAGATCCTACGTTAACAAAATTTTCAGCTAATACTATATCAATGAGATTTGTCATCAGCTTCACCTTGAAACATAAATAAACAAGTAAAAGAAATATAAAACAAGGAACAAAAAATCCCCTTGAAAAAAAAAAGAAAAAAAAAGGAAGAAATAGCATGAATAGTAAATAAATGAAAGATCCATAGAATAGAAGCAAGTTAGGCATATGTAATAGCATGAAACCCAATCATGACATCAAATCTCTCTATACTTTTATATGTAGAGACAGTATTGCAATACCATCTGGATGGTAACCAGTTTCTATAGAGTCTAAGATGGAAAAGGAAATCCTTTTTTTGGGCCTTAGAAAAAAATATCCCAATGAACTTCACTTGTTTAACTTCCTGTTTTGTTCATACAACAATGAAGCACTTTGGTCTGCCCTGCTTTGATCATGGGTTCGATTATAAAGGTCTGCCCTACTTTCATCACACCAACTACTTTATTTCCTACTATGGGTCAAGGAAACAGCTACCACGGCTAACAATAAAAGTTGATTAGTGAGTGAAGTAGATATTAAGTAAACTACGTGACCCACACATATATGATCATGCCTAAGCTAAATTCAGCATTGCTCATAGGCTGATTGGTCAGTAACAGAATAAAATACAAAATCACATCTCCAAAATTTTGTTTATTATCGATGCATTTACATGTTCAGGCTGAAATCATATGTGAAAAAAAAAAATCTAACTCAGGCCACATACAAACTGATTTGGCTCTGCTCATATTGGGTTGTATTGAAGGGTATTTAAAATCATGGCTTTATTTCTATTCTATTTGCAGGAGAACTGTATCAACATTGCTTGCAAGCAGCTTTAGAGAGAGAATAGATCAATTAATCTTGTCTTATTTATAAAGACAAGGAAACCAGTCTACAGTTGCCATTACCATCTCAATTGTTTCACCAACAGCAGAGTCGGCAACACTCTTCACGTGCATGTGAACCCTCTCATCACTCACTTGTGAGTTTACTACATTCAAAAGCTTTTACATTCCACTTATATTTCATATGTTAGTTACCAAAATCTTCACTTCTTTGTCATTCCCAAAAGAAAACTAAAATAAAAATTGTTGCAATCTTGCATGGTTACAGGAATTAAACAAGCATCAACCAATCCTACACGACTACTCAGCTTCGGGACAGAAAGCAGGACATGCAAACTACCTGATTTATTAGCTTGGGAACAAAATTCATGTGGAAGAAAACAGAACATTATGATAGAATAATTATGTGAAATTAACAGCTACAAATTAATAACAATAGAACAAAATTCCAACAAAACTAATTCAAAGCTTCCATGCAATGGCCAATATCTCCAGACCAAATTCACATGTAATATGCCAATATCTCTGAAATCACTTTTTTCCACCCAATCAATAACACTGCATAATTCCCCTGCTATAACTTTCCCATTGAAACTGCTACTGAAAAAACAAAGTGCTTCTGAGAGAGAGTACCTCTGCACATGAACCTCATTAATGAACCACGCACCTTACAGGTGCTGAAATCCATTGCAGCCCCAGCTGAAAGTAATCCACATCCATGGTGATTGCTAAAATGTTGGAGACAGGTAGTCAGATCGGCACAAGGACATTCAGAACTGATCCACTTCAGTTGGCCTGGTACCAGCATAATAGACTTGCAGATGACACTTATAATAGAAAGCACTTATCGTAAATTTAGTCAAGTCCATGACTTAGGCCCATGAGGATGAATTTCCTGTGACAACTTGGCTCCCATGAGAATGAACTTCCTGTGACAACATGGCGCCATGTCAAAAGAATGGCAGCACACTAAAACCCTCATCCTATAATTTGAAAACAAAATCCAAATAGGAGGTGAGATAGAGAGGATTATTAAAGCACACCTAAAATGACCCTATGCATCTACAAAGTCCAGACCACTAATAGGATGGGCTAACGATGAACATGTAATTACCAAAAAAATAAATTTCCAGATTCAACATATGTGTGGCCCATTTTATGATAGGATTGACCTATCTTTGGGCAATGGCACGTTCGTCATGGACACAACTACTTAATACTCAACACGTTTACCATCTAACCATTTATCTTTAAATTTGGATAGTGACTATTATTCATTTTAATCATCAAGAGATGTCCTTTAGATAGCAGATTAGTAGCAGGGCCCACAATTTGAGCTGTACAATAAATTTATATCTTCCTTAAAAACAAAAGGACCCACAATTTGAGCAGTTTAATTTAAGTTTTATGTATGCCTAATATATTATCGTAATGTGGATGCGTATGGATCGATACCCCTATTTATCCTTTAAAAGATGGCCCTTTGTATTATAGAGGTTTAGTGCAACTGACCTGGGTTTTCCTCATATTTTGTTTTGAATTTGCTTAGGTATTGCATGCAACTCCCACCTATAAAGAGAATAAGGGATATTGATGTATTTCTCATTAAAAATTTTGATATTTAGAAAATACAATAAAAGTAAGAGTAACTCTACATAAAAGCGTGACAATGATGAAACCCTGTAGTGTGGTCAAAAAGAGCAATTGGTGCACCTGGATAATCCATATGGTGGACCAATTATACTGAACAAACAGAAGAAAAATTACACCCAAGGTCAGGAATTACACCCAATTTATTTGGTTTTCAAACCTTCGAACACCCCCACAGGAAAAAAGAAAATAAAATAAAAAACCAGATGGGCTTCTTTGGTTTTTTTTTTTTTTTTCATCAGCATATTATTGTGGGCAGCACCACTCAATGACTTAGACTCATCACATGTGAGCACAAGATATCATATGTATATTTTCATGCCACTCCAAACACCCTATGGTTTACAGTTTGATTGAATTTTCTTTGTTAAAAAATGTTCGAGTGTAGGCCCTTGGGTTTTCTCTCTTATTTGGTTTGAAGCTTAGCTAAATTTTCTTCTTAATTAGAGATGTAAGCCCTCCTTTTTTGTTGTGCTTGTTCCTTATATTCTCTTTTGTTTTGTTTTCTTTTTTCTTTTTCCTTTAATTTTCTATTTTATTTTCTTCACTTAGCTAATTCAAAAAAAAAAAAAACCATAATAATCAAACATACTATAGTACTTTGGATATAAAACCATCAGCAGTAGACTGGCAGTGCCAGTACCATGTCATAGGTGTGTTATGTTTATCTTATTTAAGGGGGAAAGCTGTCAATCAAGTTTGTTAGAAAAATAATAGCATGTTGAAGCAAGCAATGGCTTTTTATTTTTCAAATGAGAGATGTTAGAATCAGATAGCTGCATTCATTCAGGACGCCTAGAGAGTTACCATAAGATATCTAGTTGGCAGTAGCAATGGCCACACCCTCGAGTCATTTCAAGTGGACATCTTGAGTTTTAAACTTCCAATCTTCCTCAGAATTCACATATTTCTTCAGAGAAGTCATTACATCTTGCTCATGCGCAAGCATACCATTTTCTGCTGCACAAAATTGACTAGTTGTGAGCCCCATGGATTGCAGATATGAACTGCCTCACCTGGATGGGTTCCTAGGAAATACCCCAGACTGGATGGTCCTAACACTTCCATTGGTCACAAATGAATAGATGTTGAAGAGAAAACAATGGTCCACATCCAAATATCCAAGGGTTAGGATCCTTCAATGTGACATTTGAAAAAAAAGATCCTCTAGTGTGGGAGTCCGGAAGATTTCCATGGAAACTCCCACACACAATGGGGTACATCACATCAACAGTTTGGATCACCAAACCATAGGCCCCACCAATATGGAATCCTCTGAATAAGTGAATTGTACTTTTGCTGATGAACACAACCCTATAATGCCTCATTTCTTCAAATCAGGTCCAAGAGATTGGCACACTTCCTACAAATTTTTTATAGCAAATGAGAAGTAAGGTGCTGAAATATATTCACGAAGTAAGAACCTCTACTGATGAACAAGACCCTATAATGCCTCATTTCTTCAAATCCGGTCCAAGAGAATGGCACACTTCCTACAAATTTTTCATAGCAAACGAGAAGCAAGGTGCTAAAACATTTTCAGGAAGTAAGAACTTCAACCTAAGATTGAAGATGACCACCAAATATGTGCTGAATAAGGGTCGTCTGTTGAGTGCTATGATCCAGGGCATTTTCTCCCCCAAATTCATCAAGGAAAACTGACTGCATTGTGTCAATTGCAAACCTGGAAAGTATATGATGAAAAGTTACATCTAGACTACAAATCAGTAAAGGCTAGCAGGCTTCAGATTCACAGAATAGGAACTAGAAACTCTGTTAGCAAAAGAAGAAGGGTTAGCACGGATGAAATAATTGAAATTACCTTATGATTAGATGTGGTCATAGATAATCTGCTAATTACTTGAGAGAAAACCCCATATTTGCATCGAAATCTGTTGTAGCTTGAGAGAAAAACCCAGATTCAGTCTCTCTCTCTCTCTCTCTCTCTATATATATATATATATATATATATATATATATATATATATATATATATATATATATATATAGAGAGAGAGAGAGAGAGAGAGAGACTAACCCTAGAGGAGAAGAGGTGGATTAAGAAAGGGGAAACAAAGAGATGGTCGATTGAGAGAGGGAAAAGGGGAAATAGAGAGAGAGGGTTAGGGAACGGTGAGAGAGAGAGAAATGGAAGAAGTTTTGGGCGTGGCTCTGTTTCGAGCGCGCGCCCACTTTTTGGGCGTCCATTTGTGAGACGGTCCTGTCAAGGGCTCCGTGGGGCCCACCATGTTGTATTTGGTTTATCCATTCTGACCATTAATTTTAATAAATAATTTAAGTTAATTATCCCAAACTTAAACTAGATTGAAGGCCCAAGTGGACCACACCATAGGAAGCACATGTGATTTAATCTCCATGTTTCCTACCGTGTTGTCCACTTGAGCCTTCGATATATCTAATTTTTTATTTCATGCATTAAAATAATATTTCAAAATAGATAGATGGCTTAGATAGAAAAAATATATTTTTTAGGCCCTATAAGCCCCTTACACACCCGTTAATTATTAATGGTGGGGCAACTTTTTAGCTACGGATTAAAACCGTAGCAACTATAGCTACGGTTTATATCCGTAGCAAAAAACTAACGTGGTCTGTATCCTTTGCCCCTTTTTTTAGTAGCACTATAATTCTCGGAGTTTGGATGATAGTTGTGATGTTTGTGTAGTGCTGAATGTTGTAATTTACTTTATGCGCTTGTGGTGAATGTTGTAATAATTTAGTTTATTTCCTTCGCCGCATTTTCAGTTTGAGTTTTTGATACTTACAAACGTTTTAGACATCAGGTTGTCCTACCATAAACCTTGGTTTTTAGTGTAAGGTTGTCCTTAGAACTCAATTTGTATCAACCTCTCAAGACTAGTGCATTTAAGGTTACTATTTTATTGTGCTATTTGTCTTTGTATTCTACATTTATTTTTTATAGCCCCCCCCCCTCTGGGACTTAGAGCTCGGCCTTTTCAAGTGGTATCAGAGCCTAATAGCTCATTTATTTTGATTCATTTCTTGAACTAACCGATCTTGAGCTTTTAATATATCAAATTTTGATAGCCTCTCAATTACTAGGACTCCACCTTTTGATGGCTCCAATTATGCTTATTGGAAAGCCAGGATGAGGATCTTTTTTAGGTTTTTTTATGAGAGAGTGTGGCAAGCCACAATGATTAGATGGAACCCACCCACGTCTGAAGTTCTAGGCACTGATGGAACTAAGTTTGTTAAAGTTACACCTTATTATTCATGGACCACTCTTCAGAAAAATGAGAGTAGTGCCAATGCCAAAGCTTTAAATGCAATTACTTGCGTACTATTACCAGATGAATTCAAAAGAATTATATCTTGTGATACTACAAAGCAAGCCTGGGATATCTTAGAAATGACACACGAGGGTACGAGTATCGTCAAAAAGTTAAAACTTCAAATACTCACCACTAGCTTTAAGGAAATACGTATAGAAGAAAGTGAAACATTCATGGACTTCTATACTAAGTTGAATGACATAGTTAACTCAATGTGGGGTCTTGAAGATAGCATCTCAGAAAGTAAAGTTTGTGCAAAGATACTGTCACGCCCTGAACTCGGAAACCGGCCTCACAAAATTCTCGATCGCCGAATCCGGTGCCAACAGCCTCCGTAGATCCCTCATTCTCGGCTCCCGTCACCCATTTACCAGGTTTCGATCCTGGGATCCTATAAGGAGAATTTCAGTATGCGGGTCCCAGCTTAAGATCGCGTGCAAACATCAGAAACGGGTCGAGGATTGCCGGAATTCAACCAGAAGGACTGCGGAAGCCTACGGAACGGTACGGACTAGGATAAGGGTCTTATAACTCTCCCCTCCAAATAAAAATTTCATCTTCGAAATTTACACAATCATTCCAAGGAAACCTAACTCATAATAAAAGAGGAATCAAGGCATCGTCATATAAGATTGAAGACAGTGTACAGGATACAATACACAGCCAATCATCAAATAGATGGGGATAACGCTCTCTAATCTCGGCCTCGCACTCCCAAGATGCCTCATCAACAGAATGGTGACCCCACTGAACCTTCACCAAGAGGATGACCTTGGTTCGGAGGACCCGCTCCTTCCGATCAAGGATACGAACTGGCTGCTCAATGTAAGAAGCGTCTTCACGGACCTCCAATGGCTGCCAATCGGTAACAAGAACTATGTCTGACTCACACTTCCTCAACATAGAGATGTGGAAAACATTGTAGACGTCAGACAACTAAGATGGTAAGGCAAGCCGATAGGCCACAGTGCCAATTCGCTCAGTGATCTCAAAGGACCTATGAATCTCGGGACAATTTTGCCCTTCGCTCCAAATCGAATTACGCCCTTCATGGGCGAGACCTTGAGATACACGTGGTCCCCTACATCAAACTCTAAGGAACGATGCCGGCGATCAGTAAAACTCTTCTACCGGCTCTGAGTTGTGCACATCCTCTGCCTGATGATATCAATAGCTTCGATGTCTCCTGCACAAGCTCGGAACCTAGGAGACGCCGCTCTCTAACCTCGGTCCAACAACTCGAAGATCTACAGGTCTACCATATAGTGCCTCAAAAGGAGTCATGGCAATGGTCGCCTGATAGCTGTTGTTGTATGCGAACTCAGCCAATCGCAGATGCTCATCCTAGCTATCCCTGAAGTCAATCACATAGGCCCGAAGCATATCCTCAAGGATCTGGTTGACCCTTTTAGTCTGGCCATCGGTCTGCGGATGATACACGGTACTGAGCTGCAAATCAGTGCCCATCGCTCTCTGAATGCTCCTCCAAAACTGAGACGTGAACCTCGAATCTCGGTCAGAAACGATCGAGACTGGAACGTCGTGCAGTCTCACAATCTCCTCAATGAATAACCTCGCAAGCTAGTTCAAAGGCCAAGTCGCATAAATTGCAAGAAAATGTGCCTACTTCATCAAACGATCCATGACAACCCAGATAGCGTCATGATCGCGCTGAGTCCTCGGCAAACCCATAATAAAATCTGTAGATACGTGCTCCTACTTCCACATCGGGACACTCAACGGCTATAATAGACCAGTGGGTCTTTGATGATCGGCCTTGACACGCTGGTATGTGTCATACTTGGCCACAAAACTGGCGATCTGGCGCTTCATCCCTACTCAAAAATACTGTCGCCTCATATTACGGTACATCTTCGTAGAGCCAGGGTGGATAGAAAACCGCGATCGATGTGCCTCGGTCATAAGATCTCTGTGCAACTCAGGAATATCCGAGACTCACAATCGGCCTCTAAAGCGAAATCCACTATCAGAATCAATCTGTCAATCTGTCTAACTCTCAGATACTACCTTTGCTTGGTAATCCTGTAACGACTCATCTATCTGCTGAGCCTTGATCACCCTTGCGACAAGAGAGGGTTGAATCGACAGGCTTGATAGCTAAACAATAGAAGACTGCAGACCAAAATCGAAGTCGTACTCTGCTATATCCTCGAGCATCCTCCACTCCTGTCATCATATGTGCCATTAGGCCTCGTGGTTGACGGCTGAGGGCATCTACTACCACATTCGCCTTGCCTGGGTGGTACTGAAAATCAAAATCATAGTCCTTCAGAAGCTCCATCTAGCGTCTTTGTCTCATGTTCAGCTCGGACTGAGAGATTAAATACTTTAAGCTCTTGTGGTCAGAGAAGAGCTCGAACCTAGCCCCATAGAGATAATGCCTTCACACCTTCAGTGCGAAGACAACTGCTGCCAGCTCCAAATCATGCGTGGGGTAGTTCAGCTCATGGAGCTTGAGCTGACGAGACGCGAAGGCTACAGGCCTACCGTGCTGCATAAGGACACCACCTAAACCAATACGTAAGGCATCGGTAAATACAACAAATCCATCACTCCTAGAGGGAAGAGTGAGGACAAGAGCGGATGTCAGATGGTCCTTCAGCTCCATAAATGCTCATTCACAGGCATCACTCCAAATAAACTCTGCGCCCTTCTGAGTCAACCTGGTCAACGGGGCTGCAATATGGGAGAAGCCCTCAATGAAACGCCAATAGTATCCCACTGAACTAAGAAAATTACGGATCTCAGACACAGTCATGGGCTGACCCCACTGACGCATTGCCTTAACCTTCGAGGGGTCTACTGCGACACCCTCCCTCGTCATCACGTGACCGAGGAATCTCACCTCCTCCTGCCAGAACTCGCACTTCTCCATCTTCGCATATAGCTAGTGGGCACGGAGGGTCTGCAAAGCGATCTCCAGATGCTGCATATGATCCTCATGAGTCCTCGAATATATCAGAATGTCATCGATGAAGACTATAACAAACTGATCGAGATATGAACGGAAGACCTCATTCATCAACTGCATGAAGACCACGGGTGCATTGGTTAGTCCAATGGACATGACCTGAAACTCAAAATGACCGTAATGCGTCCTGAAAGCCGTCTTCGGGATGTCCTCCTCTCGAACCCGAATCTGATGATAACCAGAACACAGGTCAATCTTCGAAAAGAACTGTGCACCCTACAGCTGATAAAAAAAATCATCTATCCTTGGGAGCAGGTACTTGTCCTTGATCGTGACTCGGTTGAGCTCGTGGTAATCTATGCAGAGCCTCAACGAACCATCCTTCTTCCTAACGAAGAGTACCGATGCTCCCCAAGGCGAACTGCTCTGACGAATGAATCCCAACTCACGCAACTCGTCCAACTACCACTGCAGCTCACGCAACTCCATCGGTGCTATATGGTACGGGGCCTTTGAGATAGGCACAGTACCAGGCACAAGATCTATCTAGAACTCAATATGACAGCACGGCGGCAATCCCGGAATCTCCTGGAACACGTCGGGGAAATTGCAAACAACTGACCACTGATCAATACAAATGGTAATAGGCTCCTCGACAACGCAGGACATCAAGCATGATAACGGCTCTCCTCTAGGCTCGACGATAAACTGAAACTGTGACAAGCCGGGTATAAAGAATGTGACGGTCCTCGCGGAACAGTCCAACACGGTGTAGTACTCGGCAAGCCAATCCATGCCTAGGATGACGTTAAAATCTGACTTCGGCAGCACAAATAAATCGGCGGGCAAAAAGATATCACCGACCAGAACCGGGCAAGATGAACAGAAATGGCCCAATACTGTAGTCTTCCCCAAGGGCGTCGATACGGTCAACCCCTCGCAAGTAGACTCTATCAGCAATCCAGTCGATCCTCGGACATGAATGAATGCGATGCACCGGAATCAAACAATACACGTGCGATACATGCGGAGACGGAAAGAATACCCTCAATGACTCCTCTAGATAACTACGGATCCTTCTGAGCCGCGTAAAACCTAGCCTGAGCTGGTTGGGGAGGTGCCTGTCCCCTCTAAGGTCCCTGGTGCTCTCAGCTGCTGCTATGAAGGCTGCTGTGGTGCTCTTGGCGGCTGTAGATGAGGGCGAGGGCACTCAAATAGGCGGTGCCCTGTCCCACCACATCCAAAATAAGCCCCTGTAAACAGCTACTGGGGTGGCACTGTAGGTGCTGCTGGTGCTCTAGCAGGTCGGTGGGTCCTATACCTCTGCGGTCATCGATGCTGCTAGAAGCTACTAGAGGGGACCTACCTCTTCCGATTTTGTCCTCTCCTCTAATCTCGATCGCTCTACGAGCTGGCCCACTTAGTCTTGTAAATCTAAGCCCTCCGCACTACCGCCTGAAAAGTCGAGAGCTCATGCCCAATCACACGGCCTCGAAGACAGTAACGTAAGCTGTTCTCGAAACGGCGGGCCTTCCGCCCCTCATCATCAACCATATATGGCACGAACCTCGATAGTGCCATAAAACGGGCTGCGTACTGAACCACGGTCATGTCCCCCTGCACCAAAGTCTCAAACTCTAGTGCTCTCTGATGTCAAATGTGGTCAGGGAAGTACTGCTCCTCGAATCATTCAATGAAATCCTCCCATGTGCAGACATGATCAGGTCTTACAACGCGGGTGACAGAGGTCCACCAATGCTCTGCCTCACCTTGGAGAAGGAATATAGCCAACCGGACTCGCTGTTAGGTCGTACATGACATGGTATTGAAGATCTTCTCCACATCGGAGCGCCATCTCTCAGCTACAGTCGGATCTGGTTCACCCTAGAAACGCAGAGGATCAAGGTGTCTAAACTCTCGAAGAAGGGCACTCGCGCACTCCTGCTTGGCCTGGGCTAGAGAAACAACTGGGCACCTGCCCTACCCCTAAAGCGTAGCAGTCACAGCTTACAACATCTGCTGTAACTGCGAGACACTCACAAGCACGGTCGGATCTGCACCGGCATCTGGTGGAGGAACGTCATCCTCAGGCAGGGGAGCAAGGATCTTTGGCGATGGAATAAGAGGTGCAGGTGGTAAAGCTAGAGCCTTAAGTGGTGGAGTGGTGTGCACTCCGGTCGCTCTCCTGGGCAGCATGTCCTATAGGAAAGAACAATGTCGCCAATCAACCTTGAGAATCGCACGTTAGGGAATTCAATTGGAAGGTTTCGCACTCGGAACCTAATCGTCTTAAACTCATATCAAACATGTGACGTTGCTCTCGGTTATTCCCAGGTTATAATTGATACCAACTTCTGTCACGCCCCGAACTTAGAAACCGGGCTCACAAAATTCTCGATCGCCAAATCCGGCACCGACAGCCTCCATAGATCCCCATTCTCGTCTCCCGGCACCCATTTATCAGGTTCCGATTCTGGGATCCTACAAGGAGGATTTTTAATATCAATTTAATTCATAATGAGCATAACCATAAGTATAACCCACGAACAATAACCACAAAAACACCATCATAAAATCCACTATGATCAAGAACTTTTAAGTACAATGCATTTGAAAGGAAATATAAGATGATGATAATAACGAAAACTCAAAAGCTCGACTGCACGCTCCAACTCTGACGAGGCTACAGCTGCGTCCTGGCGTCACCTGCACACATCAATCATGCATAAGCTTATAAAAAGCTTAGAGGGTAGTGTAAGTGTGTGCGTAATATAAGCGTGCTCAGAATGCAAGGTCACAGTAATGCGGAATCATGGTGATGAGTACATGAATGCAATCACCTGTACTAAGCTATGTGGTGCAAGATATGAATGCTATAGGCTATAACACGGTCATGCGATGCGAGATACAACTCAAGCATACCAATCCATATCATATATCAGTACAGTTCTCATTCTGAATAATCACCGGGATTTAGTACACTCCAAAAGTGTAATGACCCGGAAAATTTCGTACAAAGACTCGAGTACCACCTCGAATTCCTTAGAAGTTATGTGTGGGTTAATTAGCGTTAAACTCAATTGCTTCTGAAATTAGTATCAATCACTTTAAATTTGATCTACAGGACCCAAAACCTGTAGAATCATTAACGCTATGTTACCCCGAAATCTAGGATTCAACGTTAAATCCAGTTGCTCTCGGGACTACTTGGAAACTTTGTATCGAACCTGGACTGCGCGTCGAAAGTCCGATAGTGTCGATCGTAGACAATTTTGGTCATCTTGTTAGGCTTGACCATCACCTCAAAAATTAAGTCCAGATGATGTCCTGGGTTGATTTGCTTGAGTCCGGAGTAAAGAGTGTGAGAAAACTGAGAAATTAAATATAATTTATGAAATCTGAGTCATGTCGCTTATCCGCCGATTCTAAGCTTTCTGACCGTTGGATTCTGACCTAATTTCACCCTCGGATCAGGGAAGATGGCCTAAGCATGTCATAGTGCCGGTGGACCTGATCGAGTTTCGGTGACCATTGAATTGAGAGTGGTCCGCCACGGCTAATCTGTAAATCTGATTGGTACGAAAACTCAGCCTGACCTAGATCCATGGTCAGTGAGCTTAAGTCCGACCGCACGTGGAGAAAGGACCACCAGAAGTGTTTCGTTGGACCAATATAGGCCTGATTTGGTTATAACCTAAGTATACCTTGGCCCTGGGGCTATTTTCATCTATTTTAGGCCTATATAAAGACCTTAAAACCCTCACTCTCTATTCCATACGAATTTTCTAACCCAATCTCAGAGAGAGAGAGGAAAAGAGAGAGAAAGTGAGAGAGAAGTTGGTGAATCATCTTGAGATTCTTTCTTGTTATTCTGTATCCCTAAACCATCACTTTTGAATCATTATTCCGGCAATTCTAAGTTCATTCTTGGGTAAGTTAATCAAACCCTAGTCTGTTTTAGAGCTTAGAATAGTTTAAGTGTTGATGTAGCTCATTTCTCTTCATGCCTTAGGTTTTCTAGTCGCCGTTAACGAAGACTTATCGTTTGAATCAGATCTGTGCACTTTTTCTGGTTTAAGGTGTAGACTATATGCGTATAGGTTATGGTTTTCAAGGCTTTCAATGTTGGGTAATGGTTTATTATTGTTGTGGATGCAATTTCACATGCCAACTGTGATGTTTATTTTGCGTTCCTGATATATATGAGTTATATTGAGATTTGTGTATTCTATGTATATATAGGAAGTATCGTATACGTATAAAATATGAACATGTGTTTGCCATGATTAATTGTCGTGTACTTGTGCTAATTGTATGTGTGTCAACTCCTTGGCGAAAGGAATTGTCCAAATGTGTGTTATCACCAACATACGTCATGTATGTTGGACTATGTAGTCTAAGTGTTTGTAGAAATGTCTGAATGGTTAAGTGTGTAATATATTAACCTATTATGGGTGTTGAGAAGAGATTCTCAACTATCCTATTGGTGTGTATGATTTCCTACATGCAATTTACATTCTTTGTTGTTTAACTTCAAGCACTACTTATGTGTAATTCATGTTAAGTTGATATTCTTCAAATGCTCACATACTGTATGATTAGCATGGTTGTTCCATTACTATTCTAAATTGTTAGTATGAATATCTGTTATAATTGAAGATGTTTGGGACTATGGAATAATCCAGGAAATTGGTAATAAACCTTGAGTTCGTGGCCGAGGTCGTTTTCACCACGCAAGACGTGTTTGACGAACCTGAGTCGTATTAGAGTTGTCGGCAGTGGTTTGGCCACACAGAGTGTTTACGCACTCTATGTCATTTAGCTCAACGTGCACTAGTGCTAGTCGAGTTTGTCAAGTAACCCAATTGTCCCGGTGGATGTACACCATGTATGAACGTTATTGCTTGAATCTAGGGTACCAAACTTACCAATGCAATTCCGTTAACTATTGTACCTTGATCCGCTAAGACTCATGAGCCGGACATGGTGGTATGGGACATCGTGGTCGAGCTGTCGGCCTACGCTGGGGTGAGGAGCCTCTCCGTAGTGACCAGTGAGCACACCAGACTCGTGAGCCGATTATGGTGGTATGGAACACTATATTTGTGCTGTTGGCCTACATTGATTGGTGACGAGCCTTTTGTAGTGACTTCGAGCATACCTTGCTATTGCATTAAGGCGACGAGCCTTAGGGTAGTAACTAAGGTATGATAGGCATGCATTGATTGGTGACGAGCCCTTTACAGCGACCTAAAACCATATGATCGTATGAGATTGTCTAGGACTGACGACCCTAGAATGGATCACTATTTGGAAAGTGATATGAGGAAGGTACCTTAGCTTCCCAATCCTGCTGTATGAAAAAGGACTAATAACAACTTGGTAATCATGTTCATACACCGCATTGCATGTGCGTTGGAGTTGTTGGCACTGCGGGAGGTTGTCATGCATACCGTAAGATGAAGACGCTGAGGGAGTGCAGGCGAGAGCATGCATCATTTCTACATACATCCTTGCATTAACAAGAGTAGTTAGGACATGCTTGATTGTATTGCCTTATCATTACTGCTTGATTGTTTTGACAACATGTTAACTTTTACTGTATAGTTCTACTTAGTTGATCACTCACTCCTACATTTTGGGACGGTGTTTCAACTCCAACCAGATTCTGTCTTAGCTGCAGATGATGACACGACCCCTGAGGCAGAGCAGGAATATGAGGATGATGAGGACGTGTTTTCTTTTATACAGTTCTCAGGCGGGTTCATGTGACCCATATCCTGATATGCGGGAATTCTGGGTTTTCTTTGTAATTATAATAGATGATGTCATTTTGATACATATATTTTGAAAACAACACTTGTAATTATGACCTGGCAAAGTATGCGTATTTTAGGGACTTGCACATGTACACATATATTTCTTTAAGTCTTCCGCTTGCGTCTTTCACTTATCCCTGAATTATGTTTGCAATTTGGCTTAATCTATCCCATGTTTTATGCACTCATACAGACAACATACATCCATCATTAAATATGTTGCATAAGTGATGTTTTGAAACTCGGGAGCTGAGTTAAGCTCAACCCTCGAATTTCAGGGCGTTACAAGTTGGTATCAGATCATGATTTGGATTAAACCGGACCTGGGTTATGGTCACACAACGCATGCTATTGCCACCTTAGTGAAGGAGGGTGCGAGCTTATTTTAGAATTTGTGTATGTTTTCCCGTTACTCCTATCGGTGAAAGTTTACTGAAAACGATCGCCGAGATTGAGTCTGTGCGCACTCCTGATCACACATAACAACCCAAAATCTTTTCTAGACCGTCCATTGATGAGTTTAGATGGTGTATCATCCCATTCCAGCCATTAAAATGTCTGTAAACTCGAATCTGTATCAGATTCTATTCCTAGTGGGCCGATATGCGTCGCATCAGACTAAGGGCCCAGTCGGGGCAATTTCAGGGGGACCCAGGGGGGACCCACATCATTTTGAAGCATAGGGGCCAGGAGGACCTCGCCCAAACAGCGAGTCATCACCAGAATGTCCAGAGACAGGCGATGACCTTGCCGGTTTGGCGAGCCCTCACCGCCGAGCAGGCCAGGCTGGGCAGGTCGGCTCGGGCTGACGCATGTGGGGTCTAGTGTGGCCCACTTATCCAGGGTTGCACGATTTTAAGGCTTCCTAAACCCTCTTTCCTTCATAAACTCACCCTCCAAGCTTCCCTTTTCTTGAAAATTTTCTCAAAACCCCACAAAAAGCCCTCCCCAAACCCTTTCTTCTTCCATTTTCGTGCACACCCATCCTACCCATCTCAAAACCCATCTCCATTACTATTTTCTCTCTCTCTTTCCTTTCCATTTGACCCAAATCCTTCCTTTGGCTCTCAAATTCGTGGAGGCCTCATTATTTTTCCCATTTCCCTCTTTTCTCTCCTTTTTCATGGCCCTATTTGAGTTTGTTACGGCCATATTTTTCATTTCCACCATTCTCACTTTCATGGGGAAGAAGAGAGCGCTCGTTGATGAAACTGGGCCTAGCCGCCTAACCCGTGCACGGAGGCTGAGAGGTGCCACCGCGAGCACGACCGCCACCTGAGAGTTTCAGACGAAGCGGGACCTCGATCCTCAAGCTCCCGTTGGAAGAATTCTGTTGGCGGAGCTATCTCATGGAGTGTATGAAGGCTGTAGGGTCCTTTTTGAAGCTCATGTAGATCCGTAGCTATTTAGTGAATTTCTCTTATTGGAGCGCTTGGAAGGGGCCGGTTGGTGCCCCCTATTCAAGGGTGAATACCGCGCCAATGTGGGTACTGTCTGAGCTTTCTATGCCCACATTCGGGAACCTTCGCTAGAGCCTTTGCAGTTCAAGATCCCTTGCGGAAGAGATCGGGAGGCCACGATCAACGTCACTTTAATATCCCGACTCCTGAACGTGCCGCTTGGTGAGGTTCATGCTAGTGAGAAGAATTTGAGCAGTGCGCGCGAGAGGGATCGCCGCACGTGGTTCCTGTGTGGTCGTCTGGTCGAATGGCAGCTGAACAGAAGCCTTTAGCTACCAACATGACGGATGACTTCCGCTTGCTTCACCACATGTGCACATTCAATGTTTATCCAAGGTGGAGCAACCGCAACGAGTGTAGGCGCCTAATGGTAGATTTTCTGTATCAGGTGGGGCAAGGAGAGAAGCTATGTGTGCCAACATACATCTTACGTCAGATTATCCTTATCGCTCGTTCGAATAGGAGGACCGAATCGCTCCCATTTGGCCAACTCATCTGTAAGCTTGCACATGAGTTTGGCTACAGGCTTGGGGTGAAAAAGCCAGTACCTGTTCGATACATTAATGAGATGACCCTTAATCAGATGGACATTGGGCCTCGTCAACGACAAGCCTCACTTGAAGGAAGTGAGGATGAGACTGAGAGCGATGAGGAAGAGAGTTATGGCGAAGGTGAAGCTGAGATAGAAGAAGAAGAAGAAGCGCAAGATGAGGAAGAAGTGGAGGCCCAGGACACGAGTGAGAGTTCTCCTCCTATGGCACCAGAGCAGGGCGCAGATCAGGCTGCCAGGGATGCCCTTATAGCTCGGTTTGAGGAGGGTCAGGCTGTCCTACGCCAGGATATTATGGATCTTCGAGGCCTCGTGAAGCATAAGTTTAATAAGATGTCTCGAACTCTGAAGTCTATCCTGTATTGTCTGCAGGATAAGGGTGCCCCTCCTCCATCTCCTGATTCTGACGAGTAGTTGCAGATGTTGTCGTCCCTTGCTCTGTTTTGTTGTTTGTTTTTTGTGTGTAGCCATTATAAGCATAGTAGTTTAGAAGTTGTTTGTTGTTTGAAGCTTTAGCTGTTTTAGCTCACATGCTTTCTCTGTCGCGATCCATGTAATGCTGCACTTCTTGTATTACGACAATTTTGTTAAATGAAATGCATGTTATTTTCCTTGTGTTGTGATGTAAATGCTGTGTGGGTGGATTATGTGGATGTTAAATCTCACTGGTTACATCCTCTGTTAAATATAGGGATGCCTCCTAAGGGTTCGAAGACTTCGGCCCGTCTCTCTTTGGGTGAGTCGCTTGCCGGGGTTTCTCCCCTAGGCAATAGCCAGACGGATCCATAGTGGGGTCCGTCTCTTTTTGGTGTTGGGCCAGACTTTCAGCCAGCTACTGGCCCTGCTGCTGGGCCAACTCCTGTGATATCACTTATGGCTACACCAGTTACGCCTTCGGTTCCTGAGCCGAACCGTGCATCTGCGTCGATGCCTTATGCATCTTCGTCTGCTCCGCCTCCTGATAAGTTTGAGCAGATGATGCTGTTGAGCAGCAGCAGCAGCACCAGCAGTTTTTATCTTCCATGGCTGGCATCTTTGCTCAGTCGATGGGGGTGACTCCACCTGCTTCACCTATGCACCCATCTGGGAGTGCTAGTGCTAGCGGCACATTTGAGCGATTCCAGCGCTTACAACCTCCCACATTTACCGGTTCTCATAGACCTGAGGAGGCCGAGTACTAGATTGATCGCATCTCTAAGATGCTGAGGCCGCTTCACTATTCTGAGGCTGAGTAGGTCGAGCTTGCCTCCTTCATGTTTGAGAAAGAGGCTAGTTTATGGTGGGACAGTGTTCTCCACATAGTTGCGAAAGGTTTTGAGTGGACGTGGCAGGCGTTTGAGGTACGCTTCCACGAGAAGTATTTTCCGGTTACGTACTGACACAAGAAGGAGAGTGAGTTCCTTCGCCTGCCTTAGAGAGGGATGTCGGTGACTGAGTATGAGAACCGGTTTACTGAGTTGGGTTGCTATGCTCCATTGCTCCTGGGTGATCAGCCGATGCTGATGCGACATTTTTTTGAGGGGTTGACGCCTGAGATCCGATCGAAGATGTGTTGTGCTAGCATATCTTCTTATGCTGAGTTGGTGAGCATGTCTCTACGAGCTGAGCAGGAAGGGGACAGGTCATCCCGTATGCGAGCACCTATGGTTCCCAGACCGCGACCTGACTTTCCGAGTACACCATTTCTCGGTAAGAGGTCATGGCCAGATTCTCCTCCGAGGCGTGCAGCGCCGCCCGCTCAGCCGATGCGTTCTGACTTGCGTTGTTCGTATTATGGGAAGATTGGGCATTCGGATCGTAATTGCTTTACGCGAATGCGGGACAGTGGATTTACTCCACCGCAGAGGATCAGTCGTCCGATGCCTTAGGTTATATCTCCTTCACCCCTTCGTTCAGCACTAACTCACCCATCCTTTAGACCTCCTGTACCTCGCTTTAGGCCACCTCAGCGGCCCATGGTTCCACCGCCGAATCGCCCACAGTAAGCTTGAGTTCATGCACTTACAGCTGAAGTTCCTAGGGCTGACTTGGCAGCGAGATCCTTTGAGGTTACAGCTCACATTCAAGGTATTCTCATTTCTTTGTTGGTGGATACAGGGTCCACTACCTCTATTATATCATATGCGGCAGTTAGGCGCCTGAGTTTGGGCACTGTTTCTATGAAAGGAGTGACGCTCACTACCGCTACAAGGACATCCTCTAATATTACCAAGATGTGTATGGGTTGTTTGATTGATCTAGGGAGCAAATCAATCCTAGTTGACCTGTTTGTCACACCTTTATACCATTACGACGTCATTTTGGGTATGGATTGGCTCACGAAGATGCGAGCAAAGATTGATTGTGAAGCTAGGCTGGTGACAATCCATGGACCTGAGGGCGAGACATTTACTTTCCCTGTTCAGGTTAGTTACCCTTTCCGTTTTGGTTGTTATACTTCTCTGTTGGAGAGTATTGCTAGTTCAGCGCTTGAAAGTACACCAGTAGTTCGGGATTTTGATGATGTGTTCGAGTTGATTCCTAGATTACCCCCTCAACGCGAGATTGATTTTACTATCGATCTCATGCCTGGTGCGACACCCATTTCTTTGCCCACCTATCGTATGCCTCCGAGTGAAATGGAGGAATTGAGGAAGCAGATAGATGGCTTGTTGAATCTAGGTTTTATTCGGCCGTGTGTGTCTCCTTGGGGAGCACCTGTCCTATTTGTTAAGAAGAAGGATGGTTCTTTGCGATTATGTATAGATTATCGTAGGTTAAATCAGGTGACTATGAAGAACAAGTATCCCTTGCCCTGGATCGATGATTATTTGATCAGTTGAAGGGGGCACGGTACTTTTCGAAGGTTGATCTGCAGTCAGGGTATCATCCATTGCGCGTTAAGAATGAGGACGTATAGAAGAGCGCATTCAGGACTAGTTTCGGCCATTATGAGTTCCTTGTAATGTCGTTTGGTCTTACGAACGCATCGGCCTTGTTCATGGATCTGATGAACAAGGTGTTTCGGCCATTTTTATTCCGATTCGTCATTGTCTTTATCGATGACATTTTGATATACTCTGCGAGTTGGGAAGAGCACGAGGAGCACTTAAGAGAAGTCTTGGATACTCTCAGGAAGAATCAGCTTTTTGCGCAATTCAAGAAATGTGATTTCTGAAAAGAGAAAGTCAAGTTCCTAGGACATGTGGTGTCCAAGGAAGGGATAGCTGTCGATCTCGCTAAGGTAGCTACAGTTCAGGACTGGAAGAGTCTGGTTCAGTTACTGAAGTGAGGAGCTTTCTAGGTCTAGCAGGATATTATCGATGCTTCATACGAGACTTTTCGAAGATAGCCAGACCGTTGTCCCAGTTGACACGGAAAGATTTGAAGTTTGCTTGGAATGAAAAGGCGGAGATAGCTTTTCAGGAGCTGAAGGACAAGTTGACGCCCACCCCTATGCTAGTATTGCCAGAGCAAGGGGTTAAGTATACGATATATACTGACGCCTCTCGCATTGGTCTGGGTTGTGTCCTTATGCAGAAGGACAGGGTGATTGCATATGCCTCGAGACAGTTGATGAAACATGAAGAGAATTACCCTACACACGACCTGGAGTTGGCAGCTGTTATTTTCGCATTAAATCTCTGGAGACATTACCTCTACGAAGAGGAGTTCGAGCTCTTTTGCGACCACAAGAGCCTTAAGTATATCTTCACGCAGCGTGACTTGAATATGAGGCAACACCGATGGATGAAAACATTGAAAGACTTTAAGTTCGATGTTTCTTACTATCCGGGCAAGGCAAACCTTGTGGCAGACGAGTTTAGTCGCAAGAAGGCGATAGAGTTTGCAGCTCCACTAATGATAGCAGAATGGGATATGATAGAGTTTGTGCGAGACTTTGAGCAGAAACTTACGGTGGAAGAGCCGTATGAGGTTATCGCACACATTTGAGTGCAACTCCTCATTGACGAGAGGATCATTGCAGCTCGGGCAGATGATGAGCTATTGGCGAAGATGAGAGAGTGGGTTGGTTCAGATGAGGACTCCGAGTGGAGTGTTGGTTCAGATGGGGGTCTACGATATCGTGGCCGGCTATGTGTCCCAGACATTCCTGACTTGAGACGGGAGGTTCTCGAGCTAGCCCATAGTTCTAAGCTTGCGATGCATCCAGGTAGAATGAAGATGTACCAAGATATGAGGAGATCCTATTGGTGGGACAACATGAAGGTTTACATTGCTGAGTTTGTATCTCGTTGTCTCACGTGCCAGCAGGTCAAGGCAGAGTATCGCCGACCTCCTTGACTGCTTCAGCCCATGCCCATAGCGGAATGGAAGTGGGACTTCATTTCTATGGATTTTATTTCAGGGTTGCCGAGAATGAAGAAGGGACATGACTCTATTTGGGTGATCGTTGACCGATTGACGAAGTTGGCTCATTTCTTACCGATCAGGGTCACAAACTCTGCAAACGAGTTGGCTAAGTTGTACATCAAGGAGATTGTACGTCTGCACGGAGTTTCCTTGGAGATTGTGTCTGACAGAGACACGCGATTCACATCTATCTTCTGGACTCGTATCCAGGAAGCGATGGGTGTGAAATTGAAGTTCAGCACCGCGTTTCATCCGCAGACAGACGGGCAGACGGAATGTGTGAATCAGGTTCTGAAAGACATGTTGTGAGCTTGTGTTTTGGATTTCAAGGACAGTTGGGATGATTGTCTCCCTTATGCAGAGTTTGTGTATAACAACAACTTCTAGGCGAGTATCGGCATGGCTCTCTACGAGGCATTGTATGGTCGCCCGTGTAGAGCACCGCATTGCTGGGCAGAAGTTGGCGAGCATAGTTTGATTGGCTCAGAGTTGGTACAGGCGACTTCAGAGAAAGTTGACATTATTCGACGTCGACTTCTGACAGCCCAGAGAAGGCAGAAGAGTTACGCTGATACGAGGCGACGACCGCTTGAGTTTGAGGTTGGAGACCATGTATTTCTTAAGGTTTTCCCTATGAAGAGAGTTCTGCAGTTCGGTAAGAAGGGAAAGCTCACGCCGAGATTTATTGATCCATTTCAAATACTGGATCGAGTGGGAGCGGTAACATACCGCCTTGCTTTGCCCACACCACTTGGGGGCGTGCATAACGTATTTCATGTTTTTATGCTGAAGAAGTACGTTCCTGATCCTTCGCATATTATCAGTTGAGAGCAGGTGCAGTTGAGCGAGGATGCCACATATGTACTGCGACCAACACGTATTGTAAACAGGAAGGAGTAGGTATTGTGTAGCAAGGTTATCCCTCTTGTGAAAGTAATATGGACACATCATAGTGAAGAAAAGGCTACTTAGGAGACTGAAGCTGAGGTCAGAAAGAGCTACCCTCAGATCCTTGAGGAGTATGAGAAGGTACGAATTTCGAGGATGAAATTTTTCTTTAAGGGGGGTAGATTGTAATGACCAGGAAAATTTCATGCAAAGACTCGAGTACCACCTCAAATTCTTTAGAAGTTATGTGTGGGTTAATTAGCGTTAAACTTAATTGCTTGTGAAATTAGTATCAATCACCTTAAATTTGATCTGCAGGACCTAAAACCTATAGAATTGTTAACGCTATGTTACCCCTAAATCTAGGATTCAACGCTAAATCCAGTTACTCTCGGGAGTACTTGGAAACTTTGTATCGGACCTGGACCGCGCATCGAAAGTCCAATAGTGTCGATCTTAGACAATTTTGGTCATCTTGTTGGGCTTGACCATCACCTCAAAAATCAAGTCCAGATAATGTCCTGGGTCGATTTGCTTGAATCCAGAGTAAAGAGTGTGAGAAAACTAAGAAATTAAATACAATTTATGAAATCTGAGTCGTGTCGCTTGCGCGCCGATTTTAAGCTTTCTGACCGTTGGATTCTGACCCAATTTCACCCTCGGATCAGGGAAGATGGTCGAAGCATGTCATAGTGCCGGTGGACCTGATCGAGTTTCGGTGACCGTTGAATTGAGAGTGGTCCGCCACGGCTGATCTGTAAATCCGATCGGTACGAAAACTCAGCCTGACCTAGATCCATGGTCAGTGAGCTTAAGTCTGACCGCACGTGGAGAAAAGACCACCAGAAGTGTTCCGTTGGACCAATATAGGCCTGATTTGGTTATAACCTAAGTATACCTTGGCCCTGGGGCTATTTTCATCTATTTTAGGCCTATATAAAGACCTTAAAACCCTCACTCTCTATTCCATACGAATTTTCTAACCCTAGCTAAGAGAGAGAGGGGAAAAGAGAGAAAATGAGAGAGAAGTTGGTGAATCATCTTGAGATTCTTTCTTGTTATTCTGTATTCCTAAACCATCACTTTTGAATCGTTATTCCGGCGATTCTAAGTTCATTCTTGGGTAATTTAATCAAACCCTAGTCTGTTTTAGAGCTTAGATAGTCTAAGTGTTGATGTAGCTCATTTCTATTCATGCCTTAGGTTTTCTAGTCGCCGTTGACGAAGACTTATCGTCTGAATCAGATCTGTGCACTTTTTCTGGTTTAATGTACGGATTATATTCATATACGTTATGGTTTTGAAGGCTTTCAATGTTGGGTAATGGTTTATTATTGTTGTGGATGCAATTTCACATGCCAACTGTGATGTTTACTTTGCGTTCTTGATATATATGAGTTATATTGAGATTTGTGTATTCTATGTATATGTAGGAAGTATCGTATACGTATAAAATATGAACATGTGTTTGCCATGATTAATTGTCGTGTACTTGTGCTAGTTGTATGTGTGTCAACTGTTGAGGGTCAAATATTGCATATCAAACCTAGTTATTGCCTGGATTTATGAACATGGTACCGTTTAATAGCCCATTTTAATCATATTTGTGTTGCAAGGTGAATTGCGAGCTGAGACTGGATCGGGATGCTAAAAGCACGGATTTAACGTTCAGAATGCACCAAGGCAAGGGAGGGACTCCAGGGAACCAAGATCGACGGAATTACACGCCAGGGATCCACGAAAATTGAGAAACTGAAGCTCAAACGGCCTGAAAGTCAGCCAGAATGCAAGATCACTAGGTTTCCATCATCTGCTTGGCTCGAAACTTTATACATGGCTTGAGGACCAAAAACTAACTGTACACGTCAAATTTCAGCCATTGGATCCTCGTGAAAGTGGCTGAACTAACATATCAGTCCATAAAATCCTGATTTGGGGCCCACCCGCTGTCCGGATACTCTTTAACTTTGGCCCCCACGGCTCAAATGAAATGGGGAACAAGGTGGATGGTGTGGATTTCTCGTAATCATCATAGTGGACCCCACCTAAGCAAAGTGTACATAGTACACAATTGCACTAAGCCGTGCATGGCAACACAGACCGTCTCCTCTTCAAAACAGAAACTCTGTTTCTAGTATGAAACAGAGACTGCCGACGAAATTTGGTGGGCCACCATTGTGCTCCAAACGCTTGATCCTGACCGTCCATTGCGTCCAGAGCAAAAGTTTTACCGTATCCATGGTGATCATCTGCGACCATGCATGCACACACAAGAAGGATGTGATTAAACGCAGAATGAATGGTGGAAGCAAAGATCTCATGGGCCATTGCGTTTTGAATCCAAATCTATCCCTTCCCAAACGGTGTTTCAAGAAGAACTCGGTGGACGGCATGGATTTTTAAAGGATAAATGAAGTGGACCCCACCAAGAACCAGCGTAGCTGCCGTGCGCAAAGCCAGCGTCCGTAAGTTCCGGACGCTGCCCGGTTCTTTTCGGCCCACTGCGTGATCTTGTCAGTGTTCGGATGGCTGATCTTCACCGTCCAAACGGTTGGGAGGGAAATTTAGACCCTACCTACGTTTACAGAATGCCCGGGCGTGACCATATCCAAACAGAAACCGGTCTCGCGGTTTTGCTGCGAAAGGTGTTGTGTGCGCGGCCTGCCTGCGTAAAGGCTTCGCACGACGTCCGATTTTCACCAGGACTCCAGTAACCCTTATGCACTTGCAGCCGGCCTCACCACCATATAAGCAAGAGAGAGAGAGAGAGAGAGAGAGAGAGAGAGAGAAGACGGGGACTTTAGGCAAGAAAAAGAAGGAAGCTGGGACGTGAGGCTGAGCGTAAGCAGAGGTGGGAACGTGGATACAGGAAGAAAAAAAAAAGGAAAGCTTTTTTTTTTCTTCTTATTTCTTTGATTATTGTTTTTCTTTTCTTTCTTTCCCTTATGTCTTCTAAGGATTTAGCCTAATTATTCTTAGCTAAATCTCTTAGCTAGGGCTAAGAGGTGAAGCTTGTAGCATGATGGGGGACTTTTAGCTGGTGCTTTTTATTAAATTGAATTTAATAATAGTTTGATTTCATGGACTGCTTTCAGTTTTTAATGGTTTGTTGTGACTGAATTACAATAGACCTGCGATGGCTTTGAGTATTTCTTTCCCCTTTTGATGTTATGACATCAGGAAGCCCTATTGTTCACCATCGTCTCCTAGGCATGGTAGGATGATGGTACTCTTCCTGACATTCATACATCACTCAGATTAGTTGTGAATTGGTTTGATTTTGTTGTTTGCTTTGTCTCATGGGCATGGTTTTGTGATGGATCCACTCTAATTTACACCCGTCTGATCTCATGAAAACTAGATCAAGTAAGTTCAGTTTAATTTCTATAATTCTTGATGCAGGCATAAGATCTCCCTAATCTCCACAAGTGGATCCTCTGAATCCTTAGTTTCCCTCCTCTGAATTCCTTAAGTTTTAGATAATTATTCCACAATTATTCCTTAAATTTTATTTGGTTTAGATCACATCTTAATTTAGTTCTAGTTCTACTTGGTTTCAGATAACGTACAAGTATCAGTCCCTTGAGATTCGACCTCGGTCTTACCGAGTTTATTACTACATCACAACCCTATACTTGGGGAGTGAACATCAACTCCTTGGCGAAAGGAATTGTCCAAATGTGTGTTATCACCAACATACGTCATGTATGTTGGACTATGTAGTCTAAGTGTTTGTAGAAATGTCTGAATGGTTAAGTGTGTAATATATTAACCTATTATGGGCGTTGAGAAGAGATTCTCAACTATCCTATTGGTGTGTATGATTTCCTACATGCAATTTACATTCTTTGTTGTTTAACTTCAAGCACTACTTATGTGCAATTCATGTTAAGTTGATATTCTTCAAATGCTCACATACTGTATGATTAATATGGTTGTTCCATTACTGTTTTAAATTGTTAGTATGAATATCTGTTATAATTGAAGATGTTTGGGACTATAGAATAGTCCAGGAAATTGGTAATAAACCTTGAGTTCGTGGCCGAGGTCGTTTTCGCCACGCAAGACATGTTTGATGAACCCGAGTCGTATTAGGGTTGTCGGCAGTGGTTTGGCCACACAGAGTATTTACGCACTCTATGTCTTTCAGCTCAACATGCGCTCGTGCTACTCGAGTTCGTCAAGTAACCCGATTGTCCCGGTGGATGTACACCATGTATGAACGCTATTGCTTGAATCTAGGATACCAAACTTACTAATACAATTCCGTTAACCATTGTACATTGATCCGCTAAGACTCATGAGCTGGACATGGTGGTATTGGACACCATGGTCGAGCTGTCGGCCTATGCTAGGGTGACGAGCCTCCCCGTAGTGACCAGTGAGCACACCAAACTCGTGAGCCGATTATGGTGGTATGGGACACTATATTCATGCTGTCGGCCTACATTGATTGGTGACGAGCCCTTTGTAGTGACCTCGAGCATACCTTGCTACTGCATTGAGGCGACGAGCCTTAGGGTAGTAACTAAGGTATGATAGGCATGCATTGATTGGTAACAAGCCCTTTGCAGCGACCTAAAACCATATGATCGTATGAGATTCGCTAGGACTGACAACCCTAGAATGGATCACTATTTGGAAAGTGATATGAGGAAGGTACCTTAGCTTCCCAATTCTGCTGTATGAAAAGGGACTAATAACAACTAGGTAATCATGTTCATGCACCGCATTGCATGTATGTTGGAGTTGTTGGCACTGCAGGAGGTTATCATATGTACCATAAGATGAAGACACTAAGGGAGTGCAGGCGAGAGCATGCATCATTTCTACATACATCCTTGCATTAACAAGAGTAGTTAGGACGTGCTTGATTGTATTGCCTTATCATTACTGCTTGATTATTTTGATAACATGTTAACTTTTACTGTATAGTTCCACTGAGTTGATCACTCACTCCCACATTCTGGGACGGTGTTTTAACACCAACCAGACTCTGTCTTAGCTGCAAATGATGACGCGACCCCTGAGGCAGAGCAGGAGTATGAGGATGATGAGGATGCGTTTTCTTTTATGCAGTTCTCAAGCAGGTTCATGTGAGCCATGTCCTGATATGCGGGGATTCTGGGTTTTTTTTGTAATTGTAATAGATGATGTCATTTTGATACATATATTTTGAAAACAACACTTGTAATTATGACCTGGCAGAGTATACGTATTTCAGGGACTTGCACATGTACACACATGTTTCTTTAAGTCTTCCGCTTGCGTCTTTCACTTATCCCTGAATTATGTTTGCAGTTTGGCTTAATCTATTCCATGTTTTATGCACTCATACAGACAATATACATCCATCATTAAATATGTTGCATAAGTGATGTTTTGAAACTTGGGAGCTAAGTTATGCTCGACCCGCGAATTTCACGGCGTTACAAAAAGGCACTGCCGCTCTCTTAGCCGCACAGTCCAAGTAAGCGTAAGAAACCTCACTCTCCGCCTAGTCAATAGTCTGCCAATACCTATCTGGCACGTCAATAGTGGACCCATTCGTGAGCTGGTCAAACTCAGCCTAATATTACCCCTACCCTCGGGTGAGTAAGGCCACACCCCTTTCCAACCGACCATGACACAGTGGGAGACACGGCCTCCTGGTATTCAGCCCTCGTGCACTCATATATCCACTCGGTCTCGACGTTGGAGTCATTCTCTGGTACCATCGGGTTTAGGAATTTTCACCTTGGGACATTTATGGTCCCCCGATGCTTAGTAACAATATTTCTGGTATCTAATCCAGCCACCCACGATGTGTTTGTGGAGACTACGACCCTGGTGTCACTAGGGCATACAATAATCACAATCACACAAATGCAAGTGCATGAATCATACTATCAGACATGCAACAATCCTGCCCGTACCGAGCGCTCATGTGGGGCGACTCCGCCTATCAGGGAGCCCATAAACGATCTGCCCAAAGACATATGCTATGATCAGTCACTTCTCATATCAGGCATACATATGATGCGTATGATCATGAATCATGGATCTATGCTATACATGTTATGTGGTGATGGGCTCTGATCAAAACATAGATGGGCCTAGACGGCCTACACACTGCAAGTATGAGCCTATTAATGGGCCCTAGGGAGAGTGATAATGCGAAAATTTAACCGACATCATCCTTACAATGTGGGCCTCTAACCATCATTGTTCCCAAGGCACTACCTGTTATAAACATCATTATATACACCACGGAGGAATCACGCATTGCAATGGACCTAATTGCGCCTCATTGGGCCTTAAATACATCAATTGGGCCATATCATATGAGCCTTATATTCATCAAGTGGGTCGCATCAATGGGCTGCACTAATGGGCCTTACGTACATTGCAATGGGTCATAACCCATGGGCCTTGCATACATCACAATGGCCTCACCACGTGGGTCTTATATATATATTAAGGTGGGCCTCAACAAGGGCGACCAACACATCAAGATGGGCCTCGACAATGAGCCTTAAATTATCTCCAAAATGGTGGACGGTTTGGATGAAACACACGCATCATGATGGATCCCATAGGGATGGAAAGGATGGTTGGCATAGATGAAGTACATACCTTATGGTGGGGCCCACACTAATGGAAAGTGTGGATTACAATACATGCCTTAGTGGGTCCCATGTGGGGCCCATCATAATGTTTATTTTCCATCCAGCCCATTGATAAGATCACTTAGACCTGGGGGCCCACGGTAATGTTTATATGACATCCAAACTATTCATAAGGTCACTCAGACCTAGGGCACACTGTACTGTTTATATGACATCCAAACTGTTCATAAGGTCACTCAGACCTAGGGCCCACTATACTGTTTATATGACATCCAAACTGTTCATAAGGTCACTCAGACCTAGGGCCCACTATACTGTTTATTTTCATCCAACCTGGGCACACTGTAATGTTTATTTTCCACCTAACCTGGGCCCACTATAATGTTTATTTTCATCCAACCTGTGCATAAGGTCACGTGGACTAGGATTGAGGAGAGGAAAAAAACAAATTTCATTTTGATCCAAAACTTTTTACCCCAAAAAGTGGTTTCAATGGTATACATTCAATCCCACTGTTTCCTCTGTCGTGGGCCACCTGAGCATTGGATATGGTTTATTTTTGGGTGGCCCACAGCCAGGGAGGGGGGCCAACAAATGGACCGTGTGGATGTATAAAACACACATCATGGTGGGGCCCATGGCTGGACCGTGGGTCCAGCCCATCCGCCCACCCGCCAGCGCAGGACGTTGCTGCGTCCTCAGCAGCAGCAGTGGCTGTTTCCTTTCTTCTTCTTTTTTTTTTTTTAAAAAAATGTTTTCTCATGGTTTTTCATAGGTGGGGCTCGCATTGGTCAGATCCACTCCAGTCATTGGATCCTACGGCTCATTATAGACTAAATGAGTCCAATATCCGAGGTAATTTGGCGTATGGAAAACTTCAAGGTGCATTTTAATGGTAAGATCCCCTATTCTCGACACTATGGCCCGCCAGATAATCTGAATGGCTTCATTTTTCGGCTTAACGCCTAAAGTGAGCTGGAGAATGGAATGGACGGTGTGGATTGTATACATACATCAAGGTGGGGCCCGCATGAGTGGCCCACCAGAAAGTATAATATAAATATTATATTATTATTTTTATTAGCTTGTTAGTACTCACCCATGTCAGTACACGCACTCCATGTTAGTTACCCTTGCCTCACGTCCAGCGTCCAGAGACGCTGGACGGCTGGGATAGACACAGCATCATGGTGGGTCCCACATGTATGTGGCCCACCTACACTTATATACATATATAATATATATATCTTATATTATATATATATATATATATCATATATATATTATATATCAAATATATATTATAAAAATATAATATATAACAAGAAGGGCATTGGATCCATTTCAACAGTGGATGGTGTGGATCATCACCCACAATAGGGTGGGCCACACCGTCTGATGCTGATGGACGGCGTAGATATAATGCACTTTGGTGGGATCCACACCGAAAGAGAGAGAGAGAGAGAGAGAGAGAGAGAGAGAGATAGAGAGAGAGAGAGACAAGAGAGACGGTGATGGAAGGGAGGGACCCTGCCACTATGGGCCCTCCATGGATATGTTACATACATCAAAATGGGTCCCACCAAGAAGTGGGCCCATAAATTAAAATCAACGGTGGATCACCCACCTATCGGTCTTCTTCTTAGTCCCTTAGCCTCCTTAGCTCCTTGCCTTTACTTTTAATGGTAGTTGATGATGAATGGATGATTGAGATGGGAGATGAGATGGTGGGAAAGGTGGGCCACACTTGGAGTTGGGAGAGAATGTTGCACGTGTAGAATTTCTCATGGGATTTGGATATTTGCTAGAGAATGAGAGAGGGAGATAGAAATAATGGGTGTAAGGATGGATGGAGTGGTGTTGTAAGGATGGGAGATGGATGGGTATGGGTGAGTTTTGAAAAATTGTAAAAGGGGTATGGTTATGTTTGAAAATTGTAAAAAGGAGGAATGGTGAGGGGAGAGAGAGTGGGCTTTTGAAAAAGTAGGGTTGAGTTGTACTTGGGGTAAGGCTTGTACTTAACATAGATTGATGGGATATATCGTAGAGATTCCCTTGATAATCGCAACGCGCGGCATTTCTTCGGAATGAACGCAGGCCCACATCTCCTGGCCTGGGCATCGGTTCTGTACGCGAGTCATGGAGTTGGAACCGCGGCGACGGTGCGGTCGCTATGATATAAGTTCTGGTTCAAGTCGACTTCGGTATGCGGGACCCGACTTAGAATCACGCTCAAACGTCAAAAACGGGTCTAGGATTGCCAGAATTCGACCGGAAGGACTGCGGAAGCCTACGGAACGCTACGGACTAGGATACAGGTCTTACAGATAATGCGCTCATTGCCTAAAAAGTTCAATTCTAAGGTGACTGCCATTCAGGAACTTCATGACACGGATAATATGAGGGTTGAAGAGCTTATTGGTTCTTTACAAACCTACGAGTTGAATTTCAAGGCTCCTAAAGGTAATTCCATAGCCCTTAAGTCATCTAAATGTATTTCTCAAGATAATACAAGTATTCTTTTTATGAAAATTCAGAGGATGATATGGCACTATTAACCAAGATGTTTTATAAGATTTTCAAAAGCAAAAAAGAGAGTTGATTGTCAAAAACCCTCTGAGAAGAAAAAGAGTAAATCTAAAAATTGAAAATCTCTTAAAGACAGCTAATCCTTTAACTACCGTGATTATGGGCATTTAGTAAACAAGTGTCTAAAGAAGGACAAATCAAAGAAGAAAGGTATGTTGGCTACATGGGATGAATCGTCTTGCTCCGAATATTCTTCTGAGTCAGATAATTCTGAACCCAAATCTTCTAATGAGGTCAAGGCTTTAATAACTCTAGCCAGAGTCACTTTCTCAGATAGTTGTGATTCAACTTGTGATGAAAATCTGAGGAGTGACCTTGAAAACGATGAAGATTTATAAGATGCCTATAATGCCCTATACAAGGAAAGTTGTAAGATAGTTGTAAAACTTAAACTTTAAAAAGAAAAGTTTTTAAAGTTAAAAGAAGATTTTGAAAACCTAGTTTTAGAAAAATCGCATCTTTTTTATTGTTTTAAAAAGACTAAATGTGATTTAGATTTCAAAACATCCCAAGTTGAAAACCTAAAATCAGAAAATGAAAAACTAAAACTAGAAGTCTCTTCTCTCTTGAGTTCAAAGGATATTTAGAGGTATGCCCAAGGTGATCCTAAAATAGAAAAATTGCTAACTAGATCAAGGAAATGTGGAGATAGATCTAGTCTGGGCTATGATAAAAATACGTCTCTAAAAAATAAGATTACTCCTTCTAAGTTTGTTAAAAGAGAGTCTTCCAACTCAAAAGGGAAAAGTCTGAATCAAAATGGTTTTAAAAATCCTAAAAGTCTTCAAGCTACAAAACCTAAAAACAACCATATCAATTTAAAAAATTAGAATTATAACCCCTTAGCTGAAAAAGTTGTGGATTTACTCGTGGAGCTTCTGAAATCTAACTAGAATTGTAACAACTATAAGCACAGAAGAACCAATAGTGCTCCAAAACCCAAAATGGTAATTAAATGGGTCCCTAAAATTACTTGTCTGGTTGCCCACACCGCTTTCAAGGCTTCGAGTCAATCAAAGTGGTACCTAGATAGTAGTTTCTCTAGACACATGATAGGTGACAAAGATTTGTTCATCAACTTCAAAGATATGACTGATGGTTTAGTCACCTTTGGTGACAGTAGCAACTGCAGAATAATTGGCCAAGGTATGGTTTAACTCTTCAATCTTCCTCCTTAAGAATGTTTTGTTTGTAGGAGGTCTTAAACATAATCTCTTAAGCATTTCTCAAATATGAGATAATAAACATAGTGTAAAATTCACTAATCAAGGATATGAGATTTCTAATGAGAAAGGTTCTGTGATATTGACTAGTCACAGAACATCCGAGAATTGCTATATAGTTAGTGACTCTAGCTCATCTAAATTATCATGTTACATGGTCCAAACCAATGAGATCAAATTATGGCATAAACGCCTTGGACATGTACACTACCGAAATCTATATAGACTGAGCAAAGGCGAGTTAATAAGAGGTCTACCCAAATTAAAGAAGATGGACAAAATTTGTGGCGAACGTCAAATTGGGAAACAAACCAGGAGTAGTCACAAGAAAGTGAACTCCAGTGCCACATCTAATCCCCTTGAACTCCTCCACATGGATCTTGTTAGACCTACCAGAACAGAGATTCGAGGTGGAAAGAAATATTTTTTGGTAATTGTGGATGACTTTACCAGATATACATGGGTAGCTTTTATGAGAGAGAAATCTCAAACTCTCGATGAAGTTAAAATGATACTCAAGCATATCCAAACTGAGAAGGAATCAAATATTTCAAAAATCTGAAGTGACCATGCTTCGGAATTTGATAATAGCAATTTTAAGAAGTTCTGTAGCGATCACGGGATTTCGCATGAATTTTCTGCACCTAAGACACTTCAACAAAATAGGGTTGTTGAAAGGAAAAACCGTGTGCTTCAAGAAATGGCCAATATTATGTTCAATAGCATGAAATTACCTAAAAATCTATGGGCTGAAGCTGTGAACACAGCATGCTATATAAGAAACCGTGTTTATACTGGAAACTCAAATGATAAGACTGCATATGAACTGTGGTTCAATAAGAAGCCCACAGTCAAATACTTTCGAGTTTTTGGCAGCAAGTGCTATATTTTACGTGAACCAGAAAATTTAAGGAAGTTCGACATTAAAAGTGACGAAGGAATTTTTATAGGGTATGCTCTAAATAGTCGAGCGTATTGAGTTCTCAGCAAGAGAACTGGTGTTATTCAAGAGTCCATTAATGTGGTTATAGATGATCACCTGTCTCTAGTTCAGAAGATTAAAGTCTTTATATTTGATAAACTAGACTCTTCATCTAGTCAAAACGACACTGAACTACGATCAGTTAAAGACCATCCTACTGATCAAATACTAGGTAACCCTCGCACTGGTGTGTTTACACAAAAACAATTAGAAAATATATGTAATTATGTGTGTTTCACTTTCCAGATTGAGCCGGCCAATGTAAAAGAAGTGTTTACTGATGAAAACTGGATAGTAGCCATGCAAGATTAACTGAATCAATTTGTAAGGAATAATGTATGGTATTTGGTTCCTAGACCTAATGATAAACACATAATTGGAACTAAATGGATCTTTAAAAATAAGTCTAATGAATTAGAAAATATTACAAGAAATAAGGCAAGACTAGTTGTACAAGGGTACACTCAGTTAGAAGGCATCGATTATGATGAAACCTTTGCCCCCGTAGCTCGTCTTGAATCTATCAGATTATTCATATTCATTGCTTGTTTCAAAAAGTTCAAAATCTATCAAATGGATGTCAAGAGTGCTTTCTTGAATGGTGATTTACATGAGGAAGTATATGTAGAACAATGTAAGGGTTTTGAAGACCCTAAACACACTGATCATGTTTATTGCCTGAAAAGGCACTATATGGTCTAAAACAAGCTCCCAGGGCATGGTATGAGAAGTTGACTAAGTTTTTACCAAGTCATAACTTTATAATGGGGAGTGTTGATAAGACATTATTTGTAAACAAACACAATGACCACATACTTATAGTACAAATATATGTTGATGAAATTATCTATGGCTCTACATGTTCTAACCTATCTACTGAGTTTGTAGAGTTGATGAAGTCCAAGTTTGAAATGAGCATGGTTGGAGAACTGAACTACTTTTTAGGTCTACAAGTGAAACAACTTGAAGATGAGATTTTTATTTCTCAAACTAAGTATGCTCTAAAGTTAGTGAAGAAGTTTGATTTTGAGATTGGCAAAACCTTCGATACTCCTATGAGTACGACTCTTAAGGTCTTTAAAGATACAACAGGTAAAAGTGTATATCCTAGGTTGTATTGCAATATGATTGGTAGCTTATGATATTTAACTGTGAGCCGACCTGATATATCATTCAGCGTAGGTATCTGTTTTAGATATCAATCACATCCTAAGGAATCTCACCTGATTGCTGTCAAGCAAATTATGAGATATGTCATAAGTTTGGCCAATCTTGGCCTTTGGTATCCATATGATACTAATGTCCAATTAGTTAGTTATACGGATGCTGACTGGGCTGGGAGTACAGATGACCGAAATCTACCAGCGGTGGATGTTTTTATGTCGGGAACTATTTAGTTTCATGGCATAGCAAGAAACAGAGTTCCGTATTGCTATCCACAGCTGAGGTTGAATATATTGCAGCTGAAAATGCATGCACTCAGCTTGTGTAGATGACAAGAATGTTAAATGACTATGGATTTGTGCAAGATACTATGGTGCTATATTGCAATAACTCTAGCGCAATTAATATCTCTAAAAATCCCATCCAGCATTCACGAACCAACCATATTGACATTAGATATCATTACATTCGTGAATTAGTGAAATATAAAATTATTTCATTGGACTATGTTCAAACTGAAAATCAACTTGTGGACATTTTTAGTAAACCACTTGACAGAAATAGGTTCTCTAAGGTAAAACTGGATATTGGTGTGTGTAATTTGATTTGAGATTATTGTGTCTATTTGTACTATATTTTGTATATTTTTATTTTTACAAATTTTTAAATTTTAAAAATTAATAAAATTGAGAATTTTTAAGTCTGCACAACCAATCGATTACATACTTGACTAGTCGTGGCACGACCGGTCGAGTATGTACTCGACCAATTGAGATGCGCGGGTAGGGTGCTTTTATTGTGAGAAAAATCACTTTTTCTTCACTTTCTTCATCTTCTCCAATAGCCCCTTCTCTAATCGGTCGAATCCTTCTCCGAATACAACTTGGTTAGTGCATCATTTTCTCTTTTCTTTCGGATTTAGGTTCCTTGCATCTCTATTTGCTTGATTCTAAAGTTTATTTCAAGTTTCCTTGTGGTTTGTTGGGTTTTCTAGCAAAATTTTGTTGGTTTTGCATCCCATTCCACTACCAAAAAAATGAGCCAAGGTTATAGACCATGCTAGTTTTTAGCTATAAACTGTAGTTCTATTGCTACGGCTTAAAACCGTAACTAAAAATAAGAAAACCGTAGCTAATAATTACTGCCACCACACGTACCTACAACATATGACAGCCCCATAAGGAACTCTACGAGGCCCATTAAAATGTGTGTGCTCCATCTAATACATCTATCCATTTTGAAAGATCATTTTAGGGCAAAAGCCCAAAAAAGGAAGTAGATCAAAGGCTCAAGTGGACCACACGGTAGGAAACAGTGAAGATTATATATGTACCATTGATCGATGGTGCGGTTCAATTGGACCTTTGATTTGCCTAGATTTTTAGGTCATTCTCTATAAAAAAAATTACAAAAGTAATGGACGGAGTGGATATATCAAATGCATCATGATGGACCCCACAAAGCCCCTGACTGGACCGTTTGTCCAGAACTCGTAAGACATGCGAACGTGGAGGGGCTGTGAAGGATGGCATAATGGCTACGGCTAGAAGGCATTTAGCTATGGTATAAAACCGTAGAACGAAAAAAAGTGAAAACTCGGCCCGCGCACTGTCCTTTTTCTCCTTCCCCCTCAAATAAAGTTTCTAAAATTTCTCTCCCTCCACTTTAGGGAAAAAACCCAAATCCGCGCGTCCCTTTTCTCTCTCTCTATCTCCCGAACCCTCCATGAACCCCTCTTCTCTCCCTAAGCATCCCCTCTCTCTTGATCCCAAGAAGACTCCCCTCTCTCACGCCATAATCGGCGTCCATTTTAGGTATGCAATACGGATTATCTTCTTTTTTCTCTTTTGAATATTCATATTTCTGTCTTTTTTTTATGGAATTGGATTTGAGATTTGAGGGGGTATTGATTAGATTGATTGGGGTTTGAGGGGGTTCAGAGGTTCGGGGTTTGTACTGATGCTTGCGACATTGGGCATGAATCGGGCCACACCTCGAGGGATAGTCATGATGCACTACCAAAAAAAGGGCCAAAGGATACAAACCATGTTAGTTTTTTGCCACAGATATAAACCTTAGCTATAGTTGCTACGGTTTTAATCTGTAGCTAAAAAGTTGACACACCATTAATAATTAGTAGTGTTGTAAGGGGCTCTATGAGGCCTAAAAAAAAAACTATATGTTTTATCTAAGCCGTCCATATATTTGGAAATATTACTTTAGAGGATGAAAAAAAAATCACCTAGATCGAAGGCTCAAGTGGACCACACGGTAGGAAACATGGATATTAAATTACAGTTGCTTCTTATGGTGTGGTCCACTTGGACCTTCAAGATACCTTAAATTTGGTATCATAAACTAAAATAATTTAATAAAATTATGCATCAGAATGGATAAACCAAATACATCATGGTGGGCCCCACGGAGCCCCTGTCCAGACCATCTATGTCTGTTCGTGAGAAGACGCCTAAATTTAGGCTCGCGCTCAAAACAGAGCTGCAACCAAAGAGGGGTATCTCTCTCTCTCTCTCTCTCTCTCTCTCTCTCTCTCTCTCTCTCTCTCTCTCTCTCTCTCCATTCCCTAATTAGAGCATTCCCTAAGCTCTTCTTTCCCTAATCCTCTCTCTCCCTCCCGATCTCTGCTCCATCTCTCTCATTCTCCTCCCTCTCTCTCCAATGCATCAGCCGTGAAGAAACATAGGCCGTGAACGCCCTCCTCTCTCTCTCTCTCTCTCTCTCTCTCACTCTCCATTACAGCAGCCGTGAATCTCCTACCCAAAGAAACACACACCGTGAAGCTCCTCTCCATAGGTTTGATATCTTCTTCTATTTGTATCTCTTTTCCTATCTTTTAGATTTAATATACGCTAACCATTTGATGAAATGGCATGCTATCTGTTTGTTGAAATGGCTGGATGAGATTTTTTTTTTTCAATCTTCTGTAATTTTAGATATATGCTAACGGTTGTTCATGCTCTTTAAATCTTCTGTAATTTTAGATATTGGCTCTGTCGATTCTTTTGAGGTATAGAACAAAATCGGTTATTGAATTAGAAACAGTTTCTGATGTCTGAGCCTTGCTCCTATTCTCAGTCCAGTACTGCTCTGTAACTATCTTGAAACTGTAGCTGCAATTCGCCCTAGATGCCTGCTCAGATGATTCTCTCAAAGTAGATTAAGGGTTTTCATTGTGCCTCCATGATGAATCGGCATGCATGTCCAACATATGAGTTGTTACATTACATAGAAGTGTTACCCCATATTACATGCTCCATGATGAATGCTCAAGCCATTCATGCCAGGAGATATTGAACGGGTGAACTGCCCCACATGTGTCAAAATGGCATGTATGTCCAACATATGAGCCCGGTGCCAGGTCTAGCTCTACGTATACATGAACATGCCTTGTACCTAAATCCAGGATGGTCCATTCATTGGGTGGGCCAATGTTGGGCATAACCTGTTGCTTATTTTCTTTCTTAACTGTTGTTTTCTCCATATGAATGTGGCCCACCTGATGAATGGCTTCCATTGACTCACGTGCCACCACGCATGTTCATGGCTAAACCAACCTAACAATTGGACCTAATGTAACCCATGAGTTTCATATTGGCATGTCCACTACTACTCACCATTGTAGTCTCTTAATTAGGATTAAGTCTAATCCCGATTTTGGCAAATCCCATGTCCTCAGCTTCGAATTTGCCATGTTAGAGTGGTAGTTCCCTCCACAATTGTAATTTGTTCTGTTTTACTTTTTCCAACAATTTCTATAATTGCATATATGTGGAGGAAAGAACCCCTTCAGTCGGTTGGAATCCATGCCAATGTGGAGGATGTGATGCTTAGTATATATATTTAGTAAGATATTGTAACACCCTGTACTTCTCAGTACTCGGGTGTCACTGTGTAACATAAACTTAGAATAAATACAAACTTAGGTTATGTGAACATTTGCCTTAATTCCATCCTAAATCCAACCGTCAAAAGTAACCCCCAGCCATAAATCAAAATGTCTATCCTAGAGGTCAAAGCGACCCACACCATATGTCAAATAACCTGAGCGATGGTTGCACAAACCTAATCATCTATTCAAAGGATTAGTTATTATACGTCTTTGAACAGTCACAAGACCCCAAATCAAAGGGTGACCATCAAATGACCATTGGACATGTGATATCGGGTTATTAAATGGAAATCCAGAATATTTGACACTTAAACCAACCATCAAAACTGTCTAATGAGAACTAGAAATGGTCTTGATCTTAGATCCTCTCAACAACCCATAACCGAAAATTATCAGATTCCCTACCCTTCTTGCCTGTATTACTGAAATATGGGAATTAATCATTCACTCATACTGTCATGCTATTAAATTAAGGAATTAACGGATAAATTCTGCCCATGTTAACCTAAGAGCACTCAAAAATGTAGATGATCAGTCTTGAGGAAGATCTGACCACTGGACTGTAGGAAATTATCAAGAAAACACACCAGAATTGATAATTGCAGGCCATCCGAGTTTAGGATCGGCACCACCTTGGGAAAGTAGTCTTAATTAGGCTGGTAGAAGTAGGTGGACGGTTCAGATCGTGCGAACCAGACTGGTGGACCCCACTTTGGGTCTATGCGTATGCACAGTACACACACACCCGCGGTACACCTGACCGTCAACCAGGGCCAAACTGGATTGACCCGAAACTTTCAAAAATAAAAGAGAAATTCTCCTCTATTTCCTGCCTGCTCGCATCTTAAACGGAGACCGTCCGTTTGTCTAGATCGTGGCCCACCATTAGGGATCTAAGGAGTAATCCAAGCCGTCCATATTGTAGGAGGACCAAAGACAATAAAACCCTGGGAATTTTATACATATCCATACACAAATGTGCCCACAAAGACTAGCACAAGTAAACCTACGCGTACAACATTTTGCTGAAAATGGAAAATATTGTTTTTAAATGCCAGCCTGGCAATCAATGTGCAAAAATTCTCCCATCCTAACCGCACGTCAGGAGAATCCCAACCCTTCATTTTAGGGCGCACATCTCTTTCCTTTTGCAAGAGACTTCACCCGCAGCCGCTGTTGGAATCAACCCATTAAGAAATGTTAATAACCATTCACTTAATGGGTCCCACAACATTCTAGGGTCGTATCCACGCCATCCAGATGCAGTGAATCGTAGGATCAACCGTCCGAAGATGATCCACCATTAACGGCTGGATCATCTTCCCCATTGAACCAACTGACCCATCTCCTCTAGTGGGTCCCATTTCCAGATCGGAGTCGTCCATCTAATGGACCATGTTACCAGAACATCATTCGTAACAATAGATTTTATCCACACAAACTAGTTTAAACTACATCTGAACTAATAAGGGTGTGTTGTCCGTCAATCATTCTGACCTAACCGCAACTAATCCAAAGATTAATTAGCGTTTGAATCCTCTAGAAGAGGACTAATATGCCCTATAAAAAGCTACCTTTGAGGGCAACCCTTCTGAAGATAGAAAGAGAATGAGATCCGAGAGAAAGGGCGCCGTTTCGGTGCGGCAGTATCTAGACGAGTCGAATCGGTTCGATTCGCTACACGTTCGGGCGAGTCCTGTCACTCCCACTCAGCCAAAGAGGAGAGAAGGGAAGGAGGAGAAGCTGAGGAGAAGTGAAAAAGAAAAGGAAGACGAGAGAGAGGAAGAGAATCACGAGAGAGAGAGAGAGAGAGAGAGAGAGAGAGAGAGAGAGAGAGAGAGAGAGAGAGAGAGAGAGAGAGAGAGTTGAGTTGTGTGGTGCAGTTGCCGTGCCGACTCAGCTCGACCAGGGTTGAGTCAGGTTGGGTCTGTCATCCATTGCTAGACCAGCCAGATTGAAAAAGAAAGGAAGATGCAAGACAGAAAGAGAAGGAGTGTAAGGGCAGTTGCCGAATGCAACTGAGTCCCGCCCGAGTTATGATGACAAGCTGAGTTGCTTTTGGGACATCATTTTCTGTTTTTGTTAACTGTGAGTTTCATCTTAACTCTTCTGATGTTGCTATTAAACAGAATGCTTAGACAACTCCGGGTAAAAGTGAATTTATCCTGCCGAGTCTCTTTCTTTCACTCGCTAAGTGATTAACTCAGTGAATCTCCTTTACTTCGGGGCTGATCTATGACCAGACATCCAGTCCAAGCTGTCTCTGGTCGTAGTTTTGGAGCAAGAGTGAAGAGATTTGATGTCTCAATTCTCCTCTTTTACTGATCTATTTGATCAGCTAGTTGACTCACTATATATTGTTGTGGCAGTTCCAGTTATGCTTGGGTTTGTGTTGCTAATTGTTCTACTAAGTTGGAGAGCAAGGGAAAGAAGTAGAGGAAGAGGAGAGAAGGTAGAAGAAAGAAGATAGAAGACGAAAGAGAGGGACGTTCATTCGATTGCCGCACTGAGTCATTCGACTCGGTTCGGGTTACGTTGAGTCAGGGCCGAGTCTCACGTCTCGGGTCCTCCTAGCAGAAAGAAAGGAAAATGAAGAAGAAGGTACAAGTGAGAAAGCAAGGAAAGAAAGGAGATGGGGGAACAATCAAAGATGATCGGGTGGCTAATGCCGAGTTGACTCGGCTGAAACTCGCTGAGTCAAGTTGCGCGAGTCGGGTCGAGTTAGGCCCGGTCCAACTGGAGTTCCAGCAAGGAAATACACACACACACACACACACACACACACACACACACACACAAATAAGAAAGAGAAGGAGAGGAAAAGGAAGGAAGGAGAAAAGGGAAGGAGAGAGAAAAGAAGAAGAGAGAAGCTAGTAAGAAGATGCGATGTGAGTCGAGTTGACTCAACCGAGTCGACATACATGAGTTTCTTTTCATCCTTTTCACAATCAGATTTCTTCATTAATTAGCTTTAATATCATTTAAAGTTAATAGTTAGCATCATTTTATTACTATGGCCTAAGATTATAAGTGTGGTTGTAAATTTATATTAGGTTGTTATACTAACTAGTGTTATTATTATTAATCTTCATCGATTATAACCTCTACTACAAATTCTCATCTGCTGTGTAACTTAGATTTTAGAGTTCCTAAAATGGCTAACCTTAAGCGTAGGTTGGAGATCAAGCCTGAGATTAGATCTTAACCGAAGATGGTGTGGGAAACTTATATCTAAACCATCCAAGTTGGATTCGTGCATTGGAGCATTCTTGTTACAGTCACTTAATTTAAAGGTGAGGATCACCCTTCAAGCTTTTCTTCATCTTGATAGTTAGCTCGTTCATTCATCTTTGTTCAGTTATCTTATTGATTGCGTAATGTGATTCATCACTCTTATTGATTTGATTTCTTATAAATGATTGATGATTTGGAATTAAATTCAATATTTGAACATGCAATGTGATTTAAATACTTCTATTTTGATTTAAAATAAATGCTTCAAACATGTTTGCGCTATTGATATTAGACGTAATTTAATTTGTTATATGTGATTACTTGATAGAATGCTTGAAGGTCCTCGAATTAGTGGCCATTGTATCTAATAGGCTAAAAGGAACATTTGGTATGGATTTTGCATCTCATGAATCAATTGGGCCCTTGTGGCTTTTAGGGAATAATCCCTTATGACCAAATTATTAAATTGAACATTTGGCCCTTGCAGCTTTGATGGAATATTTGCCCTATGAGACTTTAATGGTTTATTTTATATAACTTTGCGATGGTATGTTGCACTTGTATAACCATGATTCGTCACTAGTTGTGTAGGTTACCTTTAAACATCCTATTTGATAGTCTCATGAGCCAGAGATGGTGGAATGGGACACTATACTTGATCTGTCGGCATATGTCGGGTGACAAACCCCCTATAATGACCTTTAAGCTTCCCTAAATGGATTGTTTAAAATTAGAATAATAATGGTTGGGCTAATCATGCATTTTCATGGCATGTAGTCTTTTCCGGTTGACTAGTTCTCTTTGGGCATACCTTGAGTACTTTTTCGGGTGGCTAGATCTCCTTGGACAATCTATATATTATGATCTTTTTCGGGTGGTTAGTTCTCCTTGGGCGTGCATACCTTTTTGTACTTTTCCAAGTGACTAGTCCTCCTTGGGCGATTTATATATTATTATGGTCTTTTCCGGGTGGTTAGTTCTCTTTGGGTGTACCTTTGTGTACTTTTCCAGGTGACTAGTCCTCCTTGGGCGATCTATATATCATAGTCTTTTCCGGGTGGCTAGTTCTCCTTGGGTAACTTTTTACCAGCTGGATGTGCATCCCCAGGTTTGTGAGCATATGCATGCATCCATGCATTTATACAAGATTATCTTTGTGAAATTTATTTAATGAATGTGTATCTGATGAACCTTATATGATTTTCATGATAATCATTGCGCAATAATTGTTATACACTGTCTATGATAAGTATGCTTAATTATCTTGATGATATGATAAATCTTGGGGGTTATACCTCACTGCGATAGCCATTAATGCTATCAAACCGTACTCAGTGTGTAGGAGATGCAGATGACGTGCATGCTAGCGTTTATATGGAATAGAAGGAGGTAGATGATCTTGCGACTCTCTATTCCTGACTTCATCTGTATTTACTTTGTATCGTTATGCATTATAAAAACTTAAGACTTTGATTTGTATAAGTTTTTGGGTAACCACTTGAAATATTGCTTATGTATATTTGTACTCCCTCTTATTCATGATTTGCTTCTATCCTGCTAGTTTATTAACTCTGATAAAAAAAATGTATGTGGAATTTGGGATATTTAAAGATTAACACTCGAGTTTTTGGAAAATGAGTAGTGTACTCGGGTTCTGGGAACTGGAGTGTTACGTACAGATATCATACTAACCCTAGAAAAACTAGGGAGTTTCGAAAGTGGACCACTAATGTTGAATTGGGAAAAACTCTTCCCTAAATAAGTAATCTTTACATGATTTTTGAAAATTCTATGGAGAGTAGAAATTCCAAAATTAATGAATTATTTGCAAGTAATACTAGTAAGTGCAAAGATGGGGTGGTAAGCTTACATTTGCAAGTGGTTTCACACTTGTAGCAGTTGATGAAGCAGCCCTTCCTCTTCTTTGCATACTTGGGCTTTGATCCAAGCACCTTAGAACAGTAGAAAATCAGGTTGGGTCAGGTACTTCATCGTGCATCCTTCTCCATGTGGGGCACGCCTAGTGAATGTCTTAGATGGCATATACACATGATACTAAGCTTCATTAACACTATGATATGTTTTTAAGGTGAGGCATCCTCCCTCATTGTTCCCTGTGTTGTGGGTCACCTGAGTTTGTGTTTGGCCTGATTTTTTATTTTTATTTTTTGAAAATTAGTTTCTTTGTATTGAAATCCATAAGTGAAACACAAGAAAGTGAATGGGCCATGACCAAATATATTTGGGTTTGGAAGATCGTAGCCTCCAATCAAAGTCTAATTCTAATAGGAAGATTTGAAGACGTGGTACATTGTTTGTAGGGCTGAAAAGATGGATCACTGATAGTTACATTATACCATATTGACATTTTATAAAATGCTTTTTTTTTTTTGAAAACATTGACATCCAAACAACATTAGGAGGTCATTTGGATTGGGGACATACAGATAATTTAGGTATTTCAATAACCATGCATTGCAAATTGCTGAAAATTATCCTTACAGTGTTTGGTTGGTCCCAACCCTCAATATGGGCAATCCATCAAATGGGTCCATCCTTGATTGCCCCTCTCTCTCAAAAAAATCACTTTTGACTAGATGATCTTAACTATCCAATTAATGGCTAAGGAAATTGATGGTTTATATCATTCATACTACAAACAGTCCATTAATCTAGACATTCCATGATGTGAGTCCTGAGCTTGATTGTCCATTCATTTTTCCATATCATCACGGGTCATGAGCCCAAAAATGAATAGGCATTCAATAATCATTGTTTCATCTTATGTAATCCAGATAAGATTTGGATCTTCCTTTTTTCAGTCTCATGCCCTAACATGATGTAGAAAAATGGATGAATGGCATGGATGAGACACATACATCATGCGGTTACCCACATAGCACCGTCAGTAGGCAATCCAGGTCCCTCATGATATGCCCATGAAAAGTTAAAGCTATTCAAAGACTAAACTCCAATGATAGTCACAGATGCATGTGTTTAGAATTAGATTCGTGAATTGGTGAAAAATAATAATAATTTTTTTTGGTAAGGTGCAGGTTCAAAATGAACCCCTTGGTTAATTAAGATCCGGCTATAATAGATAGGGAGTGGATGACACTAAGTTTTTCGAACCCTCGTTTTATTTTTGGAATCAAAAGTTTTTTGAAGTTTGCACAAGAACACCTTCCTGGTAGAGAAACCATTCTTTGTCCTTGTGCCACTTGTAGATGTTTAGATTACCAGTTTCTTATGATGATTTGGAAATACATATAATGAAAAAAGGATTCGACCCAAGCTATAGGGTTTGGGACATGCATGGTGAGCATGTATCACCTAAGTGTACTGAATATGCATTAAGTTCCCAACAGTACCACAATGTCCTGAACTTAAATGAGGTTCACAACGCAATCGTTCAAGAACTCGGTGGTAATAACCTAGATGAAGTTGTACAAGATGAGCCGAATGTGAACCCTGTAGTCGAAGGCGTCTTTGGTGAAAATGAAACTGATGAGCTATACCCAGGGGCCCAAGATTTCACCGTGTTGACTTTTATTGTACAACTTTTCAACTTAAAGGTGAACCATAGATGGAGCGAAAAAAGCTTTACAGAGCTCCTTCAACTACTAATGAAGGTGTTACCTTCTGATAACAAGGCCCCTACTAATACCTATCAAGTGAAGAAAATCATTACAAAGTTGGGTCTTGATTATGTGAAGATCCATGCTTGTCCAAATGACTGTATCTTGTATTGGAAAGAGAACGAGATGAAAACCAGTTATCCCACTTGTAAAGCTTCTAGGTTCGAGATAGAAATGGATGTTGAGAAAAAACAATCTTAAGTACCCGTCAAGGTGTTAAGGTATTTTCCATTAACAGCAAGGCTACAAAGAATTTTCAGTGTGCCATGGTTAGCGAAAGAAATTCAACATGTGTACCGTTTTGCTCTGGACAATCCACGACTTTCCAGCATATGGTAATGTTTCTAGTTGTAGGACCAAGGGTAAGTATGGTTGTCTTATATATGGTCCCAACACAGATTCCTTGTGACTCCAATATGGAAAGAAACATGTTTATATGAGCCACAGACAGTGGTTGCCAGTGTTAGACCAGGCAAGGAAGGACACAAGTGCTAACACATTCAATAAGAATGTGAAGATACGACGACAACCCATCCGTCCAGACGGGATCGAGGTCGAAAGACATACTGCGAACCTGAATATGCAATGGGGGAAGACTAAGAAGAAGAATATGAGGGGTATTGATGGAGGCCGATAAGAGCTAATGGATGATGTTGAATCATCGTGGTTCCTCAAACGGTCTATATTATTTGATCTGGAGTATTGGAAAGATATTTTAGTGTGTCACAACCTTGATGTTATGCATGTCGAGAAAAATATATGTGAAATCCTTATTACCTTATTGTTGAACACACCTGGCAAGAGCAAGGATGATGCTAATGCGCGCAGGGACCTGAACGGTTGGGAATTAAGAAGCGTCTATGGATAAAAAAAGAGCAATGGAAAGATGATTCAGAAATAAGGTCCTTTTTATTTAAGAAAAGAAGAGAAAAAGCTTTTTATCCAGACTTTGCATGACCTGCGTGTTCCAATTGGTTTTAGTACGAATTGGAAGACCATCATAAAGGGAGATTGCGTAGATTTAAAGGGAATGAAGTCTCATTCTTACCATGTGTTGATGCAACATTTCCTCCCAATTCTCATCCAGTATGCATTCAGGGATAGGAATGTCATTCGTCTTATAATTATAAGCTTTTGCACCTTCTTTAATGCCTTGTGCTCGACAACAGTAGACCTTCAAACGTTCCTCACTCTTGAGAGGGGTATGGCTAGGACGTTATGTCAGCTTGAGATTATATGCCCTTCATCGATATTTATCGTGATGATGTATCTGTCAATTTACTTGGCTTATAAGACTTGCATTTGTGGTCCTGTATACTATCGATGGATGTATCAATTCGAAAGGTACGCTATGAGCTTAGTAAGAATAATCCAGTTTAATATCTTCGGTTGTATGTATTTGTAATGTATCATTATCTTTGTCAGGTTCATGAAGACATTCAAGGCCTATGTCCATAACAAGATGCAACCTGAGGGTTGCATTGCAGAACAATATATCTAAGAGGAACAATTAGATATTGCAACCAATATAGAGGAAAATAAAAAACAAGCCTCTTGGAAAAACTGAAAAAACGGTTTGATGGAGTCATTCCAGGACTACAAAAGTTGTAAGATGTCGTTGATGATGACCCTCATGATGACGATGTTGGTCCAATAAGTTCGGGTCAGAGTATTATCCTAGTGGGTATCGAATACGAACAGGCTCGTACATGGGTACTAAAGAGTCATTCCAGCTATGATGTGTGGGAAGGGTATGCATAATTAGCTCATTTGTATATATCTTCTTTACTTTATGCGATTTCAATATAATAATGGTATCAAATAACATGCAGGAAGCACAAAGATTTTTTATAGCGATGCTACAGGAGGACTAACAGGGTGCCTAGTGAGGATGAATTCATACCTTGGTTGAAGAGGCAACCGGAGTTTAATGAATCTAACGATAAAGAATTTAAAGACATAGTGAGAGGACCTCTAGCTTTTTGTACTCAATACAATAAGTATTGTATTAATGGTTTTCTCTTCATCACTAAGGACTATGAGGAGAATAAAATGAACCAAAACAGTGGGGTTATGACAGAGGGTATGACCACCTTCCGATCTAGTGCTAAGGATATGAATACAATGGAGTCCTTTGTAGAATTATCCAATTAGATTATAGAACAGGGTACAAGCCCGTCCTATTTAAGTGATTGGGTGAAGGTAACGCATCATGGTGTTTCATTTGATGTCAAAGCGAATCTTAGATTAGTAAATTTGTCCAGTCTTTACAGTTCAGACAAAGTGGCTGATGATCCGTTCATTCATACGAAGCATGCCACGCAAGTTTTCTACTCCAGAGATCTAAAAAAATCCTGAATGGTATGTGGTATTGGAGGTTCCAAAAAAGATTTTTATCTAAGAAGAGACGTGCCATCTATCGGAACGATTTAAGGATGTAACTGATGCCGATGCAAGACCTAATCTCACCTCATTAGCAATTGTTGATGAGTTGATATTCAATGAACCTGAAGACATCAGTGTTGTAGTCGAGAAAACAAAGAAAAGAAGGCGATCAAGGAGAATCTATTGAATTGTTTATATTTTCTAAGCATGTAACAAAATGATATTTATTGGAGGAAATCCAATCAAGGTATGGATAATGTAGTGAATTGTTTGTACTTTATCATTAGTGTTTTTATTTTATTTTATTTTATTTATATTAGTGAATAAACAGGCACATGGATTCACAACCAGAGGCATTGGGTGTGCACTTGATCGAGATTACAGATGCAAGCAAGACCAAAGGTAATATGATAGTTCTCCTTAATTAGATATTTAAATTTCAATTTTTTTTATATATTGGCAGTAATCAACGATATGTATATATAACTGTTATTCTTTTTATGTTGTTGTGCCAGCTTCTTCTTCTTCGTCTAGAAAGAGAGGTCCTACTAGGAGTGCTTTTTTACATGAGCAACCTGATAGGAAAAAAGTCCTAAAGACGAATGAATTCAGGCAACTAAATGATGATTGTCCTGAACAAAAGTAATTTGCATCGCATATCGGTATCCTCACTCATAATCATATCCCGATCATATACCAAGACTTTCGCTAGGTACCTCATGTACACATTCAAATGATCATAGAGTCATTGTCACAGGCTTATGAGTTTAAGGGTTGGTCTTCATGAATCAACATAACATTGAGAATTCAAGAGAGCAAGCAAAAGGAATAAAGTCAATCGGTCCAAGCTAAAAGGATCTGCGTGTCTTGGGAGGAACAGCATAGCTGTTATTCGCCATCAGATGATATGTATTATTTATTTATAAATACAGGTATTATAGTTTAATATTGAATTTACTTTTGAATTATCACTCATCTAACTCTATTAATATGTAATGTGCCAAAGGCGAAGGAGAGGAATCTTACCTCTGATGTCGAGATAGGTAGAGGTGATGTTTACTTAAGAGCCCATACAAGCAAGGACAAAGTTGTCCAGTATCCTAACCTTGTTGTAAGTGCATCCTCTTCTACCACTAACCAGTACCTTTATGAGATGCCAATGTATAACTTTGAATTATTTTACATTCATTTATATTTTGTCACAGGAAAAATTAGATGAGCTTTATTCTAGCAATCCTGCTTCTAAGATTATCGGCGTTGATGATGCCCTTACACAGGTAATAATAAAATTAAAAATTACAGTGAGATTCATGGTAATTATGAATTTTCTAATAATTTGATTTGCAATGTTTTAGAGTTGGTTGGTTCTGACAGTAGAGGGCGAATGCAGGGTCTAGGTTGCTCAATAACCAAGATAGGACTGAAGATGTCAGCCACTACCCATTCAAAGGTAGAGAATTTGTTAAAAGAAAGATAGAGCCTAGTGCAAGAGATATCTAATATAAATAAAACATTGGCTGAGATGAAGGCCTAGATGGAGATGCAGCAACACGCACAATCTACTCAAAATCTCTCATCACCAACACTCGCTAGATCTGCTCAGGCATCGTCGGTATGCAAGTGTAAAATTGCTACTGTATTGAACTTACATTATTTTATAAATGATAACAATACCAATGCCATTTTATATGTGTACATGTAGCCGGATATTATATATATCGGTAAGAGATGTAACTTACTTGGTTGGGGAAATCATGATGTAGTTGTTCGTGGTCAAGTACATGAAGTTAATCCAAATGCAGTTGTCCATTGCGAACCATTGGAGGAGGGAGCTTTTGTTATCATCCTGACTGAGATTATGCATCCTGGCACTCATTTGTGGAAAGAAGATGGGTTCACATCTATACTTGGAGAGGCCGGTCCAGGATCATTTGTGCATTGGGGGAAGGAATCTTTGAGATTTTGATAATTTAAACAAATTTAGTACTCTATAATTGAACTTGGTGTGGATGATTTTTTTAGTTACTTTATATGATGTTTCACTTCTTTTTTCCTAATTTTGAACTAATTTGGCACTTTATAGTTCAACATATTGATGGTTTGCATGTTTTTTTCTAGTTACTCTATATGTTGTTTGGTTTAGTTTTTGTAATTTTGAATGAATTTTGTACTCTATATTTAAACATATTAGACTCCATTTGGTTATCACAAACCAAATGGAGCCTAAGCCCCTTTTTAACTCTGCCAATGCAACTCCTTGCATTAACGGTCCCAAGCCTGAGTAAAGGAGGAGGGAGAATGGGCATCAAGGTGAGTTGTGTACTTTTCATTCATTTTCTGAGAGGTAGTTTTAAAATGCTTGATGGTTAATTTTAAGAGTTTTCCGACTTCTTCTACTATCATCTGAGGACCTCAAAGGCCCAACTAACTTGAGATTTTTATATGCAGGCTGATGTATTTTTAGCCCCACAGATCAATGTTGCCACTACAAGGTTCAATATTGAAATGGTAAAGTTTTTAACTATTTATTTTATCTTTATTTTTTCCCATTCTTGATAAATAATTTGATGTCTTAGCTTCCTGTCATTACTAGCTAGTCTTGTCACTATTTGTACATATGTCATCTCATAAGTCTTACTTTTTGTAATTTTCTTACCCCTGTAGTAATTATCAGAAGCAGTGGGCCATCATTGAAAGATTACCCATGTAATGAGTCCAATCAAGGTATGGATAATACATGGTTTTAGTTCATGGTAAATAGTACCTTTTATTATAGATCACCCCTGGACCAAAGACCTGATACCTTTTGTTGTTGTAAGTTCCTAATTAGTTTGTTTCTGTATTGTGTCAGAGCTATCCGGATGTTGAACAGGGGTCCCTGGGAGGTGGGAACCGTTGTTATGACCATAATGAAGCTGTCCATTTCTTATGGACAGCAATATGGGTGGCCTGGCCATTTGGATAGGCCCGTGTTTATGTGTTATCTCGAAATTGATGAAGCAGATCCGGATGTGCGTAGGAGATATTCGGATGTTGAGCAAGGGTCCCTGGAAGGTGGGAACCGCTGATATTTATTTTTTCCCTTCATCACTGTCTGTGTGATCTTGTGAATAGGTTGGATGATAAATAAACATCTCTATAGGCCCTAGAAAGGATTCAATGATGGAAATCATTATACCCACTATTTCTTGTGGTATGGTCCACCTGAGTTTTGGATATGATTCAATTTTGGTTTCAACCCCTTAAATGATCTGGAAAAGCAGATGGACGGTGTAGATAAACTACATATATTTATAGTGGGTACAATGATTTCCTAACCCTAAACCTAAACTTGAAAACCTAAATCTAAACCCGAACCCGAATTCCTAAACCTAAACCTAAACCTATAACTGATAAACTAAACCTAAACCTATAACCTATAAACTATAACCCTAAACCCTAAACGCTAAACGTAAACCCAAATCCGAACCCGAACCCCAATTCCTAAACCTATAAACTATAACCTAAACCTATAGGCTAAACCTAAACCTAAACCTATAACCTATAAACTAAATCTAAACCTATAACCTAAACCTATAACCTATAACCTAAACCCAAACCTATAACATATAACCTATAACCTACCTATAAACTACACCTAAACCTAAACCTATAACCTTAACCTAAACCTAAACCTATAACCTATAACTTAAACCTAAACCTAAACCTAAACCTATTCTCAAATCCCTAAACCTAAACTTAAACCTATAACCTATAACATAAACCTATAACCTATAACCTAAACCTAAACCAATGACCTATAACCTTAACCTTAACCTAAACCTAAACATGAAAACCTAAATCTAAACCCAAACCCAAACCCGAATTCCTAAACCTAAGCCTATAACCTATAACCTATAAATTAAACCTAAACCTATAACCTATAACCTATAACCCTAAACCCTAAACCTAAACCCGAACCCAAACCTGAACCCGAACCCCAATTCCTAAACCTATAACCTATAACTTATAACCTAAACATAAATGTCATGCCCCAGACTCGGTAACCGGACTTACAAGGAACTCGATGGCCGGTTCTGGCCGCAACAGCCTCTTTAGTACCCCATTCTCAGCTCCTGAGACAGGTTTCGATCTTGGGATCCTACAAGGAGGATTTCCATAATAGTATAATTATTTTCGATGCGAGCATACCCAAGATCACAGCAAGTACATCTGGAAATAACAAAAGATACACATCACAAAATCCACTAAGAATTTGAACATTTACAAGTTTACATCAGATTCAAAGGAACACACATAAGATAATAGGAAAAGAGAGAGAAATCAGCAACACTGAGGTCCTCAAGTTCAACTTTACTCTATGCACTGCTATTACGACGCCTGCCTAGAGTCTCCTGCACGCATCAATCGTGCATAAGCTTATAGAAGCTTAGAAGTGGTGTAAGTGTGTGTAATGGTGCACAGAAGAATACTAGGAGGTACAAGGAGAAAAACATGCTTAATGAGAATATCACTAGCTATACCAAGGCTTATCATGAATACCATGCAATAGGTACTGGGCTTCATACCAAGGTAATGCATGAAAGGCTTATACAGCCAATGCTAATGCGATGCAAGTAATGCCAGTGCTCAAATCCAAACCACATGTCAAGTACGTTTCCAATCATAAGGTAATCACCGGGGTCCATTACACTGCTAAATGACTGCTGCTCTACAGACCCACACAGTCAAACGAGCTTAAGAGACCTCACTATCTGCCTGTGGACAACCAATCACCAACAAGGCCTGAAGGTAGCGGACCCATTTCACGAGCTGGTCAAACTCAGCTTAATTAATAATGCCCTCCCTCACAGGCGGATAAGTCCACATCCCTGCCCAATCGACTACACGACAGTGAGAGTCACGGCCTAACGGTATAAGGCCCTTGTGCGCTCATAGTTTTCACTTGGTCACGGCGTTGAGGTATTCCCTTAGTACCAAAGAAGTTTTAGGAATTTCACTCATGGGCATCCTATGCACATAGTATGCTCAAGTAATATTTTTGGTGTCCACACATACGGCCATCCATGAATGTCCTTATGGAGGCAAGGCCCTAGTGAAGCAAGGGCGGTATCACCATGAAATGCGATGCCAATGCATGAGTCACACATACAAATCATGCACTAGCTGTAGGCACATAATGTGCATGAGGGGAGAAACTCTATTTCTCAATGACTACCACACAATGCAATCAATTCATATAAATAATACATATGGGTCACAAAAATGTACGTGTGATACTTGTGGAATATGGAATCCTCCATCCTAGGGAAGGTCAAGGTCTAGGCACATGGACAAGTATTCTAAGAAGAAGAGAAGTTCTCTAGTGGGGGCCCAATAATTTGGGATGGCCCACAAGCTAAGAGAGAACCATGGCCCTAAAGAGGGACAGTCCTAGCCAACCCGAGGTGGGCCTTTAACTACCTATAAAGGCATCTATGGGCCTACCTTAGGGCCACCAAGGAGGACATTCAACCTCAACTGGGTCCTAAAAAGGTAACCTGCTACGCAAATGATAAGAGATCTAAGGTCTAAGCAATGTATAGTCTAATGGGTCATACCCCAAGCCCAAATCATCGGCCATGAAGTGGGCCCTCAAGTGAGGTTTGGGCCCAACTATAAGGATCATGGGTTCACTCAATGTGGTGGGCCTAATGGGCAACCTATTATCCTAACATATGGGAAATCCTTATATTTAACACAAGTAAATTAGGCCTCACATCTCGGCCCAAGTATGGATTTATTATAATGGGCAAGGGCCCAACTATTTGAGTTTTTAGCCCATAAGACCCATCACAATGGCATGGTAAATATAGGACCCAAGGGTCCAATGGGCATATCAAAAGTTCCAGCCTAACCAAGGCTATAAGGCCCATTAACCAGAAGACTAGCCCGAGAAGAATCCAATTGGAATGGGCCCTTAATCATGTAATAATTAAGCCCAAAAATAAAATTAAAATGACAAGATAACTGACTCAAATCCTCCTCAAATCTAGTGGGCCATACTTCTCCAAAACAAACATTTATGGGGTGACAACACTGGGCCCATTGCTGAATTTTTAGCCCACCCGCTTTCTGGGTTTGTTGGAGTCTAGCAAATAAATTAATTTATAGTATTTATTTTCTGATGACCCACACACATCACTGTGGGCCCCACCAGATGAGAGGGGAATGCACAACACACACTAGGAGTGGGCCATGCTGCTGGAATACAGGCCCAGCAACAGCCCAAGGTAGGAGCGTCCCATGGTGGGTAGTCCTACGGGCTTGGGTATTTGGCCCAAAACTGATCTAAATTTGTAGGCCACACCACGGTCAGCTCGAATGTCCGTTGGGTTTGAAATTTTGCAGAGTGATACTTCCATAGGTGGGCCACACCTCTACAAAATTTTAAATTTGAATATTTTTAAGTATTTTTATTAATTTAAATAAAACAGTCTGTCCAGAAAATCGGACTGACCTGGACGTCCCAACGTGGTGGGCAAGTCTGGCCCTTACCATGGTTTGAACAGGGGTCCATTTGCCCTAAAAATTGATAGGTAGGTCCCAACATAGGTGGAACACACCTCCACAAAATTTCAAAATTTTATGATACTCAGAAGTATTTTAACTAATTTGAAGAACACAATCTGTCCAGAGTGAAATATTGCTAGAATATAATTGTCCTAAATTTGGGCCATCCAATGGGTGGGTTCTGTGCCTCCAACATCCCTAAAATTTGGACCCAAGGTCCCTAATTAAGCCTATAATAATGTGAGACCTAGAAATAGGCTCACCTTCTTAGAAAGTATTTTTAAAATTTTATTTTTTTATGGGACTATGCTACTGGACTGCACAATAGAAAATTTTGGCAATCCAGTATGTTGGCCCATCCTTTTAGATCCCAAATGGGATCCCTTGGCCCTGAAATTGTGTAGGTAGGTCCTACCATAGGTAGGACACCTCCCTACAAAAATTTAGAATTTTTGGGATAGTAAAAATATTTTTTTTAACTCCTGCAATTTATGGACACTAGGGTTGTAAATAAAATTCTGCTGCTACAAAAAAAAAATAATAAAAAAAATTGTTGCTGGTCCCATCTTGCACACCCAATGGGGTGGGCCCAGGCCTGCCAAATCAAAGGGGAAATGGGTGAATTTCATGCACCCATATATGGCCAACAAATGGGGCCCACCAAAGTGACCTACTATCCCCAAAACTAAGATGATACTTGAGTATTTTCTGCATGCAGGACTACTAGACAGTCCAGAAAATTTGGACCATCCCGCCCTCTTGGGCCCACTCCATGGAGCTCAAATCAAGGGTGGATAGTGTGGGCTCCATCCTACATCAAGGTGGGGTCACACCTCAGAGAATATCAAAAAGAAATCTGGAAGAAAGGTATTGTGAACAGGCCTTGCAACAACATACAAAACCATACAACAATGGGCCTGAAATCTAGACAACAACATGTTGCTGTCCATTTCCAGCCCATTGTAAAATAAATGGAGGGATTAAAGCTTAAATTTAACATAATGAGGTCCACCTAGATGGACCACATATATTCCAGACCCAAGCCCCTTACAAAATCAACTAAGAAATCAGGCCGTAGTGGCCATCTAACCCATGTAAACCAGATAGGCTTGGATGTCCAGCAGGTGGGCCTGGACGTCCTAAAAATCTAGATGGTCTGAAATTTATGGACACATCAGGTGGGCCACATACATCAGGGACAAATGAGGGAAGGAGAGAGAGAGAGAGAGAGAGAGAGTCACGGCCATAGGGAGGACTCTGCCACAATGAGTCCTCCACAACAATCACAACCACATTTACATGATCATTGGTCCTATGTAATCATGGGCCTTTACAAAAATCAGGAATCTGAGGTAGGGATACCATCCCCACCATGGATCTAGGGTCTAGGTGACCCACAAACCTATAAATCAAAGGGAAATCTCATGATGGGGTCCATGGAGAATGGCCCCATCATGGCAATCATGCATGCATAAAGTTGGTTGTTGGCCACACTCATGGAGTTATGTAGGACATCCACCATTGATTGGTGGGTCCTACACACTCCCAATCAAATGAAAAAGGTTCAGGCAAAAATAAAGGAAAGAGACTAATCTTATGGATCACCCACCTCAAAACTTCTTCTCCTTTCTCCAACACTCGGGTTCTATAGCTCCAATGGTGAAGTTTTAATGGTTGGGATGGGTTCTTAAAGGTTAGATTGGGAGAGATCTAGCTTGGAAGGGGCTGGAGGTTTTTTTTTTTTTTTGCAAATGGGGAGAGGAAATGAGAGAATGAGAGAATGAGAGAGAGAGAGAGAGAGAGAGAGAGAGAGAGAGAGAGAGAGGGTGTATACCAATGCCATGATTGCTCTCTTGGCTAGGGAAGAGCAAAAGCAAGGCCATGATGGCCATGTAAGAGACTTAAGAAGAAAAATAATAATGACTCCTTGGTTAGAAGAGGAAATGATGAATTTTTATAAGAAATCTCATAATGGCTAGCTAGACCCTAGGAAGATAGCAGCTCTATGGGGGAAAGTACTCATAGGTTAGGCCCCACTTCGAAAAACATGCACATGGGTAAAGTGGGCCCCATATCATGATTAAGGGTCCAAAAATGGTGTGGGCAACAACTTTTGATGGACATGTCGGATTTATGCACGGGACATGGCATTGGAACCGTGGCAACGATGTGGTCACAATGGCATTGGTCTCGGGTCAATTCGAGTAGGGTCTACATGACCGAACTCAAGGATGGCTGCAAATACTATCCGAGAGTCGCGGGTCGCTGAAATTCAATCAGTGGGACCGCGGGACCAACATAGACGGAATGCATACTCACACACTTACATGCACACATGTGAACTCGGGTCAGGTCTCACACTAAACCTATAACCTAAACATATAACCTATAACCTAAACCTAAACCTAAACCCAAACCTATAACTTATAACCTACTTATAACATACACCTAAACCTAAACCTATGTCACGCCCCAAACTTGGAAATCGGGCTCACAAAATTTTCGATCGCCAAATCCGGTGCTGACAGCCTCCGTAGTACCCCATTCTCGGCTCCTAGCGTATATACGCCAGATTCCGATCCTGGGATCCTACAAGGAGGATTTTCCAATATACATTTATCTCGTAATGAGCATAATCACAAGATTACCCAAATCACAAAGGCAACATCATCATCACATATCCACTAATATAATCGTTTGAGTACAATACTGAAAGAAAAATACATGCATAAAATAAATCAAAGCTCCAGAGACCACTGCACACTCAAGGCTCAATGCTGCTGGAATCTAACATCACCTGCACGCATCTATCGTGCATAAGCTTATAGAAAGCTTAGTCGGCAGTGAAAGTGTGTGCATAAGGTAAGTGCCAAGTAAGCAATATCAGAGTAATCAGAGTAAACGGAAATACTGATAAATGCATAATCATACAATATCATAAACACTAGCAAGATAAGAAATCAGAGTAATACGAAAACATATTGATAGGCCCATAAATATAATCAGCAGTCTTATCCAGGCTATGCGACGCAGAAATATAATAATTAAAAAATAATAATATCATATACTGATGAAGCAATGTAGATCAACTATGCAATGCGGAGATAATAAGCCAAATATCAGATGCCGCCGATGCAATGCAATATACAAATCCTGATGAGTCCACGAATACCATCAGTCGTATCTAGGCCGTATAACGTAGAAACATAGCAGCCTAAAATACTAAGTACTGCGGATGCAATGTGGTATGCGGTGCGAATGAAATAACCATGCTGGAGTGTGAAGTCGGGATGATAGTACGTAGTACCGCAGGCTATGGGGTCCACCACCAGGGACTTCTATCCAAACCAGTCTCATACCTAAATTTGGATAGTCAAACTCAATATGGTAAACTCCTGATCTCAGGTTAGTCGCGCACCCAACCGAAATCCTAGTCATGCGAATGTACACGTAACAAATAGTTGCGCACCACCAGCCCAAGTGGATAGTGAATGAATGAATAAATGAGTATGTAAAGCCTACTCAATAAGTCCACATATCAGTACGGTTCCTCTCTGGGAAATCACCGGGGTCTATTACACTCCAAACTAGATTGCTGCCCCATCGCGCAGAACAAGGTGAGTGGAAGAGACCTCACTATCCGCCTGCCAATAGCGGACCCATTCCTCAAGCTGGTCAGACTCAGCCTAGCATTGCCCCCTCCTCTCGGGCAAGTAAGGCCGTACCCCCTTCCAACCAACCACGACACAGTGGGAGACGCGGCCTAACGGTATACGACCCTCATGCGCTCATGCATCCACTCGATCTAGACGTTGGAGCAACCTCTGGAACCAAGAGGGTTTAGGGACTTTCACCCAGGGATATTTATAGCACCCCATGTAGAACAGATTTTCGGTGTCCCATCTGGCCATCCACGAAATACCTGTGGAGGCTACGACCCTGATGTCGCTAGGGCGTACAATAATCACAACACACAATGTAAGATGCATGAGTCATACAATCCAGTCATGCATCAATCCTACGCATACTGTGTACTTATGTGAGACAATCTCCACCTATCCGGGAGTCTCATAACAACCTGCCCAATGTCATTTGCAATGGTCAACCACATCTCATAACAAACATGCAGATGATGCGTATGGGTATGTATCATGATGCTATGCTGTTACATACTCATAATCGGTATCAATAACATGCACCGACAATCGGCATCGACAATGTGGACATTTAACCAACATTACCCCCAAGGAATGGCCCACATAGAGCCTCACATATAGTGGACCCATGCCTCATAGAGGGCCTGATATACAACGCCATGGGCCTCACTTAAGAGCTTAATACACATCACAATTGGCCTTTCACATGGGCCTAACATATATCACAATGGGCTTCATTGCCTGACCCTCAAATGCATCATAATGGGCCTCATCACATAGGCCTCGACGATCGGCCTTGGCAATCAAAATCGGCCTCGACAAACGAAATCAACACTCAAATCGACCTCGACAATCGAAATCGGCATATACAATCGGCTCGACCAATCAAAATCGGCCTTGATACTCAGCCTCGACAAATTGGAATCAGAATCGGCAAATCAGTTACGACAATAGGAATCAATCGATAATCAGAATCGGCAAATCGGTCACGACAATCGGATCGGTCGATAATCAGAATCGGTAAATCGGTCACGACAATCGGGATCGATCGATAGTCAGGTCGGCAAATCGGTCATGATAATCGGATCGATCGATAATCAGAATTGGCAAATCGGTCATGACAATAGGAATTGATCGATAATCAGAGTCGGCAAATCGGTCACGACAATCAGAATCGGCAATCAGTCACGACAATAGGGATCAATCGATAATCAGAATCGGCAAATTGATCACATCAATCGGATCGGTCGATAATCAGAATCGGTAAATCGGTCACGACAATCGGGATCGATCGATAATCAGAGTCAGAAAATCGGTCACGACAATCGGATCAATCGATAATCAGAATCGACAAATCGGTCACGACAATAGGGATTAATCGATGATCAGAGTCAGCAAATCAGTTACGACAATCGAAATCGGCAATCGGTCATGACAATAGGGATCAATCGATAATCAGGATCGGCAAATCGATCACATCAATCGGATTGGTCGATAATCAGAATTGGTAAATCGGTCACGACAATCGGGATCGATCGATAGTCAGGTCGGCAAATCGGTCACGACAATCGGATCGATCGATAATCAGAATCGGCAAATTGGTCACGACAATAGGGATTGATCGATAATCAGAGTCGGCAAATCGGTCACGACAATCGGAATCGGCAATCGGTCACGATAATAGGGATCAATCGATAATCAGAATCGGCAAATCGATCACATCAATCGGATCGGTCGATAATTAGAATCGATAAATCGGTCACGGCAATCGGAGTTGACAATCAGTCTCGACAATCGGGATCGATCGATAATCAGAGTTGGCAAATCGGTACGACAATCGGATCGATCGATAATCAGAATCGACAAATCGGTCACGGTAATCGGAGTCGGTAATTGGCATTAATGAGAGTGGCCTAACAAGGCATAAGGGAAGGTCACAATGTGGACATTCAATCATCATTGCCCATCAATGTGGACGTTTAACCAACATTTCTACCAAGGAGTGGCCCACATAGGGCCAAACATACAATGGGCCCATGGCCTCACACAAGGGCCTAATATACATCACCATAGGCTTCACTTAAGGGCGTAACACACATCATATTGGGTCTTATACCTGGGCCTCAAATACATCACAATAGGCCACGTCCCATGGGCCTCGATTACATCATATGGGTCTTGCCATGGGCCTCAGATTCAAGTAGATGGACCCCATCATATGGGCCTCTATCATACATCATGATGGGCCTTATCATATAGGCCTCAAATACAAACAAATGGGCCCCATCACGTAGGGTAAAAATACCAATAGGTGAGCCCCGCACATGGGCCATAAATACATTAAGGTGGGCCTCACAAATGGGCTACAAATACATCAAGGTGGGCTGTACCTCTAAATGGGCCCACCAGACAACAGGGTGGACATAAAATACATACATCATGGTCAGTCCACGCAGCACCGTTCCGATGGACGATGTGCATATTCAGCATATACATCATGGAGGGTCATCACGTACATATGGTGGGTCCCATCCAGATGAACGAACGACATGGACAAGGTCCACACATCAGTGGGTCCCACCGTCCAAATGGACGGTGTGGATATACAACATATCATCAAGGTTGGCCCCATCGTGGATGGACAGTGTGCCGATGTAACACATCCAGCGGGGTCCACAGATAAATGGTGCAGACGAAGCACTGTTTCATGGTGGTGCAAATGTTGGGCAGTATGGTAAAGAATATATACATCAAGGTGGACCCTACCCTTCACACATGCAGGGTGGGTCCCACATGAGATTTAGATCTAACTCATTCCCAAATGCCAAGAAGGGCTTGTACAGTGGTTGGACGGTATGGATTTAATACATATTCCATGCGTGAGTCCCACAAGACCATCCAAGCACGGATGGCCTGGATTTAAAACACATATAACATGGTGGTCCCCATCGTCCAAACCACTGGACGGTGTGGATGCACAGCACGTGCATCCCGTGTGAGATTTCCACATGGATAAACGGCTGGATTAAAACATACCAGCGGTGGGTTCCACGAAACTTGGTGACGTCACTACAGGGCCCACCTGTCAGTAACTAATCTGGTGGGTTCCACATGATCTGGACGGTCAGGATCATAGCACGTGGAACCCATGGGAGGTGTGGATAACACTTATACACCATGATGCATCCAACGGTACCGTCCAGAGATGGACGGTGTGCATCATCAACACATACATTAAGTGGCCATGGATGCCACACGTGTACATGTTCTGCGTCCATGTGATGGACGGTGTGGGTCATCAACACATGCCCCAAGCATGGGACCCACAGAACTTGCTGACATCATCTGCAGCAGCCAGCTGCTAGGTGAGGTACCGGCCAATCAGCTTACCAGGTGGGTCGACACGTGTGGGACCCACCAGATTGGATGGACAACATAGAGGAATACTTACCTCATGAGCAGATTCCACCGTCCGGACCCCTGGACGGTGGATGGCGTGGATCGAAACATATACATCAGTGGCCCCACCGTCCATTTGGTGGGTGCAATACACAAATCATGTGGGTCCATGTGGATGTGGCCCACCCACTATATATGCCTTATATTATTTTATATATTTATTATTATTAATATTATTATTATTTTTTTATAATATCAGGCCTACTCCAACGTCCAGCGTCCATGGATGGACAGATGGCGTGAATTAAACACAAATCTCACGGTGGGTTTTCCACTGTCCAGAAAACTGGACGGTGTGGATATTAAACATATACATCACATGGGGTCCATGTGTATGGCAGATGCATCAAGGCGGGACCCACACAGGTGGCCCACCAACTTAGGACCAAATTGATATTTGTATTTTCCTTCATACAGTCCAGCAGCCTTAGCTGCTGGACGGTGTGAATGTGGGGTCCATGTGCACGTGATCCACTAGCCACGCACATCGAGGTGGCCCCACGTATGGATGGCATGGATATAATACATACATCATGGTGGGGTGCATCAGGGTGGGCCACACATATCCAAAGAGAGATCGGAGTAGCGGAGGGACCCCGCCACTACGGGCCCCTCGTGCAAATCATACATCAAGATGGGTCCCACCATATGTGGGCCCTTCAAATCACAAAGAAATAAATAAATAAATAAATGAAAATAACAAAAATATAGGTCCTAGATCACCCACCGTCGATCTTCTTGGGCTCCTCCTCATCTTAGCTCCAATGGGACATGATTCAACAATGGAGATGGTCTTTGGATGGTGGGATTGAGTGGTAGGAAGTGGGCCATACTAGCTTCTCTCCCATGGAAGCCATGGACGTGAGTTGCTTGGAGAATGAGGGAGAAAGATGAAAGAGAGAGGGTTGTAAGAGAGAGAGAGATGGGTGAGTGATGGGGAGTGATGGGTGAGTGATGGGTGGAGAGAGAGAGAGAGAGTTGACTTTGGGGTTGCTTGGGGATGGGGTGTGTACTTGACATGTGAGGTGATGTGGTACTTGATTGATGGGATGTGATGTGATTTATTTGAAAGATTGTCTTGGGATTGCAAATGTGCAGCGTTTTTCTCGAACTGAACACGGGCCCACATCTCCTGGCCTACGTATCGCCACGGCGTGCGAGACGCGACGTTGGAACCGCGGCGACAGCGCGGTCGCTAAGGTATAAGTCTCGAGTTGAGCCAACTCTGATATATGGGTCACGACATAGGATCAAGCGCAAATGCCGATAACAGATCGCGGGATGCCGAAATTCGACCGAGAGGACCGCGGAGGCATACGGAACGGTACGGATTAGGATACAGGTCTCACAACCTATAACCTTAACCTAAACCTAAACCTATAACCTAAACCTAAACTTATAACTTAAACCTAAACCAATGACTTATAACCTTAACCTTAACCTAAACCTAAACTTGAAAAACTAAACCTAAACCCGAACCCGAACCCGAATTCCTAAACCTATAACCTATAACCTGATATATATATATATATATATATAATCTATATGAGAAATATTTTGGCCTGATTTTTCTCTCCTCTTTTTCTTACTCATGTCTTTTTCTCTTACTATGTAGTGTTTCTACAAGTATGTTCCAATTTTGTTAGTTATATATGTAATAGCTTATTGAGGACATGCAGAAAGTAAAGGAAGAGATGGAAAAACTGAAAGGGGAGGCACAAGCCGACAAGGATCACATGCTACAGGTGGTTTGGAATTTTTACTTGGATTTATTATCTGATACTCTTAAGGATTTAAATAATTTATGATATTTTTTTGACAGTATAAAGAAATAGCACAAGTGAATGAAGTTGCATTGAAGCAAATTGAATCTGCTCATGAAAAATTCAAGGCTGAGGTACATCCCTGTATCCTGAACCTCATTTGTTTGAAAGTTACAATCCCTGCTTTCAGTGTTTTTTTTTTCTTTCTTTTGGGATGTGTACAAAGGCATGCTTGTTTGATTGTGTCTACAAATACTGTTTTGTACAGGCTGACAAGCTAAAGAAGTCATTGGAAGATGAAATTCATTTACTCAAGGGAAGGGTTTCAAAACTTTAAAGTGATCTTGTGTCAAAGTCCACAGAAGTTATATCTATAGTTTCAAGGAAAGAAGAAGCTCTATCTTCTCTATTTGTTGAAATTGACCGTCTGAAGGAAGAAAATTTTGTAAAAACGTGAGCATTATTGCATTATATGGAGGATGTTTACTGTGTTCGAGTGTATTTGTTTCTTGCACATGAGGGCACGCCTTAGTTATATGCAACCACTCTTCTTGTTATAGGTCTCAGAGAGTGGAATTGGAAATTCAGATCTCTTCTTTGAAGGAAGATCTTGAAAAGGAGAATCTACATTGGCGTACTAGCTAAAGCAATTATCAAAGGCAGGTTTACTCTTAATTTCTTATCATAATTCTTATTTCTCATCTCATTCATGTGCAGTGGGATATGTAAGAACTTTGTAGGAAGTATTTGGAGATGGAGTCGAAGCTAAAGTTCGAACAGGTTCCTTTTTTGTAATTCTTATGATAGGTTAAGCTAAGTGAAGTATTGTTTATTTAGAAATGTGAATGTGGGATGCATTGTATGATTTGATTGCTATTTGTAATAAATGCATCATTCTTTTCTGATTGTATTTTATGTACTATTTCTATCAGCATTAAGCTTAGATAAGTTATCAATCACAGCAGGTTCTTGCAATGGAAACAGGCACCATTATTATATATATTTTTTATTTTTAAAAAAAAATAGCTACGGATTTTAGCTGTAGCTCTTGTTTTGAAAACCGTAGCTATTGCTAACTTTAGCATATTGCTACGTATTTCATTCCACTTTTAGCTACTAATATTATCCATAGTTGTAGGTACATTTCGCTACAGAAATTATACCTACTGGTTTTTGCTGTAGTTAGTGATATCGATTGCTACGGATGTAATCTATAGCCGTAGGTATATTTCGCTACAGAAATTATAGCTATGGCCTTCAATCCATGGTTACTGATATCTATTGCTACGGATTTAATCTGTAGGCGTAGGTACATTTCGCTACAGAAATTATAGCTATGGCTTTTATTCATAGCTACTGATCTCTATTGCTATAGATGTAATTCGTAGCCATACGTTTTTTTACCTTTAGCTACCCCACCAATAGCTACGGACGTGCTACGGAATAGATTTGTAGCAATAGGCCTTTAGCAACGGTTTTTATCCGTAGCCTTTGCCCCTTCTTCTGGTAGTGATGGAAATGGCAACCACTGAAACCTTCTTAGGGTTTTAAATAATGTGTTGCTAGATTTGAAGCCTCTTTAATATGCAGTTGAAGCCCTTGCTGATTTGTTTACTGCCCGGTTGAACATATTGCTGAAAATTCTTATTCTATTCATTTTTTGAAGAATTTTTCAGAGGGATTTATTGTTTTTGCTGAATGGTTGGAGATACTACTGGACGTTCAGGTTTGGTAGCTTTTTTAAGTAGTTTTTTCTTCAGATTTTCAACATCCGATTTGTAGTGGTAAGAGTTTGCCGGCCATTGTCATTTAGGCTTCTTTTCTTATTTATTTGTCCAGCCGTAAGGCCCTTCCTCTTATCCTTAGTTTTCTCACTCTGTTTTGAGATTAGATATGGCCTCTTAGTTGACTTTTGAGGCACTTAATCTTGTTAACTCTAAGACGGAACGATTGATTGCTCATTCTGAAAATCCTGGTTTACAGATTACCAGATACACTGACATAATATAGCACCAATGAAATTTGTGGATTCTCCACGTATCTAATGTAATTCATTTACATTATAATATAGTGCCAACTGCTATAGTTTGGTATTTATGTTGACGTAAAGAACAGATTCTATCTATTATGAAGGTCTTCTGTCATTTCTGTTTTGGGAATTCAAATAGTTTCATCTTTGAATTTATTTTCATTTTGTTGCTCAACATGAAAATAGTCAAAACAACATTTACTGGTCATGTAAGAAGCCTCGCTTCTAATGTTCAAATCAACACATGCCCTGATGGTAGTTCCTTTTCATGCTTCTGAGTATATGCTTCTTCTTTTTTTGGCTAGTGCATAACCTTATTTTTGTTTTCTTCTAATTCCCTTCCAAGAATTATGTGTAGGGGGCAATGGAATTGTCAATGAGGTTAGCCATTTGTTTCAATTCTAACTTTTGAGTATATGCATTTTTCAAATCAAGACTGGAGCTTTAATTTTTTTAGAACAACTTGCAAAGTATAACCAGGTAGTTTCCCCAAATTCCTTTTCCAATTATTAATATATTAATCTTTTAGGGCATGCTTGAACCTTATCTAGTGCATGTTGTGTTTGCGATGTATACCTTTTCATGTTTTCAGTTTCCATCAATTGTCTAAGCAGTGAGAAGTAACAATGGGTAGCATGAGTTGGTTCTTTCATGGTTCCAGATAAATAGTTCTTGGTGGAGTTTTCTAAAATTCTTTTAGGAAGTTCTTAGTGGAGTTCCAGATAAATAGTTCTCAAAAGAAGCTTACCAAAATTTTCTGGTTGCAACCATGTATTATACAATGCTCGGGGCCAAATGGTGTACAACATTTAGGTTTTCAATTTGTAAAAGCAGGGGTGCTCACAGATATTGAGGGCTTGAAATTATTTGTTAAAATATTTTGAAAATTGCTAATGAAATCTCTCAATCAATAAATATCTCTATAAAATTGTTATGTATTTTGTTAAATATTCTTTTTCTCCATAGTATTTTCTTGGATTCTGTTAAATCTTCTTTTTCTCCTTAGTATTTTCTTGGATTATGTTAAATATGATTCTGTTAAATTATAATCTCTCTTTTTTGGTTCTTTCATAGTTCTAGATAAATATTTCTTGGCGGAGTTTTCTAAAATTCTTTTGGGAAGTTCCTGGTGGAGTTCCAGATAAATAGTTCTCAAAAGAAGCTTACCAAAATTTTAAGGAAGTTTGAAAGAAGCTTACCAAAATTTTCTGGTTGAAATCATGTATTATACAATGCTCGGGGCCAAATGGTGTACAACATTCAGGTTTTCAGTTTGTAAAAGTAAGGGTGCTCACAGATATCGAGGGCTTGAAATTATTTGTTAAAATATTTTGAAAATTCGTAATGAAATCTCTCAATCAATAAATATCTCTATAAAATTGTTATGGCTTCTATCAAATATTCTTTTTCTCCCTAGCATTTTCTTGGATTATGTTAAATCTTCTTTTTCTCCTTGGTATTTTCTTGGATTATGTTCAAACACATTTTACCTTGAATGTTGATTCTAGAGGCATATATTGTGTCTAAAATTTCAAAACTAAGGGTATGCTTCAAGTCGGCTTTAGTCTGTATTATCTAGTATTGAATTAAATTAAAATAACTAGTAGTTCAATAAAGTGGAAACTACCTTTTGGAATGTTTTATACACAAAATAAACCTTTTTTTTTTCTAGCCTTTCTTGGGTATGCTTGGTTATCATCCGATTCTTTTAGATTTGTTTTTCTAAGTTTATTTGAAATATGATTTATGAGAAAAATGCCAAAAGGATTCATCAAAGATAATTGAAGAGGATCTTCACAACATACATGCCAAATTGCCAATGTAAGCAAGAAATGAGTAATGTTGACATTGTTATTCTAGAACTTTAGTACTAAAGTTGAAACTTTTGAATCATGGAGGTAGGGGCAGCTTGTTACTTGATTCTTGTCAAGTGACATTTCTGCATATAAAACTAGCAAATATGGAGATCCATAGTAACTTAAATTTCCCAAGGCAATCTCATTGGCATTGCCTTAGGAAATAACATATGGGAATTGAATTGCTTATGGTCATTTAAATGAAGAGGAAATAACAAAAATAATGGTGTTTCTTGGAATGTACATGTACTAACACTTGAGTGCTTTATAGGTAACTCAGATATTTGCATTAAGAACCAGCTAGAATTTGCTGATTTATATTTTATCTCTACATATTAGAAGCTTATGCATGGTCATAGGTTCCAAAGAACATTCCTGTTGGAAGGTATATCTTCAAATTATCAGTTCATCTCTTGTAATTAACAAGAATTTTATTCTTCTAATTGGTTGGAAGTGTCTGATTTTTAATTGGTTGGTTAATTGTTCCAATGCAAACTAGTAAATGTATGTAGAATTCCGCTTGTCATTTTGTTTTTTGCAAATGCCAAAGTGCTTCATTGTTGTATGAATCATCAAGTATCCAGTGCTAGGTGCCAATATCTTAGTTATCTCAGGTACGTAAGGCACATATGTTAATACATACATAAATTTGTATTTCATTGACAAGTAAAGAGAATTTTATTAAAAAGAACACCAATGGGCTAGCATATTACAACATATAGAGTAAATAGGCAACTCCATTGGAGAAAGTAACTAATGGGCTAGCATTCGGTCCAAAATCGCTAGACAATAATAGGAAACATGGAAAACTATCATCTTCCTAATTAAACAGGGCTTCCGCAAGTATACATATGACTTTTGATCAACTTATATAGTGGTGATCTGCTTGGTGTCAGTCAATTGGTAATGACATGGCATAGTGTATTTCTTCCGTTCTACCTTATGAGCATCTAGAAGGAATCTAAAGATGAAAATTCTGTTGGCTTCATTATGTATTCAACAATGTGGTTAAAACTCAATTCTAGAGGAAGTAAGTTTCAAGTGGGATGATCGATAGAGCATGATTTAGTGGAGCATCTTTTTAATGATTGATGTGACATTGTTCTTGCACATGTACATCCAGCTAGTAAACTTCATGCAATTGAAACTGAAATCTCGACATGGAGAAAGATGTCCAATTGCACACTTCTTCCATTGATATATGGATTGAAGCAGATGGCCCTTAACAACATGTTGACTAGGAAATAAGTCTCGACCTCCTTGGCATTCTTTATAAATTATTATCAGACAATTTAATAAATATGTAAAATAAATTCATATAGCATAAGTAGTATAAAACATAATGTGTAACAACAATTGAGGATGTGTGCTTTGCTGGTTAGGAGTTCTGCTTAATTAAAGGGAAGATGGGGTTCAATTCTTGCTCTTTGCTTATTATTTTTGGTATAAAATCAAACAAAGGGCCATAGCGAGTCGCATTGAGTTGCCCCTACTACTGGGTTTCTTGATGACTTGGCTAGAAATTTTGCTGAGTCGAGTTGACTTGGCTGAATTTTGGGTTGATTTGGCAAATTTTAGAACTATGATTTCATCTGCAGCTACTATTTAGATGTCATCTCTTTGTACTTGTGATTTGATGGATTCACAGATTTGTTGTGTTTTGAACAGTTGGCACTTTCTGTAGATTTTGGTACCAATTGCCAATGGCTCAGTGGAGATGGAAGTTGTTATGATAATTGATATTTTGCTGAGAGCAAAGGCAAATGTGGTGGTAGCATCTGTCGAAGATAAATTAGAAATAGTGGCAGCTAGAAAAGTGAAACTAGTGGCTGATATGCTCCTCAAGGAGGCTGACAAGCAGCAATATGACCTTATTGTTTTGTCGGTAAGTCATGAAGACCATACAGCTTGAGACATATTACATATCCACACTTTTAAGGAGTGGAAACTATTGAGCATTCTATTAGTAAGGCTTGCATTCTTTCATATCATGTGCTTGCTTGTTTGGTTTTAGGAGGATTTGAGTTCTGAATCATTATTCTTTGCTGCTGTTTTTTTTTTTTTTTTTTTTTCAATTCTTTTTCTAGAACAACCATATGATCTTGATCAAAGGTTGTCCCACTAGCGACGGAAACTGCATCTGCTTCAAGAACTTGCAGGGATCATCAAGCTTTCAGCACCATCCAATTTCAGTCTATTTGAGAGTTGAAAATTCATATGGATTTCAATGGATTTCACCTGATGAAACTGAGATCACTCCCTACAAGTGAAGTTCTTGTTTTTATCATGTTGTTTACACACCCTGAACACACCCACAGTCCAAAATACAAGTTGAATCTCAAATAAACAATGTGGTAGACTTTAGGAAGGTTTTAATGGTAGGCGTCAGTCTACCCATTGTTTTCTAAGTTAGGATCTACTACTGCTGTGGATCTGCCTCTTTCTTTGTCTTGTGCCATGAAATAATATTTCCAAATGGAATGTATATAACACATGACCTCACTTAAGTAACAAGTCTGACTACTCCTCTCAGTAGCTAATCCCCTTATGGATCACAGGCATATGAGTTAAATAAATGGTGGAAAATTAAAAGATGTCCAACACAATGCATATCCATATTACATGGCCAATTATTAATTAGACCAGCTAGATTTTTGGGCTGGGCACATTTCAATGGTGTCCACCTATTGAGTGGCTTGAATCTCACACATTTTAATTCTGCTACTGAGAAAATGTTGAGCAACCTGAATGTATTGTTAACATATGAATTGTCTTTGACATTTTGCTTTGTGATGGTACTGGCTATGACATATTTACATATTTTTCAATAAATTGAGAAAATTCAGCTCTTGAGATGTGCACTGATGCTTTCAAGATGTATGGATTTCCATCAATTGAATAGTTGGAGGCAGTCTATGTCATGTTCCTCTTCTTCATTCGCACAAATAGCACATGTTTCTAGTTTCACATGATGTGCAAGTATTTGCCAGCATGACAGAGGTTAACATATTTTGCTATTTAAAGAGGAACATTCACCTACAACTTATTGCATTCTAACTTGTACCAACTGGAGACTCTTCCAAAATCCAAATCTGTCCATTTTTTTGTCTTAACTGCATGAAATATTTTTTAGGGCATTGAACCACCAATGTATTTGAAAGGAACAGTGTTCCAATGTAGAATACAGCAAGAGATGGCAATTTCATGATACTAAATATGACGGTAATATTGTTCATGATGCTTGATGAACAATATAGGGCAATTTGGGTTTACTTGGGTCAATGTGTCAATTGTCTCTGTGCATGCATTTCATAACTCATTAGAGTGTCAAGTTTGCATATATGTGTTCAAATTCTGTTGAACTTTTATCCATCAAGTGAACTGACAAATCATATATTGATCTATTCTATTTCCACAAATTTAGTTGGTATTTTGAATAGCTGAATGTTTATTTTGTCTTTGGCTGTTGCAGATTTTGCTTATTCAGAAATGAGAAGATCAGTGTATGCTCCTGAGTATTTTCTTTCTTTTTTATGTCATCTCGTCGTCGTCTTTCTCTATAATTTAGTTCTTCAGTTTCAGGGCATAGCTTTTTCATATGACTACATTGTTTGTATGATGAAATTGATTTTCAGCCATGTACAGTAAGCTTTCGGATCAAAGCGAAGCTGAGAATAGGGTGTTAGTTGATGGCAAATTGATAATCAGTAGAGGCACATCCATGGAGTTCTCGCTTGTGATTGTTGAGAAGCTATTTGGCTGCGAGAAGGCATTGGATCTTGCTGTCAATGAGAACTTTAAATAGACATATAACTATTATGTTGGCATTGTACTTTTGTGAATGGATTAAAATGAATGATCATATTTGATTGAATGAATGAATGATTGTGTTTGATTGAATGAATGAATGATTTAGCCATGGAGTATTTATCTATATTAGCATATATGAGTTGATCTATCAGGGCATGTACTACAATGGTAAGATATGCCATTATTATATTTTCTTTATTTTTTAAAAAAAAATAGGCAGTAGCTACGGCTATTAACCATAGCCCTTTATCTGGAAACCGTAGCTGTTGCTGATTTCAGCCTATTGCTACGGTTCTCACTCTACTTTTAGCTACAGATATAATTTGTAGCCATATATACTTTAGAGCCACGGAAGCTATGACTACGAATTTAATCCATACCTATTGTTTATATGGCTACGGATTAATAGCTATAGCTTTAAGACCTATGGCTACGGTACCAATGGCTACAGTTGTGCTATGGACTCTAACCATAGTCATAGTCCTTTAGCTACAGTTTTTATCCGTAGCCTTTGCCCAGTTTTCTGGTAGTGTATTAAACTCAAACACTATTTTAAATTCTCAATTTTTAGGAAGATTAACTGACATTATATTTTTATACATGTCAAGTACATGCAATACATTTATTAGTATTAATATTTTTTCATATGTAAACTGAAGCTCCATTGTTCCTTTTCCAATAGCATTTACTCGATCGATGTTACCCATCTTCACCTCTTGTCCATTAGTAATACTTTCATAGGTCTTGAAGATGTTTCGGTTATTAAGTGAATAGTTGTACCAATGTTTAGCCACCATTTACCATTAGATAATATTGTGTTGGCTTCAGTAACCATTATAACAAGTTAGTCTTCTGTTATGTTAACTTATTATAACAAGTTAGTCTTCTGTTATGTTAACTTAAGCCTTCAATTGCTTCTTCTCATGTCAACATTCCTTTATGTAATATCTTGACTTGTTGTAGAAATAATATTTACCTTTCTTCTTACCCTCTTTCTTAAACTCTGTATCCTTCTTTAGAGGAATAAATTTGAAGATTTGAGATTTTGACTTATCTTCTTCCACCATATTTGCTTTAGAATATTTTTTCGAAGCATATTCTCTCATGTCTCAATTTTTGGACTCTTTATATGAGGATGTCATTGAAGCCCTTCAAGATTGTACTTCTTCTCATCATGTTTAATTTTTTTTATATAATGAAATCATGATTAAGGTAATTTTTCAATTACTGCGCTGACCAGGAATTTTTAAGGAAGATCAATAACACCAATTCTCAATTCGTCAACCAAGTTTTTATATTTCAGTTAATTGGAGAGAGAATTGGCTTATCATTAATTCTTAAACTTGAAGTGGACATAATTGTCGATAAAAAATTTATATATAATAACCCCTTTGATTTTATTTTTATTTTTTTTTATCTAACTTTATCCATAAGTCATTGGCAAAAGATATTTTATGGCAAGAGTTATAGATGGAATTAGATGGGGCATTTAGGATAGACCTTTGCATAGAAAATCGTCCTCCTTCATTTTCTTTTATCCTGTTTTCACTTGTTTTGAGTCATCGTCTTTTGACTCGGGTAGAGAAAGTAGATCATCGTCTAAGATGTAGGAAAACTTCAGAGTTGTCAAAAAGGAAAGCATCTTTTGCTGCAACCTTGAGAATAATTGATAGTCGAAACAATCCAGCCATACAAGTCTTGGTTCGTAACTTGAATAGAATGAATTACCTCCATTTATGACTAAATAGAAATTCTATCTTAAATGTAGGAAACTTTGTAATACAATACACAATGGAGGAGAGAAGAATATGAAGACTAGACTATCAGATCTAACGGGTTCAAGGCTCAACTTGAATAGTCAATTTCTCAAGGAAAATTTGTTGTCCATTTCTTGATATACCAGCAAGTGCAAAAGAAGAGAAAAAATGCAAATTATCTTCATGATATAATAAACTCACAAATCCGAATTTCACCACAGAAATTTGCACATTTCAGCAACAAAAAATTGAATTTCACTCATAATAAATATATTTATTTATTTATTTTTAAATTTTATTTTACTATAAAAACACAACATGATCTTGATCAAGTAGATTTACCTTTTCAGTAGCCGGCATGCTGTACACATGTGACGTGTTGACTGCATGCACGTAACCTTGGAGGCCATTGAGATGGATGGATCTGAATGTTCCACGTTTGTTTTATCTGCGTTCCTGTCAAATCCTCTCAACATTGGCGGTGACTTATATTCTGGCATCAATCTTCCGGACGCGGATTGTGTCATACCACTGCCCGGATGGTAATCCGTCCTCGCAGGGCTCTGTGGGGCCCACCGTGATGTAAGTGTTTTATTCAAGCGGTTAATCGCTTTTCTTAGATCATTTTAAGGTATGAGCTAACCATTGATCTAGGTACAGGGCTTAAGTGGACCCCAAATTAGGGATTTAATGTCCACCATTAAAAACTTCTTGGGAGCTGGAGAAGTTTTGGATCAAGCTTCACTTCATCAACATCTACATGACCTTATTAATAGGTTGGATGATCAAAAAAAAAAAAAACAAACCATCACGGTGGCACTTAGAAAGGTTTCAACGGCGGGTGTCATTATCACTGCAGCTTCCTTTGGTGTGGTCCACTGGAGCCGTGGACCTGCTTCAATTTTACATGCATACCTTAAAATGATCTGAGAAAAGCGATGAACGGCGTGAATAAAACACTTACACCAAGGTGGGCCCCACAAAGCCCTGCCCGGACGGATTACCGTCCGGGCGGGGGTAGGAGACCATCCACGTCCCAATCTTCCGGTTGTCGTTCATGAAATCGCAAATGGTAACTTCCCTCGATTTCAAGCTTATTGAAAATCATTTCTTTCACTGCAATCGATGTGTACGTTATAGGCCCCTTTACGATACCTTCAATAGCAGGGAAACGGATGGGCTACTCCCCCTGCCACCAACCCGGTGGCTGCTGGTAGGTGATCTATGGGCCCACCATGATGTATGTGTTTCATCCATTTTTCCAGATTATTTCAGGGTTTGATCCCAAAATGAAAGGGATATAAAGCTCCGGTGGACCACACCATAGGAAAACAATAGTGATTGGATATCCACCATTAAAATCTTCCTAAAGCCCACTGTACTGTTTATTTAACATCCAATCTGTTGATTAGGTCATACAGACTCAGATAAAGGGAAAAAACAAAGATCAGCATGATCCAAAACTTTTATAGCCCCCAAAAAGTTTTTAATGGTTGGCGTTCATTCAACACTGTTTCCTGTAATGTGGTCCACTTGAGATTTGGATATATCTCATTTTTGGTCTCATATCATAAAATTATCTAGAAAAAAAAATGGACGGCATGGATGAAATAAATACATAATGGTGGGGCCCACAGAGCACCAACCACCGGCCATTGGCTGGTGGCAGGGGAAGTAGCCAATCCGTTCCCCAATAGTGGAGCCTAACACTCCACATGAACCTAGACATGGATACACATGCCAATCTGGCACGTGCCGTGTGACATATGAGCTGTGTGTCATGTGTAAAACACCGTGCAGATCATGAGGGCGAAGAAATCAGGCTGGCCAAGTATGAGACTGGATGTCATGGTTAACACCTCTTTCTATCGACCTACTAGCTCATTAACCTTAATGTGTCCGGTTTATACAACATCTAACCCATCCAAAAGGTTTTCTCCATTACGAAGAAGAATTGATACAAAAATTAAGTGAATCAAATCATATTGTGGGTCACACCATATTAAACCATGGAAAGCCGTCAGTCTGATCCAAGTTACACTTGTGGCGATCCTGATAAGTAGATCAGCCTGATTTTCACAGTAGGGGGTCTTCATGTTCTAGCCAACCTTCTGAAAACATTGGATGTCATTCACACATGGCACATTGCTGATGTTGAGCTAGTTGGATGATAACTTCAAGGTGCAACGAGTCGCGATTGAGACGTCCTTAATCCCTAATTCCTATATGCTATCACAGGGATTGACGCTGGGCAGGAACCGTAAAATTTTCTCTTATTCACGAAATTCGTTCATGCGGGAAAGATCTAAACCATTGAGTTTGTGTCCCGATCACGGATGGACCATGTCCAACGAATATCCTGAATGGGCCAATGGTAATCATTCAATGGTTGGCATGCAAATAGATGGTTAAGATCGTCCACATTCAATGGGAAAAAGCTCAAATATTAGGCAGTTAAGATCGTCCAATTTCGAAGAATTTGGTGTAGCATGTCGTTGATGCGGCCCATCAGAATATCAGATCAACGGATTAGATAATACAAACATTGTCCCACTTAAAAGAACTTCATATGTAATAAATAGATAAGTTCCCTAAACACAGTTTAAAAAGTCTGTGCAAGGGGGATTTTAGTTTGTACATGTGCGTCCATGGTTCAGTGATCCAAAACGTTGATATGGTGGGGCTCAGCATTGATGAACCATGTGGCACACATAACAAGGATTGGAAGATCCTGGCCATAGAATATTTGTACTTTTATTGTTTGAATGGGAACCATCGATCCATGTTTTTTAATGGTTGGATTAACGCCAACCACGGTTCCCATCTTTTAATGTACGTGTGGCCCACCTGATATATGGATTGGACTAATTTTTGGCCCAGACATTCTCACAATGCCCACCACCTTCTGTGGTCCATACATTGAACACGTGTGCCATCTTGGGAGATCCAAGCCATTCACCAGAAAGGCAAGAATATGTAGAAGCCCTGCCCAATGTAGTTTGGCTCATGAGGTGGGTCACACTTGCAAAATATAATGGACGGGTATAAAAGACTGACTTACATGCCCTAATTAATGTATACGTGTGGTCCATTTAATGAATGAGCCGGTCTGATATTCTTGCAAGAGCTTCTAAACAATATTGCGGCGTTTGATTATCACATGTGCGAGTTCACTCATCGGCTTCTCTCACCCTCTAAATGGAATTGCTTGCAGGGTTATTTCCTCGGAAACCCAATGACGGATAGCGTAATGGATCATGGCTCATTTGTACCATACGCTCGTGGGATGGGTCTCATATCGGCCGAACTCTACGAGGTGATTCCTCCAAACCCTCTTTAAGCTTGTTTCAGGTTGATTGTTAGACCATTCATTGTTTTACCATCCACTTTATGGACTACATATCTGCATGGGTGGATGATATCGTCCATCCTTGTTGGTAGTAATAATGAATTTTTCTTACTTACATATCACAAAGGAGTCACCAAGGGGGCGTTTGGATTGAAAGTTACTTCTTTTCTTAAATCACATGCACTGAACAACCCCCCCCTCCCCCCCGCCCCGCCCCTTCAAGCTTTGTTTCCTCAAGCTTCTAAACAAAGTACTTGTAAGCTCAAGATTAAAAAATCATGTTTTGTTTCCAACATCACCTAAAAATTGATCCCTCATATTTGTTCGTAGACCTTCATATTCATTGTCAATCATGTGGGGCCAACCTTTGATATAGACTATTCATTATGTGGGCCCTACCTCTATGTGGGCCGTCCATCATACGGGGCCCACCTTGGATGTGGATCACTCATCATTAGGGGCCCACGTATAATGTCTAATGTCCATTATGTAGGGCCCACCATCAATGTTATTGTCCATCATGTGAGGTTCAACTTCAATATCCACCGCCCATCCTATGGACTGTCCACCATGTAGGCCCCACTTGTGTGGTCATCCATCATACAAGGATCGGCTTGGATGTGGGCCCCTCATCATTAGGGTTGACCTTTGATGTGGGCCATCCATCATGTGAGGCCCACCTTTGTGTTGGTCATCCATCCTATGAAACCCTCCTTTAATGTGGACCGTACATCATATGAACCCCACCTTCAATTTGGATTGTCCATCATGTGGGCCCCACCATCAATGTGGGTCATCCATACTGGGCTAGACTCACCTTGGATGCAGGCCATTCATCATTAAGGGCCAACCTTTGATGTGGACCATACATCATTTGGGGCCCCACCTAAATGTGGGTCATCCATCATGTGGGGCCCTGCTTCAATGTACATTGCCCATCATGTGGCGCACATATTTGATGTGGACCATCCATCATGTACGCACCACCTTTAAAGTAGTTTGTCCATTATACCTGCCCACTTTGTATGTGGGCTATTTAGGGCCGACCTTTAATGCGGACCATCCATTACATGGGCCCACACTAATATGGGATCATACACCATGTGGGGCCACCTTTGATGTGGACTGTCCATCGTGCGGGCCCCACCTTCGACGACGACATTTCATCTTGTGGGGCCTCCTTTGATAAGGACCATGAGCGAGAGCCTCCTTTGATTTGGACCATAACTAAAAGAAAAAAGCAAAGAAGAAAAGTAATCAATTAAAAAGCTATAAAAAAAATTATTAAAATAAGTAGCTTTTAACATTAAGTTATTTTAATAATGATGCTTACCTAATGAACTTAAGCGTTAAAAGTAGCTTAATGACTTAAAATAAGAATGTATATATAGGTATTTGGATACCTTTTTATATAATTCTCTTCTCATTTAATGAGTTTCTACTTATTCCAACCATCCATAGATTTTGTTTTCCATAAGAATTGAACTCTATAAATGATTTACTATAACCATCTATTAGATGGGATTGTGAATACAATCCCGTCTGATACCATCTAATACAGCTGGCCAAATAGGCCCTAAATGTGTAATCTTTTGAAACTTATAACTTTATCTTTTTCTTCTTTATATATTTTTTAAAAATGTCTTTAGAAACTTATATAATTAAAAAATTAGGTTTACTTCTGAACAACCTCTTTTAAACCTAATTTTCTTCCATTAACTATTATAAGCATATTTGTTAATTTGTGGAAGATGTTCACTTTAAGGGATTTTATGAAAATGTTAGAAATTTGATCTGTGACTTAATGAAAATGAGTTTGATCTCCGTATTCTTCACATGCTCGTGGATAAAGTGGAAGCGAGTGTCAATATGCTTTCTCCTTTCATGAAATATAGAATTCTATTCTACAATAATGAATAATTTATTAATGACGTAGATCTTTGTAGAATTCTCTTTACGCATTTGAAGTTCTTTGGAAAGATTTCTTAGCAAAATCACATGACACATGCTCGATGATGTAGTTATTTATTTGCCTTTACATATGGAAAGAGTGGCAATCGAATATTTGTTTGATTGCCACTTGAAAACATTCTCTCCCATGTAAAATACTAAACTGGATGTATTTTTTATTATCCAAGTCTCCTTCACAATCATATCCAAATAACATATAAGTCAAAAGTCTTTAGATACGGAATAAAGCAAGCCATAACTTATAATAGCTTTTATGCACCAAAGAATCCTCTTATCCACCTTAAGGAGGCCTTTTTCCAGTGTAGAAGCTACCGCTTCTCAAATGGAAAAAAAAGGCCTACTTAATATATAACTAACATAGCAAACCCCCAATCTTATTTTAGTGCATTTCCAAAGGCAACCTTTTGAACATGTCATGATATGGTTCGGTTGCTTTGCCAACATGCAAATAATTTTATTACAAGACAGCTTATGATGTTCATATCGATCTATTATGTGCCTCTGCATTTAGCATTGAATAGACCTTATAAAATAATTGTCCTAGTTGAAATGTGTCTTTTGTTTCATTTCTTCTAAAATAATCACAAATATGTACATCTTTCTTACTCCTACCCTAGATCTTATATATCGTATTTGTATATCATGTTCCCAAATAAATTGTCTTGAGCCATCGAACCGGCCCAAGTAGAAACTAGAGTTTTATTGCATTATATGGACAGAAAGCAACTGATTGGGATCATTCAATATGAAGGTATGAGCACTATACTAAATAAATAAATAAAAATAAGTGCAGCTGGTTGGATCCAACCTATTCTTGAAATACACAACTCGCACACACTTCATTTCTAAAAAAGATTAATACACTAAGTATTATTCTTAGATTTTGGTTCTTTCATGTACCAGTTCTTTCATGTATGTCAATTACCAAAGGCTTCCAACTAGGTTTTTAAAGATTATAGAATTCACATTTTCTTCTTCATCATACTTTGTCAACATAAGATTACCTTTTCTCATCAACAAGTCCCCTTGTGTAGCATTCTTGAAAAATAAGATTCATTCATCTATTCGCTTCACTTTTACACTTAGGAAATATGACATGAGGCTAATTTCTATCATTTTCAATTTTTGTACCATCAATTCTTCGAACTCTTTAAAAATACTTGCATTACTTTTTGTGAAAATCAAATTATTCATATACAAGTTATTTAGCTTGAATTCAGTCAAGTGGTGCGTGTATACAGTGTCGGGCATGCCAGAGCTTAAAGCGGCTTGATCCGAACCGTACAACTTTGACCCCAAGTGTTGATATAAACTATGAGAATGAGATTAGTTCAGTCGTCTATTCAACCACCTATAAATTAAATTAGGCAATTTGTGAAAGGGAGGGTTTGTCATTCTAATGAGTTCTTTTTTACTTTCACCTGAAAGAAACTTTTATTACCATGATAAGAACAGTTAATTCAATAATAAAACAACACGAGAGTAAGCAAAATAAAAAGAAATTACATTTATCAATATTATTAAAGATAAATACTTATAAATTAAAGAGAAATCCCTAAAAATCCAATAATTGTGGCGTAGATGATGAGGTCCTAAAGTTATCGTCATCCTTAGTACAACAACTAGGGCGTAGACGAACGGAATTATACTAAATGTTGATCTTGCATAATAGTATAGGCGAGTAGGATTACACAACAACTAAGCTAAAGTAAGTCCACCGAAGTAGAATAGACAGACTAGATTACACTATAACTAAGCTAAAATTGATCGAGTGTAGCAATGTAGAAAAACTGGATTACACTAAGAACTAAACTAAGATACAGAGTTTTAAGTTGTAGAGTTATGTTGTGTTGGGCTAGCAAGGACCCGAAGCTTTTCAATCTTACTCTTATTTATAGAATTTCTTTACAGTTACTGTAAAGAGATTTTGGTGGCCACTCATGTTTATTGATGTGTAAATAACTGTCGGGGCCAATAAATAGTTGTGGCCTATCATGCATCACCATATATATCCGTTGATTATCATAGGTTATCCATTGGTAATGTGCATATCATTGGTACACTACATGAGTGATAATTCTTGGCATGCTACCATGTGTAGATAATCCTTATCCTTTTTTCGCTTGAACATGCATTATGCGTCGTGAAAAGTGAGAATGTTATCTGATCTAGCTCCTAGATTTCTCAAATTTTGTAGTGCCAAAACCTCTTGAATATTTATCTTATGTAGCTCAACTTTACATCATCCTTTCCTACATTCAAGTACAAGAACAAGAGTTTTTATATCAAGAACTTCAAGTACAAGAATAAGAGTTTCAAGTACTGCATCAAGTGATAGATCAAGTTTTCAAGGTTCAATTATATCAAGACAATGTGCTTTACTTTGGAATTCAAAGCTCAAGTAATCTTCTTAAGTTGGAACTCAAAGTTACAAGGTCACTACCTCAAGCACATCTTTGAAAATACAAGGACAAGCTTCAAGTACTTCAAGATAAACTATCGACTGAAGTGAACGATATTTCAATGATCAAGTTTCACCTATAAGGTATGAATGACCCTAGATTGACCCTAGGTTAGGTCATATTGATTATATTCTTACCTTGGGTCATGATATAATTTTATAGACTTTTTCTCGACTAGTCCTGGCTTATGTTCGACTAGTCCAAGTACTGGCTTGACCAATCTAAGAATTTTCTTGACTAGTCCAAGGTCTATTATGGATTTATCGGATTTTCTGTTGAATCCTCGACCAGTCCTGGAGACTGCTCGACCAGTCGAGTGAACAGTGCTTGACCAGTCGAGTAAGCTCGACTTAAAGTCGAGCAACCTTTCAAGGTTCGACTCGACCAATCGTGTGCATGGCTCGATCGGTCATGCAGGCCAATCAACCGGTCATACAAGCCACTCGACTAGTCGTGAACCTATCTTATCTTATCGTGCCTGAAATTTTAAATTCTTGTTGGTCCTTCGACCAGTCGAACTGTCCTCTAAGCTAGTCAAGTGAACAGTTTTTTCACCTATAAATAGAGCACGATTTTCAGAGTTTGATAAGTCATTCAAGCAAAATTAAGACACCACTCTGAGAGATAAGTTTGTGATATTCTTAATCTATTTAGTGCTCATTTAATATTCTCTTTAATTTAGCTTTGGTATTTGATTTTGAGTTCTATATTCCAATCTTACTTGAAGAAGGGACTTTAGTTTTTCCTCTTTCTTGGAATCAAAATCAAGTCAAGCTAGCCCAAAGTGATTTAATCTAAAAATCATCTAGAACCTTTTCATAAGTGAGTGTGGACATTGAACATCTACGTTGAACATCTACTACGAATTGGTTCTACCGGGCTTCATCAAAGGAGAATATCCAGATAAGTATATTTACATTTTTGTAAATACTTTTTAAAAATTTTTAGGTTATTCCAGGAAAATCTCTGTTTTGGTTTGTCTGAGGTGATTTAAAAAATCTCAGAGTATAGGGTTTTTGAATTGTGTAAGCCCACTTGAAAGATACAATTGTGAAGGTTTTAGGTGAACCTTGAAAAACCTATTTCATAATGAACGCCAATATCCTGAGGGAGAGGATATTGGGAGTGGAGTAGTTGTGTGGCTGTTTTTTGAAACAGTTGGTGTACACACACTATAATTTCTGGTGTTGTGGTGGATGGTTGATTGTGGCTTTGTGTGAATGTTGTAATTTCTTTTTAAGCCTTTGTGGAAAATATTGTAATCTCTTTTATACAAGTGTGGGAATACTATAATAACTTAGTTTGCTTTCTTTGCTATTTTTATTCTCCTTTGTATTGGTTTAGGATTTTAATATACAGACCGTTCTAGAAACCAAGTTGTCCTACCATAAGCCATTGGTTTTTGGTGTAAGGTTGTCCTTAGAACAACATCTGTATCAACCTCTTAATACTTGTACATTTGAGGTTGCTATTCATTTATACTTTATGGGATTGTTAAGTACTATCATTATTTATATTTGTCTAATTTCACATTTAGTTTTTTAATTTGGCATAGTCCTATTCACCCCCCCCCCCCGGACTCTTAGCTCGGCCTCTTCAAGTGATATCAAAGCATAATAGCTCATTTTTATCTTTATTATTTGGATTAAATTCCTGAGCTAATCGATCTGAGCTTTTTAAGATGTCAAATTTTGATAGCCTCTCAATCACTAGGCCTCCACCATTTGATGGCTCCAATTATGCCTATTGAAAAGCCAAAATGAGGATTTTCTTAAAATCCATGGATGAGAGTGTGGCAATCCACAATGACCGATTGGACCCCTCTTACCACTGAAGTGACTGGTACTGATGGATCTGTTACTATAAAAGTTACACCTTATTTTACTTGGACCAATCTTCACAAAAGTGAGAGTAGTGCCAGTGCAAAGGCTCTAAATGCAATTACTTGCACACTATCACCGAATGAATTCAAGAGAATTATATCCTGTGATACTGCAAAGCAAGCCTGGGATGTTTTGGAAATGACACACGAGGGTACAACAATTGTCAAGAAATCTAAGGTACAAATCCTCACAACCAAATTTAAGGAAATACGCATGGAAGAAAGTGAAACTTTTATGGACTTCTATACAAGATTGAATGACATTGTCAACTTTATGTGGGGTCTTGTGATAGAATCCTAGAAAGTAAAGTTTGTGCAAAGATACTGCGCTCATTGCCTGAATGGTTCAATTCAAAAGTAACCGCGATCCAGGAACTTCGTGATACGAATAATATGAGGGTAGAAGAGTTAGTTGGGTCTCTTCAAACCTATGAGTTAAATTTTTAAGCACCTAAAAGTAAGTCAATCACCCTCAAGTCTTTTAAAAGTATTTCTTAAGATAATAGTAATGATTTTAATTTAGAAACTTCAGAGGATAATATGGCTCTTTTAGATAAAAAGTTTTATAAGATTTTCAAAAGTAAAAAGAGGGTTGATTTCTAAAAACCCATTGAAAAGAAAAAAAAAAACTAGATCTAAAAATTAGAAATCTTTAAAAGACAGTCAATGCTACAACTGCCATGAATATGGGCATCTAGCAAACAAATGTCCTAAGAAGGACAAGTCTAAAAAGAAAGGTATGTTGGCTACATGGGATGATTTTTCTTGCTCTTAAGTCTCTTTTGAGTCAGAAGATACTGAAATCGAGTCGGCTAATGATGTTAAAGCCCTAATGACTCTAGCCAAGTTTACTTTTTCAGATAATAATGATTCAACCAGTGAAGAAAATCTGAATAGTGACAATGAAAATGAAGAAGACCTTCAGGATGCTTATGATGCCCTATACAGGGAAAGTTGCAAAATTGCTGTAAAGTTAAAACTTCAGAAAGAAAAGTTTTTAAAATTAAAAGAGAATTTTGATAATCTAGTCTTAGAAAAATCACACTTTTTATATTACTTTGAAAAAACTAAGTACGACTTAGACTTCAAAACGTCCCAAGTTGAAAAATTAAAATCTGAAAATGAAAAGCTAGAAGTCTCTTCACTTTTGAGTTTGAAGGACACATGGAAGTATGCCCAAGGTGATCCTAAATTAGAAAAACTTTTATCCGAATCCATAAAATGTGACGATCGATCTGGATTGGGCTATGATAAAAGTATTTCTCCTGAAAATAAGAATACTCCACCTAAATTTGTGAAAGGAGATTCTTCCAACGCAAAAGGGAAAAGTTTGAATCAAAATTATTTTTAAAAATTCTAAAACTTTTTAGTCTTTTAATCATAAAAGTAATCATATCAACTATATAAATCAAAATCATAACCCTTTGGCTGAAAAAATTGTTGATTTGCATAAGGAGCTCTTAAAATCGTAACCCTTTAATCCTAAAAGCAATCATATCAGTGGGTAGGTCTTATAACAACTACAAACATAAGAAGACCAACTATACTCCTAAACCCAAAGCTGTAATGAAATGGGTCCCTAAGGTTACTTATTTGGTTGCCCACACCACTTTCAAAGCTTCGAGCCATTCAAAGTGGTACCTAAATAATGGTTGCTCCAGACATATGACAGGTGACAAAGGTCTGTTCACCAGTCTTAAAGACATGACTGATGGTTCAGTCACATTCGGTGATGGTAGCAATTGCAAAATTGTTGGCCAATGTACAGTTCAAGTCTTTAGCCTCCCTCTATTTGAGAATGTTTTATATGTAGAAAGTTTAAAACATAATCTATTAAGCATCTCTCAAATATGTGATAATAATCATAATCTATTAAGCATCTCTCAAATATGTAGAAAGTTTAAAACATAATCTATTAAGCATCTCTCAAATTTCACCAACCATGGGTATGAAATTTTAAATAAAAATGGTTCTGTAATATTAACTGGTCGTAAAACTTCTGAGAACTGCTATATTGTTAGTGATTCAAGCTCATCTAATCTATCGTGCTACATGGTCCATACTGATGAAACCGAATTATAGCATAAACGCCTCGGACATGTACACTACCGCAACTTGTATAGATTGAGTAAAAGAGAGTTGGTAAGAGGTCTACCCAAAGTAAAGAAAGTAGACAAAATATGTGGCGAATGCTAGATTGGTAAACAAACCAGGGGTACTCACAAAAGGTTGAACTCCAATGCCATATCTAAACCACTCGAACTTCTCCATATCGATCTCGTTGGACTAACTAGAATGGAGAGTCGAGGTGGCAAGAAGTATATATTGGTGATAGTAGATGACTTTACCAGATATACTTGGGTAGTCTTCTTGAGAGAGAAATCAGAAACTCTCGATGAAGTAAAAAAGGGTACTTAAACGTATCCAAACTGAGAAAGAATCACAAGTCACTAAGATCCGTAATGATTATGGTTCTGAGTTTGAAAATAGCAGTTTTGAGAATTTTGCAATGATCAGGGAATATCACATGAATTTTCTGTGCCCAAAACACTACAACAAAATGGTGTAGTGGAAAGGAAAAATAGAGTGCTTCAAGAAATGACAAATGTAATGCTAAATAGTATAAAGCTTCCTAAAAATCTTTGGGCTGAGGCGGTAAATACTGCTTGTTATATAATTAACCATGTTTACACTAGAAAATCAAACAGCAAAACTACTTATGAAATGTGGTTTGATAAGAAGCCTACTGTCAAATACTTTTAAGTTTTCGACAGCAAGTGCTACATATTACGTGACCGAGAAAATCTAGGTAAATTTGACACCAAAAGTAATGAAGAAATATTTTTAGGGTATGCTCTAAATAGTCGAGCATATCGAGTTCTTAACAAAAGGACTGGTGTAATTCAAGAATCCATCAATGTGGTTATAGATGATCATTTGAATACATCCGTCTCAAGTTCAGAAAATGATGAAGTTCTTTTATTTGATAAACCAGACTCTTCATCTAGTCAAAATAACACTGAACTACGGACAGTTAAAGACCATCTTTCTAATCAAATCCTTGAAAATTCTCTCAGTACTGTACGCACTCGTAAACAATTGGAAGATATGTGCAACTACGTGTGCTTTACATCTCAGATAGAACCGGCTAACATAAAAGAAGCCCTTACTGACGAAAACTAGATTGTAGCAATACAAGAAGAGCTCAATCAGTATGTTAGAAATGATGTTTGGTACTTAATTCCAAGACCAAAAGATAAACACATTATTGGAACAAAATGGATTTTCAAAAATAAGTCTGATAAACTTGGTAATATTATTAGAAACAAGGCTAGGCTGGTTATACAAGAGCACACTCAAATTGAATGTATTGATTATGATGAGACCTTTTCCCCAGTAGATCGTCTTGAATCAATCAGACTATTTATATCCATTACGTGCTTTAAAAAATTTAAAATATATCAAATGGATGTAAAGAGTGTATTCTTAAACGGCAATTTGCATGAAGAAGTGTATGTTGAACAACCTAAGGATTTTGAAGACCCTAAGCATGTTAATCATGTCTATCGCCTGAAAAAAGCACTCTATGGTTTAAAACAAGCTCCCAGGGAATGGTACGAAAAGTTGACTAAGTTTCTACTAAGTCATCACTTTGTAATGGGAAGTGTTGATAAAACACTATTTGTAAAGAAACATAATGATCACATACTAATAGTTCAAATCTATGTTGATGACATTATTTATGGATTTACTTGTACTGACATGACTGTTGAATTTGCAGATCTTATGAAATCTAAATTTGAAATGAGCATGGTTAGAGAACTAAACTATTTCCTAGGGTTACAAGTCAAACACCTCCCTAATGGTTTCTTTATCTCTCAAACCAAATATGCTCTAAACTTAGTTAAAAAGTTTGGATTTGAGAGTGAGAAAAAGTTTAATACTCCAATGAGTACTACTTTAAAACTCTATGGATTCAACAGGTAAGAGTGTGGATCTTAAGTTATAACGCAATATGATAGGTAGTTTACTTTATTTAACTGTGAGCCGACTTGATATTGCTTTTAGCGTAGGAATTTGTGCTAGATATCAGTCAGACCCTAAAGAGTCACATCTGATTGTTGTTAAGTGCATTTTGTGATATATTGCTAGTTCACCTAGCAGAAAATGGGGCAAAGGCTACGGACTAAAACTGTAGCTATAGGTCTATGGCTACGGTTTTAACCTGTAGCCTTTGCCCCATTTTCAGCATGACCATAGTCGTAGGTGCCATAACAATAGGTCTAAAACCTATGGCTACGAATTTAATCCGTAGCCATATATTACAATAGCTATAGATATAATCCATAGCAACTATTTTTGTAGCTGAAAGTACCTACAACTATGGATAGTATTGGTAGCTAAAAGTAGTGTTGGATCCGTAACAATATGCCGAATTTATAACAGCTACGGTTAATATCCGTAGCTATTGCCTACATTTAAAAAAAAATATAATCATTCATTCATTCAATTACCACCTGCATAATCATTCATTCATTCAATTACAATCATTCATTCTAGTGCATCACATCCGGTATCAACACAAATTTTAACAAGCAACTTGAGTCATTGACATAGTTGAAATTTTCACACAAAACACATCAAAATTTATAAAAGAAAAAATGACCTTGGTTGATACACAATTTTCCCCTAAAGCTATCAGTAAACTTAAGCAATTGACCTAGAGAAGACTTAGAGGTGCTGACCTAACTTCCAAAGTCATATCTTCATCCCCTGGGATTACTTGATTCTCCATTGAAATTAGAATTTTCTATATTTGTATTGAGAAAGAAGGCACAAGAAATCAATCATTTCAAGCAGTTTATGTTCAAAATCCATGTTGTACATCCAAATACCTGTTTTGGGCATGTTGAGCAGGAACTGTTGCCATAAAATCTTTTGATTTGGGCAGACAGACCTCACTAAACCACTCATGGTTCAGAGCATTTTCTGTTGTTATTCACTACATTGAAAAGTTAAAAAATAAAAATAAATGAATAGAAAAAAAGAAGCATTAATCCTCAAGTACATCTGCAAATGAACAAGACCCCATGCTTACAACAAAAATCTATAGATAAACAAAGGACAGTTATGAGCATGAAAAGATGAGCCACAACATGTCAAAAGATAAGATGATATGACTATCAGCCAAAGATTTGCTGATAAAGGCTAAACAAATGTTACCTTCAAAGCCAGCTCTTGGACAAACTTCTGAGCGAGTTCTTACGCTGAACTTTCTGGGATTATTCAAAGACATAACCATCATTACAGTCAATTCAATATTAGTAGGAATGATCACCTACAACTAGTTGCATGTGAACTTCAGATGAAACCCCATTCACGTCATGTGTATGACACATCAGGTTATGCATAAGATGAAGGCCACCTGGCATAGAAATCAGAAAATTCCACTAATCAGGCAAGACAGACATGCACGTTGAATTAGATAGTTAACAGTTCCAATTAAAAATGCTCATTGTTTTCATATAGGGTGGCTTCCTGATGAGCGAGCTTACCTGTTTTTTACAAAAGGTGATTGTCATAGTGAGTCCCACCTTATGCATCGCTCAAATGTCCTACACATGACACTTTGGCATATAAGCAGGCTTGCATGTGAACTTCACATGCAACAAGGTAGACATGCATGGCATGAGTAGTTGCACAGAAATAAAGCCAAACCACTCATCAGGCATAAAAGTCAGTGATAAGGCCCACCTATTTCATTGTGTATGATGTCATTGTGTGCACGAAAGTGAGTTTGAAGGAAGCCAAAAGTTGGAGAAAATATCAATATTCAGCACATAAAACATTTTCAGATAGAATATGAACCAAGATAGACACAATAAATCTACCTTTTAGGAAAGAATCAACAAACTTCCCACCATACTTCACTGGCATTGCATGCACAGCGAACAATTTGAATCACGGGAAAAGGCCCAATCTACCTGCTAGAGTCTTAACCTATCTTAGTATAATACGTCAGGATGTATTCAAGCAAACCTCGATAGAGTTTGCCAATGAGAAAATGCCAGCAAACTATCAATCAGTTTCATGAACAAAGAGCTCAAGCTAGTATTTTTATCAAAAGTAAAAAACTGGTAGTGCTGAATTCTTTCCCCACGTGTGTGTAACCGAACAGTTGTCAAGTCTAACCAAGAGAGATGAACTGCTCAATCACCAATAGTGCAGCTACACTGGATTTTTCTAGGGAGTGTTCCAGGAGGCATTTCATATAATTTGGGTTTTGGTGGTGCAGGCCTCTTTAGTTTTCCACTCTCCTCTTTTGGTAAGGACAAATCTAAGTCACTCTCCAAGAACATAATCAGTCTTCATGTGAAACAGAAAACAAATCATCGTTTCAGAAAATTTCTAAAACTGTCATAACACTTTTCCAAAGCTTTCATTGAACATGAATCCACTGATACTTGAATCTTTTGGACACACACAGCCTCCTTGAACATTATTTGAAGTCCATGCTAAAAGAATCCAAGACCATTTTCTTAAGTTGCAAAGCAGATCAGCCAGCTACTTTCTAGTTTCATGGAGTACAGATAATACTTTACCATAGAGCCACAACACTACTTCCGTTTGGTAACAATAGCTCTATTAACATAATCACGGGAGAAACAGAGAAATCAATAGATTACAAAAGGGGAAACTCCCCCAAGAGTCAAAAGTGGCATCTTTAGCTAGCATATTGATTTCAGATTTGCCTTCTTTTATGAGCATCAGTTCCAAATTTACTTCTAGACAAATATGGTAAAAAAATGAAACCCACAGTAATGCACATAAAGATCTTTTTTAAAAAAACTATTCAATGTGGTTCACAATAAATAAATAAATATCACTCTTCAAATAATACCATAGATGATCCAATCTATCTCGTTGCATCAGTACTCCTAGAGCACTCAGAGCTCCAGTACTCCTTGCATCAGTCCATTTGGATAGTTCGATTGACTGATTTGAACTATCCCTTAAGTACGAAACACATTTCATGGTCCACCATGCAAAAATCTCACTGATTAATGATCCAATCCATCTTGGTTTGGCCTTTTTTTTACATCTACACATTTGCTAAAGATGGATGGCATGTCCATCCATTTTTACCCCTCATTTTAGGGCATCAGAGGTAGATCCAAATCCCAGGTGGACCACACAACAGAAAACGATGGAAGTTGAATGCCAATTAAAAACGTTCTATAGCCCATTGTAATGTTTATTCGTGAATGGTTGGGGCTCAATTCCGTATGCTTAGTTCTTCATTGTATCACTCTTCTTCTTGACATTAGAAATTTAACAAAAGTAACATGCTAGTGAGAAATCAATTACAAAGATGAAGGAACAAATCTGGTCTGGCTTACCGGATAAGTCTTTGCAAAAAAAAAAAAAAAATTTCTCAAGTGAGATGTACCCACAGCCCCTGAGAAAAGGAAAATCCTTATAATGTTGCACAATTTTTCTGTGAAAGGACGCATGAGTTGTCCAAACAAATAAGGTATAAATGCATGTCAGAAAGAGACAAGTAGGGTAAAGGAGTTGATTTGGCATTTAGGATGATCGCTTGCCAAAATCAGGTGTTAATCCTCTTCAGCAACATATATGGTGTCAATTTTGTGAAGCATCATGATTATGTCTTTAGTTTACATAAACGGTACCATCAATTTCTAGAAATAATTCAAGCATTATATGCTTATACACAAACTGAATAGTATATGCAAGCCAATAAGACACCCTTAACAAAATTCAGATAGGTAAAACAATGCTAACTTCTGATTCATAGAGAGGCAACCAACAATTTTATAGAGAGGTCTCCTAGATAAATCCTGAAATAATCAATTTGACAGAAATGAAATAAATGACTCAACAAAAAAGCATGGGCATGTGACCAATGAATAAGTGACAAAATGATAAGGAGGCCCAAAAAAAAAGGTGTTAATAGAATGATTGTAATATGAGGAGATGGCGAGCCCAAAATATCATTTAGTTCCACACATCATCAACGAGAATGATTCAGTGCCATCAAGTAATAGGTTCATGTCAAATGGTGCAGTTTTCAGCATTCAAGGTTGCAAACAAGGGAAGAGTCTATGAACATGCTGACCTCCATAGGCAGATAGTTTGGTCAATTCTGATTTCCAACTTACAGACATGGCCACGTGGTATGTTGGATAACAAATCCATAGGTCTCTTAGAAGTATTGGACAACTGACTTCATTATGCCTCTCTCATCAACAAAGAAACTATTGATGTTTCCAATTTTCCACAAACAAGACAATTCATGAACCCTGTCAGCAACACAGACATAAAGAAAACTTAAATAGACACCCCATAAGACAAGATATATTGATAAACAAAGACTAATGGTTAAAAAAATTTAAGACAGAAAGATCCTTACTTTATTTCTCTAGTTGCCTGCGATGTGGCTCAATGAAAGCAGTCGACAACATATCTGCAACAAAGACAATTTCTTGGCAACAGGAAAATTTTACAGCATGCATTATAATATGTGAGACCTTTGAAGTCATTACTGCCAAGGTTATCCAGGCACCAATCACCAGCGCGTTTACTAATGAACAGCCAAAGAAAACCCCATGATATAATTGCCCCAAGAAGAACAAAGGGAAAAACAAATTCATCTTAGGAAACAAGTCGCTACAGGAAAAAATGACGGGGAAACAGAGAAACTTAGATAAGTTACCTTAGAACATCACCCTGGCCACATGTCATCGTACCAGCCAAGGGGTTGTCCATCACCCATTAGCCCAAAGTACATGGTAGGGCCTATGAGCTCCTTGTTAATAATAGCAAGGAATTAGTTCATGTTGAAAAGGGAGTGGGCACATACATGCACACATGACAAAACCTATCTTGTGTGCATTTGCATTTGTAATTTGAAAATGATTTGTGGTTTAGGAATGGTTCAGTGTAATTCATTCTCAACATATTGGATGCATTTGCTGTTTCATCATTATTTAGATCGTCCATCCATGTGAGCCCACTATGGGTTGCCCATGGGTCAAAGTCACCTCTACTCACTAATAAGAGAAGCCTAAGTTCTAGAGCTATTATGTATTCTCCATATTTCTACTAACATCTAAATGGAATATAAGACAATTGAAACAATAGAGAAATGGTAAAGATGATAGGTCTATAAGTTGATTCCATTGATGCTGCATCATGAATGATAGCATGATAGTCCTCTCGAACATGGCAAACATTGTATTAGTTTCACATAAATGGCTTGAGACTAACAATAAAACAAAATTTTAAAAGGAATAGAAAAGAAGAATCATTCAATCATTCTCAATCAATGGAAATGCAAGTAGAAGGGGCCCGTGATAGTGTTTGAAAATAATTCTGAAAATTTCCCCACAACCTTACAAATGCATAAATAGGAAAAGTGACCCAAAAAGGAGACATTGTGATGTGTGTGGTTCATCCACTATGTTCATTTGTTTTGGCATTTAGTTTTAGTGTTTGATCCCAAAAAGGAGACATATCGAAGGCTCAAGTGGACCACATTACAGATCGATGATAAGCCCTTAATCTCCACAGTTTCCTATGGTCTAGAGCCCATCAAATCAACAGTTTGGATCACCAAGGCATTACTCCTGCTTGGATGGAATAGACATATCAGCTCAATATACTATTCTAGCCGACAAAGTTGAAGATCACCTCTCATGGAAGGAATTAAAGCATTTCTACAAACAATTAGCGTGTAGATTTCTATATAAAAATTAATTAAAAAATTTACAGAACTATAAATGCAACAATATGCATTCAAGAGGTTTGCTAATTCCACATGTGGAGAGTGTTGTCCCTGTCCGTCCATACTCAGCCACAATTGTGTGCTTAATCAGATTTTTCCACCAGGTAGGCTACATTGTTTGGATTTCTGGCATAAAACAAAAGTCAGGAACCCAGTTTCCAAAAATATAATTTTTTATGGACCCCCCTAACATCTTAGACTCTCATTTAATAGGAGAAGCAACTAACATTACCAAAAAACATGCTTCTTTAAAAGGCAACACCCCCATCACCTTATCTGTGGCATATATTAATTATGAAGTCAAATTAAATTGACTAAATTGTGGAACTGACAATCAATAAGTCACATCCTACAATCAGATTGGTCGAATAATCCTGACCTTTGAAAATGGATACGTGTATGCCACGTATGCAATTTCTAAGTGCCTGCATATCATAGAAAGGAAGCTGTGACACCAATGGATGCTAAGCAGAAAAACAGTTAATCAAAAAGGAAAAATAAAGAATTTAGATGACCATATATGATCCATAACAGAGCCCAATATGCAATTATCATAAACACCACTAGTGGCTCTCCATTTCATGAAACAACCATTTAAAGACATCCAAATGCAGAATTCAAATCACAAATCATAAACTTATAAAACGAAGTTTAAAATAAAGAAATTCATGAGCTGTTCACATATGCCAGTGATGATTTTCTCATTAGATCTCTACATTTGAGTAGCATTCTCATTGGATTTCTGCATTGAGAAAATAAGATTACAACTTATTGTTGCTTGATTTCTATTGATGATTGAGGGAATCAAAAGAAAACCTAAAGCAGGTATTGATGAAGACCCAAGAAACTGATATTAATCAAAACCCAAAAAACCATTAGATGGAAATTGAAAGTAAACCCAAAATACAAATCAATAGAAAATGAAAAGAAAACCCAAAATAGATATTGATGAATTAAAAATCAGGCCTATCATACCTATACACATTTTTACACACAAGTTGCCACAAGAGTGTATGGTAAACTTCTACAAATTCACCATACATGAGCATGGTTTAAAAAATCAGGCCTATCAGACCATCCAAAATGCTTAATCAGAACAGGGCCCAAGGACCTGCCTTTTTTCCTCAAATCAAGTAGCTAGGACTGTCCAATTGGACCGATCTTTGGTCATGGCCCATTACAATGATTGCAGAATGGATGGTCCCAATCACATAAAAAAAATTGCCACATTTCCCATGGGAATTTGTGTGCAGAAAAATGTATAGGAAGTCATGGCATTTAACATTTATACTCTTTATGTAAATATCAATTTGAAACTATAACTAAATTAGCACTAGACTCCACTGCCAAATAAGGGCCAAGGATTCTGCATTGAATGCTTTTCCAAAAGAGAGACATGGTATAGAGCTACAAAATAAAGAGCTTACCAGGTCAATCGACCAGAGAAATAGAAATTCCAAAGATAAAATTAGAATTTGAAAGACAAACAATGGGATCCACAATTTTTTCTATTCCAATCCGGGAAACACTCTAAAATTCCAATCATCTAGAGTCATAGATTGCTGGAGTATCAAATAACTCCTTGTATTATTAATGTAAATTAAATGCTAATTGAGGTCTACAAGGGCTGTTTAGAAATAAAACAATGAGAAATCTACAAACTACCACCAAAGATGACAAAAATAAGAGTTGCCAGTAAAGATAAACAACAATATCTTTCTGAAACAAAATCAAACAAGTCTCATAAGCGATTCTCAAACAATAGATCTACAGGCATCACTTCGGGGCCTATTCAGATTGGTGGAGAACAATATTCACCAGAAAAAAGAAATTGATTTCCTCTTATGTAATGGTTCCCCTCGTTTGTGGAAGCCCAAAGCAGTGATGAAATCGGTTTTCATTCCTCAGAGAAGGGACATTTCCTTTTCCTCCCGAAAACCTAAGAAATGGAATCAAATCAATGGATGAGAATCAAATCTCCAAGTCCCTAAACCCCTCTTCATACCATTTTGGCACCAAAACCCCTAAATCTAGATCTAAAAACAACTTTCAATCCTAAAAAATACCATAAAAATTGGAAAATCCCTAAATATACAGACCATTTTGCCCTGCATGGTTTTAAGGGTTGATTCATGGAGTTGGATAAAGTCCAGATCTATCAACGCACCTGAGCAAAGAAGAAATTGCAATCAGACGAAGGTTGCGGCTGGTGGATGAGCCGAGATGGTGACGAGGGTTGGAGAAAGGGGTTTCGAAAACCCTGGCATAGGGTCTGCTCACAAATCAATGGTGGGTTTGTGGCGAAAGGGGGTTTTGAAAACCCTAAAGAGAGAGAGAGAGGTTGGGAAACAAAGAGAGGGGAATGGGGCCAAGAGACAGAGAGATCAAGAGAGGGTAAGGGAAAGGGAGAGGCTGAGTGCATGAGAGAGAGGGTGAGGGAGCGTGAGAGATGGAGAGATGGCGACGGAAAGGGAGAGGTTGAGTGTGTGTGTGTGTGTGTGTGTGTGTGTGTGAGAGAGAGAGAGAGAGAGAGAGAGAGATTTGGGTTTTGGGAGATGGGCGCGCGTAGGAGGATTAGCATGGACATTTGGGTTTTTGGGGTGACGGATGGCACCTTCAGTACTTTCTTTTAGCACTTGTGGGGCCCACCGTGATGTATGTTATTTATCCACTCCATCCATTCATTTTAACAGTTGATTCAAAAAATGATTTAGATCAAAGTTGTAAGCAGACCACATAACATATTAACTATAGAAAATTATTTTTAATTATTTTTTATGGTGTGGTCCACTTAGACCTTCAATCTTCCTACTTTTTGGGCTCATCCACTAAAATTATATATCAGAATTGATGGGTGGCTTAGATAAAATACATATATTCCAACGGGCCACACGGAGCCCTTTAAGCACCATTAATTTCTAATACGATCCTAGTGGGGATGTAGGTTTTAGCTATAGATTAAGTAGGTTTTAGCTACGGATTAAATCTATAGCATTTTAGCTATGGTTTATATCCATAGCAAAAAACTTACAAAGTTCGTAGCCTTTGCTCAATTTTTTGGTAGTGTGGTTTCACGGATGTTGATTGGGCTGGTAACATTAATGATCGTAAATCAACCAACGGTGATTGCTTCTATGTCGGGAACTGCTTGGTTTCTTGGCAAAGTAAGAAACAAAGTTTTATATAGCTCTCCACAGCTGAGGCTGAATATATTGCTGCAGGTAATGCATGCACTCAGCTTGTGTGGATGAAAAGAATGCTAAGCGATTACGAAATTGCACAAGAATCCATGATTTTGTATTGTGATAATTCAACCGCAATTAATATCTCTAAAAATTCAATTTAGCATTGACGAACTAAGCATATTGACATTAGATATCACTATATTCGTGAATTAGTGGAAGACAAGATAATTTCATTAGAATCTATTCAGACCGAGAATTAACTTGCTAACATATTCACACAACCGCTCGACAAAAACAGGTTTGCAAAATTGAAATTTGATCTTGGTATGTGCAATATGAATTGTGTCTATTTGTATCATAATGTATATATTTATTATTTTGGTAATTTTATTCAAATTTTATGCAAATTTGCATATTTTGTGAGGTGCACGACTAGTCGAGTACATACTCAACCAGTCGTGGCACGACCGGTCGAGTATGTACTCGACCCATCGTGAATCTTAGGTTTGGTCATTTATTTGGGAAAATTCTTTTTTTTCTTCATGTGGCTCTTCTTCTCCAACACGCCCTACCTCGACCGGTCGAACCCATATTCGATTCCTCCTTGGTAAGTGCATTATTTTTAATTTTCTTGTAGATTTAAGTCCTTGGCACTTCCTTTTCTTCATTAGTGTGGTTTATTTCATGCTTTATGATTGTTTTGGGGGTTTTCTATTAAAAAAATCTGATCTACTAGAAACCCTTCTTGCCTCTTTTGCAATCTCTTTATTCCTTGATTTCTTTATTGCAATGGAGGGTAGAAACAAGAAGAAAGGATCTTGTGGTCCCTCTTTTTCTCGTTCTTCTCCTATCATGGTGCGCCATCTTCAGTTACTCGAGGAAGATCCCGATTTTATGCAGGATATTCGCTTACGCAATGTGATAGTTGAACAGACTGTTAATCTCGATCATTTGGCACCATTTAGTGTTGTTTCTCTCATTCAGTCTGTAGGATGGGATAACATTCTACATTGGGGCGGACCAGCATACCGCTCCATTGCGCAGGCTATGTATGCTTGCATTAGTGACTTCTCTTCTGAGAATCTGACGTTTACAATTACGACTAGAGAAGGTCCAATTGATGTGGATCGTCATCTTATTTCTAGGTTAATGGATATACCTGTCAATGATGACGGTATTCTCATTCATATACTTATTACAAA